>NC_134707.1:62688571-63041905 GCF_043290135.1 Rhipicephalus microplus | reverse complement strand
GCCAGAATCGTGGGAACTCTCGAATGGCGGCGCACATACGACGAGGAAGAGCCCTGCTGGCGCCACCACAGTGCAGTGTTCACGTGGACCTTGCATGCTCGCCCCCCTCACCTTTGTGTGCGTGATTGGTGTTCGACTCGAAGAGGAGGAGCCCGACAGGGCATAAAACGACGCGGCAGAGTGCTGGACTTTGCTCCTAACTATGTAACGTTCAACCACCACGCTCGTGGTTTGTGAAACCACTATCCCTTGTTTTCCGTAAATATGTGTAAATAATGTCATAAACCTTATTCTATTTTTCGTATCCTCCAGCGTCCTTCCTTCCAACCCCTAACAACTGGTTGGCAGCGGTGAGATGGACTTCATGACATGGTGCTGTGCTGTGGTGAGTGCTTGGTCCTTGCTTTACTTTCCAGGCTTCACTTTGTGAGTGTGAGTTTATTAGAAGCTGGATTGTGTGTGACTTAAGGAGATCACCTGTTTGTGTGTTAGAGGGATCCCCTGAATTTGTGTGAGATGCAGGACCAAAGTACAACGGCAATCATGGAGGTGAAGACACTGCTAAAAGATGGTCTTTTGTAGATTTGCGAAGACCTGGGTATTAAGGTGAAGGAAGGAATGGGCAGGTCCGAAATTTTAGAGCTAATTTTGAAAAACGCCAGTGAGGTGGATATTGGATACGCGTTAAAACCTTTAAAAAGGTTGGAGGAACGAAAACAGAAAAAAGAAAGTGAAGAAAAGGAATTACGGGATAGAAAAGAAAGGCAAGAAAGGGAATTACGGGATAGAAAAGAAAAGCAAGAAAAGGAAAAAAGGGATAGAAAAGAGCGTGACCGAGCACGCGCCTTGGTGCTCGAACAATTGGAACAGAAAATTGAAGCAATGAGGTGAAAGAGTCAGCCATTCGAAACTGTAGCGCACGAGAAGTGCGATATTCAACTGAGTGAGGTGCAGTTTAGAGCCAAAGAGAAGGCTAGCACATGTGAACATAGCAGCAGATTCAAAGGCGAATCTAGTTTGAGTGCTGCGAATGATGCTGCGCTAAGTAGAGAGGCCGACGAAAGCCAGAGCGAATGCGACGAGGTGCTGTGCCAGTTAACTGTTAGTGCAACAGCTAGAATAGCTGTAGAAAAGCTGGTACAGACCTCAACTGTGTTTGTTTGATTGATTTGTGGGGTTTAACGTCCCAAAACCACCAATTGATTATGAGAGACGCCGTAGTGGAGGACTCCGGAAATTTTGACCACCTGGGGTTCTTTAACGTGCACCCAAATCAAACTGTGTTTGTTGCGACGGTGGGTCTTGCAAATGAGGTTGAAGAAGTCAAGAACACCGGAAAAGGCTCAGGAGAAGCAGCGGAAGTAGATGATAAGAACCATGCGGTTGTAGACAGCTCCCATGAAGGCGAGCGAGATTTTTTGGTGAGAAACAGCGGCATTTTTCTTCAGTGTATTACGCTGTCCGCCAGTCCAGAATGTGAAAGAGATGATTTTGTTGTAAATAATTTAGACTGCGTGAGTTCGACAGCTGAGGAATTCTGTGAGGGGGTTGACGAGTTTGAGATGCGAGCGGGAAGTTCCGAAACGAGTCGAAAAAAAAGGCGCAGACGCAAGAGACGTCAGAGAGCCGCGAGTGAGACAAGCAGCTCTAAGCGTGTAAAAGAAGGCGAAAAACCTTTGAGTGTAGCAAGTAGTACTAGGCACTTTTCGTCGAAGCCTTAGCCAGTTTGCATGCGTCCGAGCAACCGGACGAAACGAAAAAGAACAGCAGGTTCTTCGAGAATAGAATCGCGTGTAGAAGCGCCCTTGAACTCTAAAGACGCCACCTGAAGCGAACTTCCTAGTTAGGGGAAACGGTTGGTCGCAAGCATTGCCGTAAAAGGAAGAAGCGTACACGAGTGACAAAGCGAAGGGATGAAGGAGGTAGCAATCAGCCGGGCGAACGACGGAAAAGTGGGTTATCGGCCAGTTCGACAGGGAGGCCTTTGTGTCGTGCACCAAAACGCCAGCGGCGAGGTGGTAGGCCGCAGCGCGCATCCTCGCGACGGTATGCGCGGGGGAGATTTAGGGCTTTTCATGGAAAAGAGTGTCAACGTGGTCCTAGAAGAAAGGTGACAATAGCTAAACACCGCTCGGCTAGAACAAAGAGGACACCGTCCCTCTTTCCCTTGCATTGCTCGGGTTCCCTCTGCCAGATTGACAGAAGTCGGCCGAAATCGCAAATGAGGCGTAGCGCTGCCGTTCAGCTTGTAGCACTCACGCGACGTTGCCTCGGGCGCCCTCGAAATCCGCCAAGTCCTCGACCGCCACGTGTGCGATTGAAGTGAGGGACGGCTGTAAGCTGGAGAAGGTGACACAGGAATTTACTGGGAAGCATGTTTTTTTGCTTATTCTTGGTTTTAAAGTAATATTCCTTTGTCATCCCCCCGGCTAGTTCGTGTGGCAGCAGTTCTCCACTCCTAGACTTTTTAAAAGCATGTAGGTATGAGATGCATATTTGGTACGCCCGCTAAATTTGAATGAGTGGTGGCATAGGTCATCGTGATATGACCTACGATTATGGGTGTTTCTTTGAATGAGAGTAGGATGTCGTACTAGGGCGCACAGCATAGTCCTGTGCGTTCTTTAAAAACATGGGCTGGCATGAGGCTACATTCAGTTAACGAGTGTGCTAGTATGTGAGGGTAATTTGCTTTTGTTATTTTCAGTGAGTGGTCACAGTTCAAGTGATCTGTTGAGCTGATGAGAGTAGCGTTCACCAAATTCTGAGGCTAGAAATACATTTTACTGATGTATAAAAACGCAGTTCGATCTGATGTGTGAGAGAGGTTTGTTGGCGTCAGAGTGACATAAAAGTAGGTACTCTCGACTACGCCTTGTAAGTTTGTAATGAGAGAATAGAAAATGCGCCCAGATACCTTTTGTAGGTTCAGGCTGCATTTGTGTGGAATTTAAGTAGTTGTGTTTCATGAAATTAGTCATGAAGTTAAATGTGAGTTACAACTTGGTAGTGCGGATAGGGGGAGAAAGCCACTATTGTAAAAATGGGATTACGGATAAATGGGGCCAAATTGTATTTGCCTTTGTGTGCTTTTCTCACACGGCAAATTTGTTCCATCTTTGGTAAGCATCTCCACATCCATGATTGTTGTAACTTTGGCAGCACCAAATTGTCTCAAAATTTTAGCGTACAGGTTTTCCTTTTTGTATTAAGAAGCCTGGAGGGTTTTAAGCGGGACCAATGTGCTTGACTGCAGCGTGGTATTGTGTTGTGCGGTTCACCTTGCTGTTGTCGGCCATTGTGAGCTGATTTGGGAGTTGGTTTCGAGTTCGCAGCTGGAGAGAGAAAAGCCAGGCCCTCGTCTTCGTCACCAATCATTCTCTTCGTGCCCAGCGGTTGGGAGCGCTGGCCAGCCGAGATTTTCCGGGCGGCGGAGGAGCTGTTAAGTTTGGCCTGGAAACTTGTCTGAGCAGACGCCTTTGTGCGTGGGCCGATCCACTGGTGAGGCCTTCAATCCCTTCGGCACCCAGTCTGACGGACGCTGTCAAGTATTTGAGCGATTATCCAGACCAGGCTGCGGGCAGAGGCGAGTTCCCGTCCTTCAAGTGTGGACCCTTTTGTCGTCCCTTCAAGCAGCAGCGTGACTGATGGCCTCGTCGACTCGTCGGGCGACAGGAGGGCTGGCGTGGCCGGCGCCGGAGCTGACAGAGGAGCGGCGCTCCCTTTTGATCCCCAATCACCAAGCCGACCGGCCGACTGCCTATGCTCGTCAGGCATTGTACGTGCTAGCCGGAGGATGAGACGTCGTGTCGCCAAGACGCCGTTAACCATTCGAGAGAGGCCAACAAAGACAGCATCTTCCTGGAGGAGACCGACGGCCACCACAAATCACCCCGCTAATTGAGCGAACGAAATCGGCGGACCCTTTGAAGTATGCTGCCAGGATCGTGGGAACTCTCGAATGGCGGCGCACATACGACGAGGAAGAGCCCTGCTGGCGCCACCACAGTGCAGTGTTCATGTGGACCTTGCATGCTCGCCCTCCTAACCTGTGTGTGCGTGATTGGTGTTCGACTCGGAGAGGAGGAGCCCAACAGGGCATAAAACGACGCGGCAGAGTGCTGGACGTCGCTCTGAACTATTTTATTTTTTTATTTATTTAATACTGTAAGCCTTTCTCAGGCTCATACAGGGTGGGCGAGCAAATATACACAGTCGCGTACAAACCAGGCAATATCGCACATAGCGGAAGAAACAGAATCACAAGATGATGGTGAAAATAAAATTTGAACGATGAAACCAATTGTACAAAATCATGGACAGGTCACAAAACATCGAGGTATCAGCAGGGGGTACTGTGATCAGTGTGTTCGGAAGCGCTCACAAACATAAAAAAAACAAAAGTTGCTTTTAGTCTTCATAAAACAGGCTTTCTACATTCCGAACAAATGAATCTACAGAGGAAGCGCTCACAATCATAAAAAAAACAAAAGTTGCTTTTAATCTTCATAAAACAGGCTTTCTACATTCCGAACAAATGAATCTACAGAGGAATGATTAACGCATTCACGTGGCAATTTGTTCCGCTCTTCCACTGCTGACGGGAAGAATGAATATTTAAAAGTGCCACAGCGTGACATAAATGGTCTAATGCACTTATTGTGGTTGGTACGACGGGAGTGATGGTTAGGCGGCTTTATATAGTTGTCTTTATCTATGTTTAAACCGTTGTGATACAAAAGAAAAATAAACTTTAAGGAAGAGACACGGCGACGGGCTGCAAGGGTTGGCAAGCATGCCCGCCTGCGCAGCTCAGTGACACTGTCATGCCTCGAATACTTAGAATAGATAAAGCGAAGGGCCTTGCGTTGGACGATTTCTAATTTGTCGGAAAGATATTTTTGATGGGGGTTCCAAACAATGCTGGCGTACTCGAGGATCGGCCTTATGAGAGATTTATATGCTATCATCTTTACATTAGGAGGCGCCAATGCAAGTTTTCGACGCAGGAACCCCAGCTGGCGATAGGCTTTTGTGTATGTGCTGCTTATATGTGCATCCCACTTCAGTTTACTTGTAAAGGTAACGCCCAAGTATTTAACAGCGTCGTTTCTTGCAATGTTTGTGCCGACCAAATTGTAACTAAAATGCTGGATTGTTTTTCTGCGAGTTATGCTAAGGCAAGCTGTTTTTGACACGTTAATTTCCATTCCCCACTCAAGACACCAACATGCAATATTAGCTAGTGTGGTATTAAGTCTAAGCTGGTCATCAGTTGTGCGGATAGTGGTGTAGATCACGCAGTCGTCAGCGACTGCGTGATCTACACCAATGTAACGTTCAACCACCATGCTCGTGGTTTGTGAAACCACTATCCCTTGTTTTCTGTAAATATGTGTAAATAATGTCATAAACCTTGTTCTGTTTTTCGTATCCTCCAGCGTCCTTCCTTCCAACCCCTAACAAGGTTCGCGACAAGCTGCAATATGACAACTTACCTAAACTGGTAGCATTTAGAGATGTCCTAGTTTCCATAGGCCCCTACAGGTTCTTGAACACAGTCCGTGGTGTCACATCTGATGACGACCTTCTTGGATTATCAGAGAGTGAATTATGGGAAGGCTGGAAAGACCAGAATGCAGTGAAGGTTCAAAAAATAGTCATATGACGAGACAAAAAAGAAACACCAACGGAACATGTAATTGTCACTTATGGTACTAGTTCTTTACTCGATTCAATCGAAACCCGCTACTGCAAGCTTCGAGTCAGGCCCTACATAGCAAGTCCTCGTAGGTGTTTCGAATGTCATCTCTTTGGACATGGATCGCAAAGCTGCAGAGGGTGTGCGACTTGCGCAAACTGCTGCTCCAACGAACACCCATCGGACAATTTTACTGCTGCGGCCCTCTGTGCGAATCGCCAAGGAGACCGTCCCGCCTACTTGTGATCATGCCCATCCTGGAAAAAGGAAAGAAAAAATCTTGCACTTAAAGTAAATTCAATCTGTCTTTTCAAGAGCCAACCCAGTGCTTCTCCCTCCATAACAAGCACTCTCCTTCCTTTGCAGTTGTGACGCGCCAGGACGCCGCGTTACATCTTTCTACGTCTGCGAGTATCACACGAAGTGTGACCGCAGTTGCGTCATCGGCACCGAAGGGTGGAGTGTCCTGTGCTGCTCCACCTCCTGCCAAACAGGTTCAGCAGATTTTAGAGTCTGCCGAACCCTGGATTACTGCACCTGTAGTTACGTCTGAAACTTTTATGAATGTGCCTGCCCATTAGGCACCCTCCGCCACCTCGCAAAAGGGGGTGGATACAAGTCCCACTTCTCCGGTGCTTCAGACGCCCAAGGATAGGCGCAACGTTTTGAAGCGCGCCCAGAAAGAAAAACGTCGAATTACGGGGCCCCCAAAAAGTCCTGTAATCTGAAGTAACACTTCAGATTACAGGGCTTTTTTATTTATTTATTATTATTAATATTTATTTCAATATTTATTTCAAGTTTTAATAATCTTCAGCGTCAGTACCTGCATCCTGTTCTGCCGAAAGAGGGGCGTTCATCCCAATCCTGAGCTTGACCTGCATGGTAAACGTCTGGCTATAAAGTCTGTGCATATGTTTCGGGGCCTAATACTGGACGCAACACTAACCTTCATACCATATATCAAGTATTTAAAGAACACGTGCTTAAAGAGCCACTCACCAGGGCCCATACTGAATTTTAGTTAGACAGTGGGAGTAGTTCGGTGTCCGATGCCGCAAAAATTTTTCAAATTTGTTTATCACGAGCGGAGAAAGCAGGTTTTTTGAAGCCGCATGAAACGAGGATGAGAAGAGGCGAGCTCCAAACCCTTGCCGCTCCTCCGCGTAGCCTTCGCAAGCAAAATCTCTTCCTCACCCTCTCCAGCATCCGACCATGAGGTGACGTGCGCATGACGTGCTCAAACAAGTCCAACCCCCGAGAACGCGAGCACCGTTGCTTTGTTGACCAGCGTTATTTTGTGGTCTTGTGCCTGTTTCTGCGGGATGGTTTGGAAACGCTTGCTTAGGGGCGGTAGGATAGATGAGCACAATGAGTGCGCGAACGCGTAGGAGTGTTCCACAGTGGTCGTCTGCTCAATGCACTGACCGCGGGGACACGAACGCATGCGAAACGCTGGCACATTATCCTCGCTTCTCGTAGCATTTCAGGAAAAAAATAACAGAAAAGCGCGCACAGTTTTTATTGCGTCTCATTATCTATTTCAAGTTTTAATAATCTCTTTAAGCAACAAATACATAAACTACGCATGTTGTGTTAAATATTTTTGCCATGTCACGTGATATACTGTTGACAACGTGAGGGCAAACTCGTCTACGTAGAGGACCAACGTCACTGCATTCCCATGTACGTAGGGTCATTCCTACGCCCACGTCATGCCCTCAATTCTCTACGCGTGCGCCGGAAGAGGGGAGGGGTAGCAGCTTTTATCTTAAAATTTGATCCATTTCCGCGGAGCGTAGCATTGCAATTGGCAGACGTGATCATGAACGCCTCGTCTACGCATTGCGCTTGCCAGCTCAAAATTCTCAAACCTACTGAGTGGCCCTTTAAAAACAATGAATATTCTGAAAGTGTTGTCACGCACTACATGGGGTAGTGACAGGAAATGCCTGATGGCTTCGTATAGAAGCCTCGTACACACGCGCCTAGATGACGGTGCTGTCGCATATCAGTCTGCGACCCCATCAGCCTTAAAGAAGCTCAAACCCGTCCACCATCTAGGCATTCGCCTTTTTACGAGTGCCTTTCGAACTAGTCCCGTAGAAAGCATATATGCAGAATCAAATGAATGGTCGCTCCATCTGCAGAGATGTTACCTGTCCTTTACATACTACCACAAGGTTTACATACTACCACAAGGTTAACGAAGAACCTCCCACTCATAACATAATTACTGATGTGTGGAATGCTGCCTTGTTCAACAACCGTCCTTCACTGAGACAGCCATACTCGCTCCATGTGAAGAGCCTCGCTGAAGAAACAGGCGTGCCACTTCTAGGGCACCGGTTGATGTCTCCCACAGCATATCTACCGCCGTGGCAGTGGCACATAATTGACTGTGACGTATTCTTGGTGGAGGTTACTAAACACGCACGTAATGCACACATCCGCACACACTTCCTCGAACTTCAACATAAATACACTTGCCCGGAATTCTTTCAAGATGCGTCAAAGTCTCGTATTGGTGTGTCCCAGGCAGCTGTTGGCCCATCTTGTTCTAAATCTGATATTCTGCACCCGCAAACAAGTACCTTCACTGCAGAAGCCCTTGCGATATTTGTGGCCATCAAGCATATCAAGGAATTAAAACTGCAACGGGCGGTTGTGTACACCGATTCACCGAATGTCGGAACAGCTTTGCAAACGCCGAAAAAACACATAAAAACCCACCCTTATATCACCTTACTCTTTATTATTCACAATTTACACCCTCGAAAGAAAGGTTGTGGCGTGCAGGGTGCCAGGACACAGCGAGACCATTAGAAACGTAGTGGCGGACCAGCTGGCTGGGTCTGCGCATGGCTTCCCTACCAACAGCAGCTGCCGCTACATCCAGCCATGCTCATCGGTAGGAATCCGCTTTTTAGACTCAAATCACTGTGGCAATTTTGAATTAATATACATAGCTTTCAACCCATATACCGAGCTGATCTGTAGCACGACCTCACTACTGAGGTCGTGACTGTGGTGGCTACATCTTCAGCATAGTTTTATTGTCTCGACAATTCGGCTTTAAGTTTCACTGCACATGTTTCACGCCACTGTCATGTTTTTATTACTTCTATGTTTTTACCCGCATAAGCGCGACGATTTTTAAGGCCCCTGTACAGCCACATACCATATCAATGTTTGCATTTTCTGTCTATTGAAATCACGCTTTTTGGCCATCAATTGGCCATTGCGTTATTAAGCCCTAGACATCGTCATCACGTTCATGGCCAGTCTAACACGAGAATAATCTACATCTAAAACACACGAATCCTTTATCTAAAAAGCGAGATTTTCAGTTCGGATTATATGATTATTGAAGTTGACGTGTTCGGTCCCTGTTCTTGACGGCTAAGAAATGTGTTCGCAAACACAAGTTATAGCGAAAAAGATGCATGTAAACCTTTATCATTAAAGTCTGTTTTATAGCAGCATTATCTAGGTCCAATTTAGTCTGAAGTTCGCTTATATTTGGCTTCCTGATGATTGAGATGATATGCACCTGAAAAAGATAGATAGATAGATAACTTTATTGTACACCGAGGGAGGATAGCCGGGTTTTACCCCGACGCCCCTGCGGGCCGCTCCCACGTTGGAACAGGCAGGGAGTACCTGCCTGCGGCATCGTGGGCCCCTTGGATTGCCCGAAGCTGACGGTGACGATCCGTACTTTTGATGGCGGAATAAAACCCTTGTCTTGGGATGATTTGCGCCTTGAGTTCCTTGGGTATGTGGGGGCAGTCCCACATCATGTGCTCAAATGTACACACACACCCACAGTCCGGGCAGTTAGGAGATATATCCATATAAATAGACTAGATATATTTTTTGCTAACTGGGTATTTTCGGCATATTTATCACCTCCTCAAGCTGTCATCTACCCTGAATGCCTGCTTGTTTTTTAGATCTGCCCCAGCAATGCATACTTATTATGCCTTCAACGGCTGATCCCCTGTGTTTCTGTTCTCTCTTTTGCTTCAATACGACTAATGCCATCGCCGAACAGTGTAAACTAAGTTGTTGCTGGACCCCAGTCGACGTAGCTGCTCAACAGCAAGAGGTCATCAGCATTGAAGATGCAGAAAATTACGACGACATGATATATGGCCCACCGCCCCAAAAATGCCAGCACCACATTATGCCAGAAGCCATGCCATGCGGCAAAAACAAGGTAATCACGTAATATCAATTTTGTTTGCATTCGTTTTTCCTCGTGAATGAATGACAGCTTGATTATCTCCTCATTCCTGTGCTATCTACATTGTTTTTCACTGCTTCTGCACCTGACACTTCCTTTTGGGCCGCACAAGTAAGCGTCATTTCCGCACTAAACGACTACCACTACTATTGGGATGGTATATATTTCATTTATTTTTTTATGTTTCAGGCATGAGGATCAAAATATATATGTGGCTTTTCGAGCTACGTACAAAACTTGAGTGAATATAGTTGTACCACTCGCACTTGCGCGTTTTGCATAGCCATAAACTGCAGCCTATAGCCGGTCAAACGCGTAGGAGATCATATAATTTGATGCTTATGTGATCAGGTATTTGTGAAAATGCATGCAATTTTACTATCTCATAAGATGTCACGTGGCGAAGTTCGGGAACCAGTTCCTATTGCAGAAAAGGTCGTTGGTATAAAAATGAAAGTGAAATGTTTTGAATAAGCGTGCATTGTTATCTCAAAGAAACATTAAACCGAAATGATGAGTCTGTTTGGACGACCAAGGACTGCACACTTCGTGATGTAAGTACGAACCAACGAGAGCTAGTGCGGTTGTACTGTGGTGACCCCATGGACGTGCAATGTTTTGGCGGTTTTGTGAATCTAGCAGTGCGAGGTTCTCCTGTCGTTGCGCATCAACAAAATGTCATTGCATCGCAGTAATTACCAAAAAAGATAAGAGCTACCCCTTAAAATCCCTCCACGCTCTCCACTTACACGTCACACCCAACTCCCACCCATTTTCAATCTTATAAAGTTCACAGTACACCCCCGCTCTTTCTATGACATAACTTCAGTGTCTGCCAAACCTGTGCAAAGGGTTATTGTTCATGCTGTAGAAACAAAGAGATAAAGGGTTCGCAGCATACAAATCAACCAACACATTTACTTTGCGCTAAGCATCTTCAATGATGTGCATAATCTTCGCTATTTAACATCTACACCACTGTCAGAAGATCGGCGGCTGCCTGTGCAGTGCTACTTTACATCAGGCCCAAATATACAAAAGTGGGTTGTCTATGGAATCGACCCTAAAGACTCTCATGAGATATGTCGCAAATTGCACTCCGCGACGCACAGGGTTCTCGTTGCCAGACTCATGGGCAAACGTCGTACTTGATTAGTAATGATGCATGGCCCACAGTGTATTCTTGGCAAATTTCACTACTGTGGCTGTTTATTGCGCCCCAAGCCCTACCTGCAGGGGGTAATTTTTTGTTACCGTTGTTTTCAACAGAGACACAGGCAGGCATTTTTCCCACAGCGTAGTATTGAGTCTGAAAGACTCACATTAGAGGGCCAACCATGATATTGATGTGGCATATGTAACTGCACTGAGCACGACATGACAAGCATAAACTCTCCGACTTGCGTTCAAGCATGGAACCTTGCGTTCAAGCATGGCAGTTTCCCTACTTCTCTAAAAACAGCTAAAGTGCTTCCGATCTTTAAAAAGGGTGACAAGCAATCTATTTCTAACTATCGCCCCATCTGTATTCTTTCTTCCCTGAGCAAAGTCATCGAAAAACTGTTAATAACTCGGCTAAACAAATACCTTAATAAATTTAATATACTGAAGCCCTGTCAATTTGGCTTTCGTGCTGGAAGTTCTACTAACCTTGCTATTCTTTCCCTATCAGACTTCATCAAACACTCCATAGACGCAGGATTTGTAGTAGGGTCAGTTTTTTTAGACTTCACAAAGGCATTCGATACCATCAATCATCTCATTTTATCCAAGAAACTCGAATCATACGGTATTACAGGTCCATCCCTCAAATTTTTAAACAGTTACCTCCTTAACCGAAAGCATACTGTTTACATATCGGGCTCATTTTCTTCTACTAAAACAATAAATCAAGGGGTTCCTCAAGGGTCATTACTGGGTCCTTTACTTTTTTTACTTTACATTAATGACCTTCCTGACATTATACACATGGCTCACTGCGTTTTATATGCTGATGATACTACCATTTCCATTGCTGATAGATGTATTGACAATGTCACTAATAAATTAAATGCTGTACTTTGTAGTGTGTCAAAATGGTGCCAGGAAAATTTCTTAATCATTAATCCAAAGAAATCTAAGTTTATGGTTTTTAGATCAGCTCAACGCAAGTTAACTTCGTCACCACAGCTCACAGTTGACTCTCATTTGATCAATATCAGCAACAGTGTATCTTTTCTTGGCGTTCACCTCGACTCTAACCTTAACTTCGCTCTCCATATTGCTCACATTAGAAAAACGGCAGCATTCGGCATTCGCGCATTACTCAAAGCTCGCTCATATTTTTCTCATAAAGCACTCCTTTCACTTTACTTCGCATTCATTCATTCTCATATCACTTATGGCATCGCATCATGGGGGAATACTTACCAATGTCATCTTTCATCCGTACAACATCTACAAAATCGAGCTATTCGCGCTATTTTTAACTGCTCTCGCGACAGTAGCGCCGCTCCCCTTCTCCAATGCAATAAAATCTTAACTGTTAACTATCTATTCAGGTTTAATCTAATTATGTTTTTGCATAAACAAATAAGAAATCAACTTTCTACTAATTTAATTGATCCTAAAATGTTAGTTAATACTAACACAACCAGGTTCGCGGCTAATAATAACTTTTTACTTCCTAAGGTTCGTACTAACTATGGTAAATCATCTTCTCTCTTCTGTACCATCACCATATGGAATAATTTGCCAACTTCGCTAAAATGCAAAGTTTCTTTATTTTCATTTAAAAACTCATTAAAAGAGTATCTGTTAAATAGTTGATCTATCATTTTGTTTGTGTTGTTTTGTGCTGTATTATTTGTTTTTTGATTCCATGCCTTTTTGTTTTCATTGTGCTTTATATATTTTTGCTTCTACGATTCTAACAGCTGCTTGTGCTTTTATTATTTGTAATGATCACCGAGGGTCCCGTTGCAGTCTTGTACTTTGGGACCCTCTTCTGTATATTTTACTCCCTGTAACATACTTTATGACATGATAATAAACTGATTGATTGATTGATTGATTGACTGAACAGAAAGCCACAGCGAGACTACGAAAGGCTATGCGAAAAAACAGTATAGTAGGAACTGAATATCACTTAGAAGTTCTTGCTGAACAGCCAGAGTTACTCACGGGAGAAGAGACACAAGGCTCTGAGACACAACTGTACTCTTCTGCGGTTAAACAAGGCTGACAGTCCAAGACTACGGAAGCAAATTTAACTGAACTACTGCTTGAATCAGATGGTGGTCATGGTGATATTTACGCTTGTATAGAAGCTTTGGCCAAATAAATTGAGAGGCTACGCAAACGTAAAGAATTGGTCATTCTGAGGCGCCAGAAAGCAGGGCCTACACGCAACGAATCACTTAGTGCGTATTTCTCAGTTACACCTACAAACCACCCGACACAACGGGTCAACCAAGCTGTTTGTGCAGCAGTTTTGTATCAGCTTGCTCAACTGAAGTCACTCATACAGGATAGTTTCATCATGGCTAACTTTTTGCAGGAGCTGCCCTGTGACAGAATTCTTCAATGGAAATATGGACGCTTAAGCTCCAAGTTAAGGGAAATTAAAGCTAAGCTTGAATACCACAAGCTACATGAATGGGCACTACTTTTTCAAGGGAACTGTGCTTCCTGTACTATTTATTTGGCATCATAGCCCATTCAAATGAAATAGACGTGCTACGACTACGGGTTCAACTCCGGGAAAAGCCGCAGTGTACGTGTCATCGCATATTCCTCATACAGTGACTGCTACGGCCACATGATGCAGTGTCAATCAAGAAGTCGCTGTCCTCACATGACCACTGGAGACTCCTGTCATCCTAGCGTCTTTTTATGCCAGACCACAGCGCACACGTGTGAACTTGAAATAAATAGCACATCTGCGTTTGATGAACGCGGCATTCCTATCCTCGTAAATGGGGATTTCCATGCTCCACATAGAGATTGGGGATACAAGCACAACTCCCAAAGAGGATGTCAAGTCAAAAACATCAGGACTGATGCCACGTTTACTCTGTTGAACAATCACGCTGTGTCTACCTGTTCTGTACGTACGGTATCTGGAACGCACGCTCCAGATCTCAAGTGGTGGTTGGGCCCTGGTACACCGCAATGGCGGGTGGAGCCGGACTGTTGTAGTTACCACACGCCAATCATTATTGGTTTGCAAAGAAGATGAATAAAGAAAATTCGACGACATGTAGCGATCACGCATTCGGATAAATTTCGGGAATCATGAATTGATAAAGTACCCACAGAGCCCGCAGAAGTTATTTCAGCTTTGCAAGAACTGTTCCACAGTAACACAATCATGACCACCATTGACGAAGAACAACCTCAAGCGGATCTCGCTCCCTTGCAACTTTCGGCAAAGTGACGTCAGGTGGAACTATATGTGTCGAGGAGTCCAGATGTATCAGGTAGCCGCGCACACGCCAATCATATAGCCACAAGTGCGCGTAGGCCCGAAAAGCAGTTTTCTCGACGGTGGTGGCATGAGCGTGGTGAGAAAGTTGGATCTGGCCTGGAAAACAGAGCCCTTTGGCGTACGTTCCAGTCAATAGAGCGCGGTCACAAGCAACCTGACTCTGCAACGAGCATTGGGTCATCGCCGCAAAGTACGCCACAAGAGTTTGCAGAGCAGACTGCAAGAGCATTTTTTTCTGAAGTATGACAGAGCATCTTCTATAAGCTGTCCCGAAAGCGACAAGCTTGACCGAAGGGCCAAATCCGATATATCCAGTTCTTTTTGCATGGCCTAACTAATTGCAGGGATTGAAACATCTCACGAGGAAGCAACTTCTGGTCCCAATGATATTCCTTACGAACGTTTCAAGAACATGGAAGGTGAAGCTCTTGACGCACTTCTGCAGGCAAATCATAAAGTATGGGAGACTGGGGACGTCCCATCTGATTGGAAACACTCAGTTGTCGTCCCGATTCCTAAATCAGGAAAATCTCTAAATAATCTGCAATCTTGATGCCCAATTCCAATCACTGCTAGTGTCTGCAAGCTTGATAAAAAGATGCGAGTGGCTTGAACGACACAACAAGTGCCACCCGGCTCAAATCGGGTTCCGTTCTCATTTAGAGTCTGAAGACGGACATTCTATCTTGTCGGACAACATTTTACAAGCGCCTCGACACAGCCATGCAGTAGGCATTGTCATAGCAACGGATGTAACGAAAGCCTATGGCAATGTAGACCACGAAGTCATTATAACCAACCTCATCGATCTGGGACTTCTAGGGTGGGTAGTAAGACTTATTTACTCTTTTCTTCACAACCAAACATTTGCGATAAGAGTAGATGAAAAACATGAAAGTTGCTTCATGTCCAACAGAGGTGTCCCGCAAGGGTCTGTTGTCTCCTGTTCTGTTCAACATCGGTCTAATACCTCTAGCTAGGCAACGGCACCGAATTCCAGAAGTGAGGATTTTGATATACACTGATGCTGTGACTTGGTGGTCTGTGCATAAAGAGGTCTCAAGAAAAGCACAGGAGCTTCAGAGAGCACTTGTTGTAGTTTAGAACTACACTCTTAACGCAGGGTAAGACATGTCGGTTAAAAATCAAGCTATGTTAAGGTGGCTAACAAGGCAGGACGCAGGGACATGAAGCAGTGTTCGTTTACATTTACACTAGGTGCAGTGACTATTCCTGATGCTTCAGAGGTCAGCATACTAGGTCCGGCAGTGGTTGTACACTGGCTCCGCAAAGTCAGACAGAGTTCCACAAAAACTCGTAATGCTATTCACCGCATCCCTTCCACAGCTGTAGCTCGACAGCTCGTCCACACAGTTCTGCAGCCAAGAATTCTATACGAGGCGCAATTTCAATGACTAACTTTAGAAAAGCTGGCCCAATCGGAGACTATTAACCATGATGCCATGCGCACAATAACAGCGTTACCTCAGATCACTCCCAAACCATCTTTATCTTTACAAGAGCACGCTCAACTAAACGCAATCGTAGAGCTAATTTTGCGAAGTGGAAAAGCTCCTAAAATAAAAAGCAACTCGAAGTTTTTGCTGCGTTGCATGCCCACTTTGAACGTGACTCTTACATTGACAACCACCCCAAGTCTATACCTCTCTGGTAATTCACCACAATCACATTTAATAAAGTGACAAAGTCACGTCGCACCGATACAACAGGCAGAATTGACGAATGCTTCATCATTGAAGACCTTTGAGGTAATACCAGCAAAAGATATACAGATGCTGCTATCCTAAAAGATAGCGGAATGACATCAATCCCGAGTACTATGCATAATTTCGTCAGTGGTCACCAGCGTTATGTATCTACGGGAGCCAGTCATCTTGCGATAGAACTTCAAGTCATCCATGAAGCAATCCAGGATGCCACCTCTGAGCTGCCTACATTTAGGCAAATTGACCCATTCACTGACTTCTTTGGAGCTAATAAGAAACTGAATAAAGTTCACAATGTGATGGAAATGAGCGAGGTGATTCACAGGATGAATTACAATAAAGTTACTTGCATCAAAGAGCATTGGATTCAACGCTATACTGCAAACTCACGCAACATTACTGCTGACCAGCAGGTGCTCTGCCCTCCAGATATAGACCTTCCAGCTATTTCCCTTCCACTTCAGCCCCTTATCTCTCTCCATACCCGCAAAAATGTTCTGTGGCAGGATACATGTGCTCTTATTGCAGCGTGTGTCTGCTCTCTCCCCCTCACATTACTAAGATGGGGGAAGTTGTGCTTAGGAGGCTTCGGGCAAGAATGGCCCTCACACTGTCCATTATTTCATCATGGAACTGGTCGCATTTAACAGTTGGTGATACGTGTCCGTATATTGTACTACTCCAGTGATGCAAGCCCATGCATACCACCTTATATGGACATGTCAATGGTTACAGCCAGAACGCTCCCGCACCAAAGACGATAGTCCTTCTTGGGGACCTTCGACGCAAAAATTTTGGTCTGTCTGTCTGTCTGTCTGTCTGTCTGTCTGTCTGTCTGTCTGTCTGTCTGTCTGTCCACTCTTAACGGCAACGGGTAATTGAAACGGCTGACAACATCCGCAGCGACCACCAATGCTGCTCAAGGTTGAGCATTCATGCTTGTGCAATATCAATAAAAAAGCAATTATTACGCATATATGGGGCACCATAACAACACGCATACATTCTGCATATGCTTATCTCACTAGAAAACGCATACATATGTATTTTAAGGACCGTAGCCCTTATCACGCGGCGCTTACTATGCAACGCTTGCATGGATCGGGGAGTGTTTCCAACGCTTTTCTAAGACGAGATGGTGGTGGCACCTGCCCGTCGCCTCGCGTTCTACACTTTTTCACTTCTGAAATGGGCGCGCGAACCCGTGTCAGAGCCACGCGCTTTGTTTTCTAAGAAAACTGCCACATGGCGCTCATAACTCACCATTCAGTTCGGACTGGCACGGTGGATGGACGTGTTTTTTTGAGCGCTCCCGATCGACTGCGCAGATAAGTGGTTTCACATGTTTTGAGCTTATCTTTACAAATATAAGGCAGCAGTTAAAATTTTTGTAGCACTTATTACATTGTATGGCTTTTCCGGAGGTCAGTCACCAAGTATTTACTAGTTTGTTCGTGTGTGTGTTTGTTTCTTTGTGTTTTTTTTCTTGCAACACCGTGTGGGAGGTGCACGTACATTGAACACGCCAATTTTTGCAGTAGATCCTAGACATTCTCTTTTTCGTTGGGCAGGGATCGTGTTTTGTAATTATCGAATGAGACAAGTCATAAGGACAATTGGTGTCATAAAGACATAAAGTAAAAGGCTGTAAAGTCTTCAGGATGCAGAGTGAGTTTGAAAACGGACTCAAGTGCTGAAGAAAACGGAGAGGAGGCTAACCCGAAGTGTAGGCAATGTGAGGTCGAGAAAAAAATAGAGAAAACGATGGTTGCCCAGAGTGAACTGTTGTTGAGAATCAGCGAGCTAGAGACAGCGTTGGTGACAGAGAAAGAAAAAACGAGGGCAATGGCAGAAAGGCTAAAGTCCGCCGAGGAAGCACTAGCCGAGGTGAACAAAGGAGAGGCAGACGGCCGACAGAGAAAACAGTAGGGCACCGGCAACCAGAACGGCGGAGAAGAAAGAGCTTGCAAGTTTAGAAAAAACAGATTCAGCCGGTTTAATTGTCGCAAGGCCCAGCTTCAGCGAAGTAGTGGTGGAGCTGGGAGGGGACAAAGCAGCCGGCGTCACAGGTGCAAGTAACCCCCAGGTGCAAGACGCTCAAGCTGAAAAGTCACAGCATGTGATAATCGCTGGGGACTCGAATTTAAACTGATGCACAGGAGCAATCAAAGACAGGGTAAGAGGTGACAACAGGGTTGCAGTAGGGACGTTCCCAGAACGCAACCTCGGAGCAGTCATGAGGCAAGCGAACGCTACACTCAAATATACAGCTGATAGACGAAACCTCGTGTAAACTTCGAGTGGTTTAAACGATGTCTTAAATGAAGATACGGTAGGACTAGCGACCACACTGGCGAAAGGGGTCGATGACATGCGCGCCACTTCTCCTGAGGTCCTGAGGTACCTGCAAAGATCGGTTGTCATCGTAAACCAAGGGATATGGCAGGTGAGTTGAGATAAAGGCTTCGAGGTGGTGGAAATAAACAGAGAGGTGCATAGGGGGGTTGGTTTTCAACGAGAAAGAATTCACTTCGATGAGCGGCTAGTTCATGAGGTGGATTGGCGACTTGCAGGACGCGCAGTAACTTTTCTGGGGGGCAAGCGAGCCCTTCGGGGTGCAGGATAGCTAGTAACGAGGAAAACAACCAGGGAGAGTCTTTGACAGGTGGTATAGACAAATACGATTCCAAAGTGGTACCAGTATCTAAGATAGGTTGAGTCCGGGGCAGAAATAGACGTAGCCACGAGCGCCGAACCTATTCAGACATAGGGTGTATTAACATGCAGGTTGGCAGGAACCGGCTGAAGTGGAAAGAGATAGAAGAAAAGCTGAGAGAGGAGAGGCCGATGGTATAGGGTTTTGTAGAAACACATCTTAGGGACATGGAAGAACCTCCTAACAATCTGGACTACGCGTGGGAATATTGTAATAGAACCGAAGGCAGCAGAAAGGGGCGTGGTATTGGGCGTGGTATTCATTAAAGTACAGACTGGCAAAGGGTCAAGCAGGAGCGCAAGGAACATTTATGGCAAAAGGAAAAGTGGCAGGGAAAATGACACTCTTGGTTTGGTGTACTTGTGGACGGGAGCAAATGCCAGAAAGAAAAACCAGTCAATGAATCAAAGGACAATGAGGAGTTAAGAGAAGAGTGCGAGATATTTATACTAGGAGATATGATTGTGCACATAGAAGATATAGATGGGCATACCAACCCAACAGGCAAAATGATCATGGATATGTGTGAAAGACATGATTTGATCATTTGCAACAGTACTGAGAAGTGTGAAGGGCAAATAACATGGGAGGTAGGAAGGCTGCAGTCAAAGATAGATTACGCACTGATGTCACATAGGATGTATCCTAAGCTCAGGGGAATGCACATAGACGAAGGTGGCTCCAGAAGTCTGGGTAGTGATAACAAACCTGTCAAGCTATGTTTTGGAAGAGCAGTGAAAGTGGGAAGGAGACAAGATGAGCAACTACAGGAAAATTTTTATTCTGAAAGGCAAATAGAAAAAGCTACTAAACAAGCTGAGAAATTAATCACTGAGGATAATAAAACAGTGTGGACATACGCGAATATAAGCAGACTGCTTGAGCTAGAGCATGCTAAGGCACGTGACAAGTCACCCCAGAAAAGAAGACACAAACCCAAGAGTTGGTGGAATGTCCTCGGGAATTTTAGAGAGCCATAGCTAAACGTCAGGAAGCCTCTAGGGAACACAGACATGCTGAGCAGCGGGGTGAACCGACAGATGATGTTGAAAGAAAATGGCAAATCTTCCTAAGCTGTAGAAGGGATGCATCCCTTCTGATCAATGAAAAGATTAGAAGAAAGGGAGCTCAGTGGCTGGCAGCAGTACATAAAAAAGATAGAAAGGCAGCTGTGAAATTTTGGAACCAACTAAACTCCTTAAGAAATGAGACGAGCCTAGAGCAGAGGTTTATAACCACAGCTCAAGGTGCTAGGCTGAAAGGGGACGAAACTATTGAGTATATAAAAACAAGGGTGACAGAAAAAGTTCAACAAAGAAGTGCTTTATGCACCACAATAAGCAAGAATGAATCCAGTGGCGCAATGGCTCCATTTTCACAACGAGAGTGGGAAAGGGCTAAGAAGAGGGTTCCCAGTAGAACATCAAAAGGCCCAGATGGCATTCCAATTATGCAGATAAAGACATTAGGTCCGAAGTCTAAGCATGCTTTGAAAGAAGCAGTGAAAATATTAATAACGGATGATGAAGTCCCCGATGAATGGAAACTTAGCAGGATGAGCATGATCTATGAAGGAAAGGGGGACAAAGCTTACATACACAACTACCGTCCTAAACAGAGACATCAGTGGTCTATAGGCTGGCGACGCAGATTCTAAAAGACAGGCTGCGGGCATAGAGAGATGATGACAGGGTGCAGGGGGAACTGCAGCATGGGTTTCGGAAACACAGGAGGTAGGAATACAATCTGTTCTCACTGATGCAGTGCATCGAAATAGCAGAAAAGTAACAAAGGCCCCTGTTAGATTAGATTTGTGGGGTTTAACGTCCCAAAACCACCATATGATTATGAGAGACGCCGTAGTGGAGGGCTCCAGAAATTTTGACCACCTGGGGTTCTTTAACGTGCACCCAAATCTGAGTACACGAGGCTACAACATTTCCACCTCCATCGGAAATGCAGCTGCCCCAGCCGGGATTTGAACCCGCGACCTGCGGGTCAGCAGCCGAGTACCTTAGCCACTAGACCACCGCGGCGGGGCCAGGCCCCTGTGGCTAGCATTTTCGGATATTAAGGGCGCATACGATAGCATGGTTCAAGAGGGCTTGCGGAGAATACTAGACACACCAGGTGTGAAAGATGCAGTCACTAATCTTTTAATTAATATCTATTAAGGTAACAAGGCAGTTATAAAGTGGGAAAAACAGGTATTTAAGCCTACAGAAGTAAAACGGGGGCTTAGACAGGGGTGTCCTCTGTCACCCTCTTTATTCATGATGTACCTACAAGGCTTAGAGGCCTAATTAGAGGGAAGTGGGCTGGGCTTCAACCTTTCTTTCGTAAAACAAGGATAACTCATTGAGCAGGCACTACCAGCATTGATGTACACAGATGATATAGTGCTAATGGCCAACAACAAGGTATATTTGCAGAGATTGGTGGACATCTTCGGTAATGAAGGAGATAGGTTAGATTTCAGATTCAGTAAGAAAAAATCAGCAGTCATGATTTTCAGTGATAATTAAGGAAGTGGGCTCAGAATACAGGAGGTCACGCTAGAGATAACAGATATATACAAATGTCTGGGCGTATGGATAAGCAATGGGGCCGAGTACCTAAGGGAACACGAAATATACGTGACGACTAAAGGTAACTGGAATGCAGCGGTAATGAAAAACGGGGACCTGTGGAATTACAATAGGTATGATGTTGTGAGAAGAATATGGAAAGGGGTCATGGTTTCTGGTCTGACGTTCGGCAATGCGGTCTTGTGCATCAGAAGTTCAAGCAAGATTAGAAATAGGTAGGCTTGCTTTAGGAGTTCACGGGAATACACAAAATCAGGGAGTACAAGGTGATATGGGATGGACATCATTTGAGGGCAGGGAAGCTAGCAGCAAGATAAAATTTGAGAAGCGATTGAGAGAAATGGGGGAGGAGCGTTGGGCTAGGAAGGTATTCAGCTACTTGTACATGACAAATGTCGATACAAAATGGAGGAAGCGAACCAGCAAATTGACTGGTAAATACTTGAAAAACAGCAGGGGGCCAAACCAAAAAAAATTATCGGTTAAGAAGAAGGTGAAGGAAGCGTAGAACGATATGTGAAGAATTGGCATGGTTAAGAAGCCCGCACTAGAGACCTATTGCCAAGGAAATTGCCAAGGAAAGGATCTGTGATAATACTCGGGGTAGTTTGCTACTGTTTGAAGCCAGGACGGGAGTATTGCGAACCAAGACATATCGGAACAAATACGAAGGAGTAGACACGGTAGGCAGTGCGTGTGGAGAGGAAGAGGAAACTGCCGAACCCTTGACAATGTTTTGTAAAGGGCTTCACTCAATAGTTCAGGATGATGGTGAAGAGCTTTTCAAAGTACTGGAGTTTAGGGACAGGGAGGGCAACATAGACATTAAGCGGGTAGAATTAACTAGAAGGAGGTTATCTGATTGGTGGCTTAAATAAAGGCACGATTGAGAATTAAATCCTTCACTGCAAAGTACGAGTCCTCAACCTCACTAATTAAAGGAAAAAATAAATCTAGTTTTTGCTACACCAAGTATTACAACTTGGTGGCGTCAGCCACCACCCGATCTAAGGGGCACAGCCATATCAACCCATCCATCCAAGACGTGACTTGATGCGCTCGTTCACTTCCGCTGCACGCTTGAGGCACTCTAACGCAGTGCCTCCAGAATACCACTCAATACCACTCGGCGATTTTCTTGCGCACAACATCAAATAAATGTGTTGTTCACTCCACACACAAGACTATCGTCTTTCAACGACATTTGCAGAAACATGCAGATACGGGGCCAAGTTTTTCAAGCTGGTCTTCGCTACAGCTACAAAACCACTGAACATATGGCAACACATTTCACAAGTCTCCACTTCATCACAACACCGGCCTGACGGTGCACATTTAATACACATACACGGAAAAAATATTATGCCTTGAAGGCAAGCCTATGTCGCAATAAAAATGCTTGTTTATATCAATTAATTGCACTCTTAAAACCTTAACAATGTTACTTTCATCATAATTTCATTAAAAGAAGAAAATTACGGTGAAAGTTTCATTGTTTAATTTCATATTGAAAGCTCGACGTGAAGCGTGATGGCTTTCTAAGGGTATTTGTTGTATTCTGGTTACATTTTCTCGACAAAATTTTCTGAAATATTGCATGTAACTTCTATGGTCTGATGAGAAGATAATGTACTTCCATTGAGCCATTCGGAACTATGTGAGACCTAGTAGACGCTGTGAAACGTGTGGCGTTACAACGTTTTCTGCTGGAGTTTACATGGGCCGTCACAAGCCGAATTTTCTTTTTGCACGTTTTCTGGCGCAACAATTCTGGTATTTTGAAAGACTAGCTTGCTAATAAGAGATAAGTATATGTCCTCTTGAGCGTGCTTTTGAATGGGTGGCATAAATGAACCCCCGCGAATGTGGTTCGCCTTTATTTTGTATCCCTGTTACAGCGCGGGTGTACGTAACGTGTAAGCGAAGAACAATTATTCGTATAAGTCACTCTTTTTTGTAAGGACGTAGTGATGAATACTATGGCTACGAACTGGATTTATGTATGAGCTAAGGCTAAGAGATAACTTGTTTAGAAGTCGATAGTGTGTAAGTGCACGAAACGCTGGTGCAAAGTAAATACCGCTGGTTCGGTGAGCGAAACGACCATTGTTTGGTCGGTTGCCTCAACTTGGAACCGGTAAAAAACAAGAGATACAATGATAGGGAGCAAACCTTCTCATATCTGCTGAGTTTGCGCAGGCGCCTGTGTGTGTGAATTCGCCCTTTTGGTCAGTACGACGCGAGAGACGCATGACTCTTCCGCCACCCTTTCACGCTCCTTCACCGGTGGGAGCCAGTCAGCGCGGCTTATAGTGCTTGAGCCGCCCCCATCTGCTGCCTTCTCAAGGTTTCACTCATACGTAGAACATACAATGCGTAGGGTGGTGTCGTTGATTTAACTTTTTGTGGATATCAAGACTACGGCAGTAATGCAGCTCGAAATATGATATAATAACAATCGCAATAAAAACACGCAAGCTCGGAAACACAACAGGCACATCGATCAGTCGATGGCTGTGATCAGAGGCTGAGCTTCCCTGACTGTTTGGTCAGTGTGCTAAGAGAGTATTTTTTCGGTTTATCGCACGTGGTTTGTATATTACGATATTTCTAAAGAACAATTGAATAGTAAAGCTGCGACTTGTGTCTAGAGAACAAGGTAAACAGATTGATATCTGGTGTTTAACGTCCCTAAACCACCCTATGATTATGAGAGACGCCGTAGTGGAGGGCTCCGGAAATTTTTACCACTTAGGGTTCTTTAACGTGCTCCCAAATCTGAGCACACGGGCCTACAACATTTTCGCCTCCATCGGAACTGCAGCCGCCACCGCTGTGATTCGATCCCGCGGCGTGCGGGTCAGCAGCCAAGTAACTTAGCCACTAGACCACTGCGGCGGGGCTGTGTCTAGAGAACAAGTACTGCTGGCTGGGTGAATAGGAGCATGATAAAATGATATTACTTTAGCGCAGCTCAGTGTGAGTGTGAAGAAAAGATACTATGCAGTCAAGAACCAAAAAAAAACAGACGACAGTGTGAGTGCTAACTTCCAAAACTTGTTTATTGCCCACCCTTACAACACATTATATAGCTCATTCCACGTGAAGCCACACACATGACACAACCGTACACGTGTGGCACAGCACACTGTCAAGAAAACCTAGTTGTGATCTTCTTACAAATTAACAATTCTATACCAACGCTTCACTGCACGCGCTCCAGAAAATTGAGCTTTTTTTAGATAAGCCCACAGACGGCGTACTTACACACAGCTTCGCCAATTCACCTCAATTATTCCTGCTTCGCCTCAATAATTCCCGTGTAAACTGGTTACAATTGTGGCCCAAGATGACAGACTGATGAAAGAATTAAGTGCATCCACACGCCTTACGATGCATAGCCAGGAAAGCACCAGAAGAAAGCTTGTTTTTTACATTGCAAGAGCGCTCGCGCAACCGGTTATTAACACACCTACCAGTCTTCCCGATGTAAACCGCTCCAACGACAGCAGGAACATGTACACAACAGCTAGGGTGCATTCAACAAACTTAGTTAAATGCTTCTTTCCACATGTGGGTTGCACCTTCTTCTTGAGGTTCGTAAACTTACATAGACGGCTTAGTTTGTCTGAAGAAGAGAAAACCACGCAAACATTTCCTCTCGGGGCTATCTTTTTAAAATGGTGTAATAGCTGATGTACGTACGGAATACCGCTGGTTTACCCAGCATCGTGCTCACCCTTGGTCTGCGGTCGTCTCCGCATACGTGGAGCATTCAACAAGCACTCAGCTACCGACACCTGCACCAACACTGAGTAGCCTGCCAAGGATAATCGCTTGTTTTGTCTTGCAAAACTAGCCACCATTGTGTGACGGCATGATTTCAACAGGGCATTTCTAAAACATAACCTGGCAATCCCTCACTTTATTAGCTTTGAATGCACCGAATTGTACTGCAAGAGAGGCTTTTCTGGCCGTGGTTCATAGCACCAGCAAGTGTGTTCGAACGAACAAGAGAGACGATGGTCTAGAAAGCGGTTTGTGCCTTCTTGTGGAATTTCGTACGTCACTTCAAGTGGTACATGACACTCCTTATTATTGGCGGAATTTCTGCTGGTGTGGCTCAAACTTCATCGAAGAACAATAAAAAAAGAACAACAAATCGTCCACACGTTAAATAACCTTTCGAACCTTCGTCTGAGCGAGCTTATCAGCCAGCAAAACATCAAGACGGGCGAGAAATGGATCGCTCAGTATAGGTGCGATGCACAATCCTATGCATACCCTCGTTTTGTGTAGATAAATAGCGTGTCCCATTTGATGAAAGCTGACACGAAATAAAAATGTAAAAGCTCTAAAATCACTACTAGATATTAAGGCGTCATTCAGGAACCTTATGGCACCATATTCATCAGTGGACTGTTCCACTACTTCGAGAAGGTGTTTATAACGAATTGAGTAAAAACCAACTTTGATGCCCATGAAAAATGCTTGGTAAATTTTGTCAGCGTTAGTTTCTAAAAAATTGATTATTTCAACCGAGTTCCTTATCAGGAAAGGGTCTTTTATAGACAAACACTTAAGCTTGGCTTGTAAAAACAGTGCTACTGGCTTCTGCCAGGAGTCATATTATGACACAATAACCCGTAGGAGAACGTCAACTTTATAGGTTTTTGAGCTGAATTGAACCAACAGGTGGTTCCTTTTGCTTTTTTATTATCACTTCTCTAATTTACCAAGGTTGAAGTTCTTGCATTGCTTAATAGCTGAGGATTTTACCTTGCTCAGTGACACGTCATCGCATTGCTCGAAGAATTTGGCAACGGCACTGCTGGCTTTTTCACAAAACGCTCCTGCAGGAAGCACACAGAACCCACCTTCCATATCAGCTGGTAGCACACATAGAAAATTGCCTATGAGGTCGTTAGGAATTGTCCGTCAGGTAAACCGAGAGTTCCGGACGTGCTACCTTTGAGTGGGCAACCATGTCAACACCCTCAGAAATAAGGCGTACAACTGCTTCCTCTGCCGCATACATTGACATCTGCCTCATGAAAGTCAACAGTTCATCGGGTCTCTGCTTGGTTTCCACAGTGAACTTGGGACCCAACGACAGAGCGTCATGAATGTAGCCCGGAAGGTTAACCTGCTCCGTCACGTGCGCATGGTTGCGGCGTTCGAGAACTTTCTAAGAGAGACGGCTCCTGAACTATCTCAAGCAGACCTGCCACTCAACTTCTGTCTTCTGGGCGATCAGGCGGGAAAACGTGCGCAGGTTCATGTTCATCGACGAGGAATTCGTTTCTATGCGTAGCCACATGAAAAGAAGTTGCCGATATAGTCTTGACTGTCTGTTAAACTCCGATTTTAGGATCTTGCGCACTCTTGTAATATATCAATAATGAATTGTAAAATACTTATGCAGATTATAAATAAATCAGGGAGACAAATAATGACTCAGTTTTTATTACTACACAAAAAAGTCATTAAAGAGCACAAAATATACACATGAGGGTCCCAATGTATCATTAGTCCACAATTGTACCGTCTGGTTACATAACGGCGCAAAGTTAGTCTTTGATTGATATGTGGGGTTTAACGTCCCACAACCATCATATGATTATAAAAGACGCTGTAGTGGAGGGCTCCGGAAATTTCCACCACCTGGGGTTCTTTAACGTGCACCCAAATCTGAGCACACGAGGCTACAATATTTCCGCCTCCATCGGGCAAAGATAGTCTGTGCATTGTAACTTTTTACAAGTATACTTTGAATCGCTATTCATGTATTCTGGTCAACACGAGTCACTCATTGTCACAATACAAGTCCGAGTGCAGAAACAGCGCCTGAAGTTTGAGTGTTGTGCCCGCTACACCTTTTGAAATGGAAAGTCGTGCTGTCACAGTATTTTTGTTAGTTACTCAACTTTTTCTTTTTTACAGACGTGCAAGCAAGGTGTTTGTGGGAATCACAACTGGACGGAGATAAAGAGCATGCATCGTACTTACCGTACATTCAAGATCCTGTGATTTCTCATACTCTGTACGTCGAGTAATTTACAACAGCGCGATGTTACCTATACTTAGGTGAACGAAAGGTTCAGGAATTAAAGAAAGTGAGATTTTTGACCATATAGAAGCAGCAAACCAATATATATTGAACAAAACAAATAAACATTTTTGTATGTGCTGATTTCACCAAGCTCAAATCAGCTTTTTGTTTCTGTATAAAACCTTCAGAGTAACCCAGCCACTCCACGCAAGGCTTATGTGTATCATTCAGGACACTTCCTAAGAGTTAAGGAGAACGCCGGCGTATTAAAAAAAATTGCAATTATTCTGTAAGGCCCACGCAGTGAATGTGACAGCAAGAACTGTAGTTTCACATGAAGAAAGACAAGCGGCTTGATACTTGCCGCGTGCCACTGAAGCACAAAGAAGTAAGCTCGAAAAGAACGCTCAGGTATACACAGGGCATGCGTAGACTAACAGCTATCACAGCTGTTACACCTCTGTGTTTGAGAAACGCACTCAAATCTGCAGGAATGAGAACCCAAGCGTCTTTAATATTGCTTATTCCTTTAAATAGCGGCACGTGAAGTGACCCCGCTGTATCTCCTGTCACGTGGTGGTCTTGGCGTAAGGTGCGCCCGGCGAATTTTTCAGATGCGAAGCAGCTTTTGGCGGAGTTAAATACAGTGTGCAGCGTGACCACTATACTGTGCGTGTGCCAGCTCCCCCCCCCCTCTGCTCACGTGAGTGCAATGAGGTGGGAAGCGGTGGGATGAAGGTGGTGGGAGAGCACTGACTCTGCTTCGTTTCGCCTCAGCCGTTTATCCCTCCACCGCTGCTGTGATCGCATATATAATGTTGCGCGCACTCACGCCGTTGTACTCTCCTAGTATTGATGGGTTTTTACTTTACGGCCCACACATGGTAATACACAATGGTGCGAGGAGAGGGTAACATAAGCGGTACACAACATATACACAACTGCAGACACAAAAGTAACACACATGGAAGCCTAAAAACGGAAACAACAAATGTAAATAAAAATAAACACCAGTGATGCTTGGCATCGCTACATGGCTCTTTTTATTGGTACATGGTGTGAATTTTTTGTCGATTTCCAAATCGAGTGGGTGCAAATAGAGCCAATTCTTGGTGCGCGTCTTAAGGGCAGTCTTCAAGTTGAAAGAAAATGCGGGTGTTGCGGGGAAGTCAACACGTTTTAGCTCCTCCGAGAATTGCTTGCAGCCAGTAGTAAATGGTGCATATATATAGCTTGCTGCTATTAAGCCCTTGGATGCGTGGCAGGTAGTTGAGTGATGCAAGCGGAGCGAGGGGTCGCTGATTCCGATCGCCAGTCGGTCGCTTCAAAATATGTATTGCGATAGCACTTATAAGGACACTCTCGGCTGGATTTCGTCGTCATGGTCATGCAGCGTGTATATATATATATATATAAATATATATATATATATATATATATATATATATATATATATATATATATATATATATATATATATATATATATATATTGTTACGGGAAGGAGACTGACTCAGAGGGGTAGTCAGCGATCACCGATGTATTTACAGACGGTTAGGCGAGCAGCGCCAGCCACACAGATTAGCTCGTGCCAGTCTATCTGCTTCGTCTTCTTCAGCTCCATGCACTGGCACGTAGCATGACCCCCGGCGGCGGAGGCACCGTCCCGGTGCTTTAAAGGTCGTTATCTGACGCATTATTGTAGGGCTTGATCCGCGAGACGTGTACGATATCACTGGGCCGCATAGTAGATGATGATGGGCAGGTGGGGCTGATCTCGTAGGTGACAGGTGTTACTTGACGCAATATACGGTAGGGTCCCGTGTAATGAGACAGAAGTTTTTCCGATAGGCCCAGCCGACGATGAGGGGACCAGAGTAAAACGAGGGTACCGGGAGCGAAATGTACATCTCTATGTTCCGCATCATACCGACGGCATTGGTTGGTTTGCGACGCCATCAGCCGAGCGCGAGCGAGCTGACGGGCATGATCGGCTCGCGCAATCGCGTCGCGGGCATACTCGCTGGTGGACGAGGTGTGAGCTGAGATGACTGTGTCCAGTGGTAAAGTCGGGTCTCTTCCGTACAATAAGTAGAACGGCGAAAAGCCCGCTGTGTCGTGGCGGGATGAATTGTACGCGAAAGTTGCGTAGGGTAAGGCAAGGTCCCAGTCTCGGTGGTCGGGCGACACGTACATAGCGAGCATATTTGTTAAAGTGCGGTTGAATCGTTCCGTGAGGCCGTTTGTTTGAGGGTGGTAAGCGGTTGTCAGTGTGTGCTGCGTGGAGCAAGAACGCAGAATGTCGGCGATGACTTGGGATAGAAATGTACGGCCACGGTCTGTGAGAAGCTGTCTCGGGGCACCGTGAATCAATATAACGTCCCGTAACAAGAAGTCAGCGACGTCGGTTGCACAGCTGGTCGGTAGAGCTCGCGTAATAGCGTAGCGTGTAGCGTAGTCTGTCATAACGGCTATCCATTTGTTTCCCAATGTTGATGTGGGAAAAGGACCAAGCAGGTCTAACCCAACACGGTAAAATGGTTCCGCGGGTATGTCAATTGGTTGAAGATGGCCAGCGGGTAGCAGCGACGGTGTCTTACGACGTTGGCATAGGTCACATGTGGCGACGTATCGGCGTACCGAACGAGCAAGGCCTGGCCAGAAAAAACGGCGCCGGACGCGCTCGTACGTGCGGGATGCACCGAGGTGCCCAGCTGTGGGAGCGTCGTGAAGTTCGGTGAGAACACAGCGGCGCAAATGCTTAGGCACAACAATGAGAAGGTCGGGCCCGTCTGGTCGGAAATTGCGACGGTATAGCACACCCTTTTGAATGACAAAGTAGCGGACGGAAGCATCATTTGTGCAGGATTCTATACGGCTGATGATGTCAAGCAGCTCTGGATCACGCTTCTGTTCTTCCCCAATATTAAGGAAGTCGGACACTGACAAGATAGAGTTCTCCGTGGGCTCGTCAGTGTCCTCGGGATCGTCGACAGGGTACCGGGAGAGGCAATCGGCATCACGGTGTAGGTGGCCAGATTTGTAGACCACCGAATAGGAAAACTCTTGCAGGCGCAAAGCCCAGCGACCAAGGCGGCCTGATGGATCTTTCAGAGAGTTCAGCCAGCAGAGTGCGTGGTGGTCGGTAACTACCGAAAATGGGCGTCCGTATAGATAAGGTCGAAATTTCGCCACCGCCCATACAAGAGCCAAGCACTCACGCTCTGTTATCGAATAGTTACGTTCAGGGGCGGATAGGAGACGGCTGGCATATGCAATAACGCAATCATGGCCATGTTGTTTCTGAGCCAGCACTGCACCAATGCCATGCCCACTTGCATCTGTACGGATTTCCGTAGGGGCAGCAGGGTTGAAGTGTGCCAGAATCGGAGGGCTAGTGAGAAGAGCGACGAGAGTCGAGAACGCAGAAGCCTCTTCGGAGCCCCATGAAAACGGGACTTCTTTCTTGAGGAGCTGCGTAAGCGGCCTCGCTATGTGCGCGAAATTTTTCGCGAAGCGTCGGAAGTAGGAGCATAATCCGATAAAGCTGCGTACATCCTTCGCAGATCGTGGTACAGGAAAGTTTTTGACGGCGCTGATTTTTGCCGGGTCTGGTTGTACACCGTTGGCGTCTACTAAATGGCCAAGCACTGTGATTTGATGGCGTCCAAAGTGACATTTGGACGAGTTGAGCTGCAGGCCAGCGCGACGGAAGATTCCCAGGATGGCTGAGAGGCGCTCTATGTGAGTTTCAAATGTTGGTGAAAAGACAATGACGTCGTCCAAGTAGCACAAACAGGTGGACCATTTGAATCCTCTGAGCAGGGAGTCCATCATTCGTTCGAAGGTGGCTGGAGCGTTACAAAGGCCGAAGGGCATGACCTTGAACTGATATAGGCCATCGGGGGTGATGAATGCCGTTTTTTCACGGTCCATTTCATCTACCTCTATCTGCCAGTAGCCGGAACGAAGGTCTATGGAGGAAAAATAGTGGGACCCATAGAGGCAATCAAGCGCATCATCTATTCGTGGCAGAGGGTACACGTCTTTTTTGGTAATTTTGTTTAGGTGTCGATAATCCACACAGAAACGCCATGCACCGTCTTTCTTGCGGACTAGCACTACAGGAGAAGCCCAAGGACTGCAGGATGGCTCAATGATGTCCTTGACGAGCATTTTGTCGACCTCACTTTGGATGATGTGACGCTCGGCTGCCGACACCCGATATGGACGCCTATGAATAGGATGCTCATTACCAGTGTTTATGCGGTGGCTCATACCGGTAGCTTTCCCCAACGGACGGCCGCTGATGTCAAAAACGTCGATGTAGGACAGCAGAACCCGGTGGAGCTCATCAGTCTGCTGCGGCGTTAAGTTGGGAGCGATCATCGAAGTAATAGCGCTGTCGGAGCAAGTGGCAGACTGATGTTGAGCGTGGGGGTCAGAAGGGGCGGCCATCACAAAAACATCTACCGCATTGTCTTCTAAGGTGCAGAGCAACGCCAAAGAGATCCCTTGTGGCAAAACTTGAGGTGTCAAGCTAAAGTTGACAACTGGGAGACATGTAGAATTTCCTGCGACGGACAGAATGGTGTGCGGTAATGTAATGCCACGGCTTATGAGAACATCGGTGATAGGGGTCAGAACATAGTCACCGTCGGGAACTGGTGGCATTGAGACGAGCTCTATGTAGGTCAGTGTCTGTGGAGGGAGGCGCGCGTGTCCCGTTGTGCAGAGGCGACTTGGCCGTTGTGTAAGAGGTTCTGTTGCGGGAAAGTGTAGACGGAGAGTACTGGTCGAACAGTCTATGAGGGCAGAATGCGCGGACAGGAAGTCGAGGCCTAAGATTACGTCGTGGGGGCATTTGTCAAGGACAGTGAAGAGAACAACTGTGTGTCGATCCGCAATGCTCACACGAGCGGAGCACATTCCAACGATAGATGCTATTCCACCATCCGCAACACGAACGGAGTGGTCGCAGGTGTGAGAACCTTCTTGAGCTTGCGGCGAAAATCACTCGTCATCACGGAAAGTTGGGCGCCGGTGTCGACAAGAGCAGTGACATGTACGCCGTCTACTTGTACGTCTATGAGGTTCCGTTTTGTCGGTATCGTCAAAAGAGGATTTTCGGTCAGTCCAGGCGATGCAGCGCCACCTCCGGGGGCTGCAACGCTTAGTTTTCCGTCGGAGAACCTCGTGGGAAGGCGGGGGAAGATGGTCGGCGGGGCTGTGGAGAACGGGACTGGCGACGTTGGGGGGATGGAGAGCGGGAGTAGCGGTGTTCAGAAGCAGGTTCATGGGCAAAATGGTCGCGGCTGGTCTCATGGCGATAGGCAGGACGGGCATAGAAGGGACGAGAGGACAGTTGTGCAGGAGGACCCCAGCGACTTCTGCAATGACGAGAAATGTGCCCGATTCTGTGACACGAGAAGCATATCGGCTTGTCATCTTGTGTTCGCCATGCGGACGGATTACGGAACGTTGAGGGAGAGCTGGTCTGGAAGGGACGTGCAGGCGTGTATCGGGGCTGGTAGTCGGTGCGGGGAGGCGGTGAGATGGAGTGAATTCCCAAGCTGGCGATTTCCTGCCGGACGACTGCTTGAATGAGAGGCAACGTAATTGGCGGGGAGGGGTCTGGGGACGTTGGTCCCACCTTAGCTGGAGCAGCCGCTTCAAGCTCCCGCCTGACGATTCGCGTCAAGTTGTCACAGGTGTCTGGTGGATGATATGTGTCGATACACGAGGACGTCGCAGTGGTGTTCGGGAGGCGCTGGAACTGATGGGAGATGCGTCTGCTTTTAGCTTGTTGGAACCGGCGGCATTCTTGAATGATCGCATCAACAGAAGACACATTGTTGAATACCAACAAGTTGAACGCATCGTCGGCGATACCCTTTAGGATATGGGCAACTTTTTCAGGTTCAGACATATTTTCGTCAGCTTGGCGGCATAGTGAAAGGACAGCCTGAATATAACCAATATAAGGCTCCGTGGAAGATTGTGCGCGAGTCGACAACTCATTTTTCGCAGCTTCTTGACGACCAGAGATGTTGCCAAAAAGCTCACGGATCTTTGCCTTGAAGCTGTCCCAGCTTGTTATGTCATGCTCGTGGTTATCGAACCAAACACGAGGGGTTCCGTCGAGATAAAAGATGACGTTTGCGAGCATAAGGGTGGGATCCCACCTGTAAGTGGCGCTGACGCGTTCGTAGAGGCGTAGCCACTGGTCGACGTCGGAACCCTCGCTGCCCGAGAACACGCCGGGGTCTTTGAGCGCGGGAAGCGTCACGAAAGTTGTTGCGGGCGCTGGGTTGACAGGTCGGGCAGAAGGGGGAACGACCGGAGAGGATGTAGCCGAGTCTTGAGTGGTCATGTTGTTAGCCGCGAGGGAGCGTCCGCTTCGGAGTTCCGTGGCGAGGACGGGGATCGCACAACTCCACCAAATATGTTACGGGAAGGAGACTGACTCAGAGGGGTAGTCAGCGATCACCGATGTATTTACAGACGGTTAGGCGAGCAGCGCCAGCCACACAGATTAGCTCGTGCCAGTCTATCTGCTTCGTCTTCTTCAGCTCCATGCACTGGCACGTAGCAATATATATATATATATATATATATATATATATATATATATATATATATATATATATATATATATATATATATATATATATATATATATATATATATATATATATATATATATATATATATATATATTTATATATATTAATATATATATGTATATATATATATATATATATATATATATGTGTGTGTGTGTGTGTGTGTGTGTGTGTCACAAAAGAAGGCAGAGATGGTTTGGAGAAGTAGATGAGGAAGAAGTGGGAATGGAGTAAACATGGCGTATGAGCCAGGCACGTCTCCCATTCATCATAGCGTCACACGAGTTGACAGGATGAAGACCTGGCCACCGCTCGTCAGCCTCACATCATTCACGAAACCACCGGCAATACGCCTCAACTGAATATCGACCACAGAAGAGGTGATCTCAGCCGCATGCCATTACCGGCATCACGACAGAACCATCGACTGACCTTCCCATCCCTAAATACACCGGAGCAGTGAACGATGGACCTGTACAGAACTGGTTCGACCTGTTCGAGCTCCACGCTATCGCTGCATCATGGTCGGAACGGGAGATGATAATCAACTTTACCGACTACATCTCCGGTGAGGCTTTTAAATTCTACCTCACCCACATATTTCAAAACGACGAGTCATGGGAAAAGATAAAAAAAGAAATGATCGCTTGGTTTAAAAAATACAATGACGACTACGACGAAGATTCGCTTATAACCGACCATCCACAGACATCCGCGCTCGGTCACCGCAGTGAAAAGCACTGCTCACGCATTGCGACACCAAAAAGAATCGGCCTTTGAAACAGGAGCAATTAAAGCACCCTCTCAATGAAAGGCAGCCAATTCTGTTTGCAGGAAGAGTGTACCCTCAACCGCACCGCGTTTTACAACTGCTTGATTGAAAACCAACCTTTACGTCATCAATGCACTGTAGCACTCACATTAGGGAGCCACCCTGTGCGCAGTACTTTCCGTCTCGCGCACTTCGACCACCTCCTACTTTTCCGTCGCTTGGCCCTTCAGTTGCTCACAGCGCTCACCTCGCATCTCACATGCTTACTACGGTTGATATAGAGGTGAGAAACCCTGAAGATACTCAGCCTGGCTCTGGCCCTTCTGTGCAAATGCATGCATCAGAACAGCTTAACTCGTTAGTTACACAGAAAGAAAAACATTTCCGACTTAAATCTGACCAAACTACGCCTGCAGCGGTGTCACCATCCAGTGCACGGACACCTGGGAGTCTTAACAACACAGGAGACTCGGAAGCATCTAATCGCACACGTTGCCGGGAGCCAGAATCGTTCATTAGGAACAGCGTCACAAGAGCCTCCGAAGAGTCTCCAGTAAATTCGAGCGCACATCCTTCATTACCCGAAATGCAGCATAACAGTCCACTGACTACCATCTGCCTACTGGACACCACATCAAGTTGCCCAGAAAACCAGTGCCATGGTCATAAACGGCTGTCACCTCAGCTCCTTCCACATGAACACCATCAACGCCAGCAGAAGCAAGCCCAACAAATCTCCATGGGCTACACCAGCAAGGACGAATACGAACGGAAATATCTTTGGAAGAACACTCGAGGATTTAACAAAGGCGTCTACAAGTAGGTCAAGTGAAGCGATGACAAATTAAATATGTCTTGCTTAAAACAAATAAGTCTTCTGATTCAAGACATTTTCACAAAAAGGAACCTCGCACAAGTTTTCTCCAGAAAATATCAAGATTCAGTCTACAATCAAAGCTGTTCAAACAACAGGACACAAAGCGACGAAGAAGGCGCAAACCCATACCCTGTAATACGGAAAGACGCAGAAATCACATCAGTCTTGGTCAACAAACACACCGACGGGTGGCACTGCATGTGTACCAATCAAGGCAAAGAGCACGACGCCTACACAAATCATGCTGCTGTTTCGCCAAAGCCTTCACACCACGTTCATTCTTTGCAAGTATACAATCAGTTTCATTATCTGCAGTTTCCGCGTTCAAGGTGTACTTTTGTTTTCCAGTACGCAACAGTCAGCCTCGCCCACCGAACTCCAGCACTTACCGGACTGCTGCACTCTCCTGTGAAGCTAAAGTGTGTCTACGGAAACTTCCTGGGACATGGAACGATCTTTCCTTTTTTGACAGTGTTCACTTTTAAGCCGGGAATGTTCATTTTTTAATTTCTGTTCGTCTTACGCGACTTCTTTCGGGGGGAGGGGGAATCCTGTGACGAAAGAAGGCAGAGATGGTTTGGAGAAGTAGATGAGGAAGAAGTGAGAATGGAATAAACATGGCGTATGAGCCAGGCCACGTCTCCCATTTATCATAGCGTCACACACACACACACACACACATATATATATATATATATATATATATATATATATATATATATATATATATATATATATATATATATATATATATATATATATATATATATATATATATATATATATATATTGTCACAGGTAGTAATTATGAGCCAGCAACAGTAGCGTTAAATCGCTTGGAAATGGAGAAAGAAGAGAACATTGCTCCCTGGGCTTGGGCAAGCAAGAAGTCGATTCGCGGCTGTTCGTTATTTCGGTCACGACACTGGTAGAGGTGCTGGGTATATGTGCCTCGGCTCCAGATTTTCAGCCGACACACTGAGCTACTTCGAGACAGCTACAGCTCCCACGGCAAGAAGCAGTTGCCGCCTGTGAGGACTATTTCTAGAATACGGTCCTCTCTCTCAAGACGAGATGGCAACCTCGACTACAACCAGGCGAGTAAAACCAACGACGCCTACTCTTTTCTCCCGCACGTTTTTCATACGCCGCAAACACCACGCTCATTTCATGGAGAGATTTATGTGGATGTTGATGACTGGCTTGACCACTTCGATGGAGTTGCAAACATCAACAAATGGGATGAAGCTCGCAAGCTGCGGAGAGTTTACTTTTCGTTGAAAGACTCTGCCAAAATGTGGTATGAGAATCACGAGGGTTCCTTTGCGACGTGGCAAGAGTTCAGCCGGCAGTTTCGCGATGCGTAGCGCACTGCTGAAAAGAAAGAGAGAGCGGAGCAGGCCATCTCGTCTCGGAACCAACGACCTAACGAGAGAGTTCCGATGTTTGTCAAGGACATGCTTCGACTCTTCAAGCGTGCCGACCCTGAAATGTCCGAGGAAAAGAATGTGCGGCATTTATTGCGTGGGGTAAAAGATCAGCTCTTCGCCGAACTCGTGCGCGATTCACCGACGACTGTGGCTGAGTTCATAAATGAGGCAACCACAATGTAGCGTACTCTCCAGCGTCGGTCATCACAGTACGAACGCCAAGACGTCACCACTGCTGCATGCTCTATCGGGGCTGACAGCGAGAGACATGTCTTCGCAGTGTTCATAAGAAGCGTCGTGCGGGATGAGCGGCGCCAACTCCAAGCAGCAGGACCCCAACCATCCGTAATGCTCTCTCAGACTTAATCCGAAATCAGATCCGACAGGTGGTCACCCCACCGGTGCCAACAAGGCCGGAGGCCCCTGTGCTGACTTATTCGGCGGCTCGGCGATCTCCTGCACCACATGCTCCTGATCTATGCGGACAATGGATCAGGCTAGCCATCGATTCCAGGGCCCCTCTTCGACTCTGCCACCCGTCTCAAGGTTTCCGAGTACACCCTCTTATTATCCGTATGGATCGCATATGGAACGCCACAAAGGCCAGCGTGTGGCGTACGTCAGAAAACCGCCCACTCTGCTACCACTGTAGCGAAGCGGGTCACGTCTACCGCAATTGTCAGTACCGCCAACTTGGTCTCCGTGGCTTTCACCCTGATGCTCGGTGACCGCGTTACGGTGAGCGTCCCAGCGACATCGAAGCTTACCTTACGGGCCAGCAAGCTCCTCGCCATGGTCAACGCCCCAAATCATGATCACCATCACCTTGCCGCTCCAAGTCACCTACCATTTCCACGTCATCTTATGCTCCTTGCAGAGGCCGGTCACCGAGTCCACACAGGGGAAACCAGAAACCGCGGCTCCTGGGGGTGAAGCCGCGTGCCAACGAACTGTCAAAGAGCCTCCCTCGACGCAAATACCCGACGAAGACCGTTCTGATTTTTCACTAGTTTCCGAAAGTCATAGGTCTGGTTCTGCCGACATCATCATACACGTCGATAATCACGTTATCACTGCCCTCGTAGACACCGGCGCCGATTATTCGATTATGAGCAGCGCCCTGGCGTCCCAACTGAGGAAGGTAAATACCCCTTAGCGAGGACCCCCGTTGCACATGGCAGGGGGCCACCTCTTTACGCCGACCGGAATGCGCACAGCGCGTGTTCGAGTCGGTGCTTCGAGGTTCACAGGGTCCTTCCTCGTATTAGCTGTGTGCTCCCGTCCACTCATTTTGAGACTGGACATTCTTCGCGAACAAGGCACAATTATCGACCTACGGCACTTGCAGGTGTCGTTCCACAACCCGTTTTATCCTCAACCTGAAAATGCCCACTTATCGAAGGCTGCCCTACGTGTATCCTTTACCACGAATAAATACATTACTCGCTGGGCCGCATTCGCAACGCTCGTTACTTTTCTTCCATGGATCTACGCAGCAGCTTTTGGCAAATTTCCGTTAATGAGCATGACCGCAAAAAGACCGCCTTCTTTACTCCTGGCGGACTCTACTAGTTCAAGGTCCTTCCCTTTGGCTTATGCTCGGCGCCAGCTACTTTTCAAAGAAATATGGACGCGGTTCTTTTTGGGCTAAAATGGCAATCGTGTCTTGTCTACCTTGACGATGTGGTCGTCTCCTTGGACACGTTTGAGCAGCACATCCAGTGCTTACAGACAGTTCTTCAGATAATTCGAACAGCTGGACTTTCTCTCAAACCTGAGAAATGCCACTTTGCTTTCGAGAAACTGAATTTTCTTGGTCACATTGTCAGCCACACTGGTATACATCCAGACCCTGAGAAAACGAAAGTTGTTGCCGCATTTTCTATCCCAACGAACAAGCGCGATATCCGCCGATTTCTGAGACTGTGCGCTTATAACAGACGCTTCGTCAAAGGCTTTTTCTAAAATCGCTGAACCACTAAATGAACTTACAAAAGACAGCGTACCATTTGTTTGGGGTCAGGATCAGCATCACGTTTTTGACACGCTACGAAACCATCTCCAAGCCCCTCCTGTACTCAGTCACTTTGACAACAACGCTGCCACAGAGCTACACACGTATGCCAGCAACGTCGCACTTCGAGCTGTATTGGTTCAATGGCAAAACGGCGTAGAGTGCGTGATTGCCAATGCAAGTCGAACACTATCATCGCCAGAGAAAAACTACTCTGCAACAAAAAAGAATGCTTAGCTGTTGTTAGGGGTGTAACAAAGTTTCCGCCTTACTTGTAGGGTCGATTATTCTGAGTAGTTAGCGACCACCATTCGTTATGCTGGCTCGCGAACCTGCAAGAATTTGACGTTACAGTCATTCACAAGTCATGACGCTAACACACCGATGCTGACTGTCTCTCACGTGCGCCAATCGGAAATACTAACGCAGACGTTGAAGAGGACAATACATTCCTTACCTCTGTATCAGCAACCGACTTGGCTCAACAAAGACGCGATGACTTCGAGCTAAGCCAGTTGATTGACTACTTCGAAGGTCGAAAAAGCAGTCTTCAACGAAACTTCGCACGTTCTCTTGCCTCGTTCTGCATCAGGGATGGAGTCCTCTATAAGAAACATTTCGACCATACCCAGGCTAATTACCGACTAGTTGCGCCGACCTCGCTTCGAGACGATAATTTACATGCTTGGCATGACGAACCATCATCCGGACACATTGGCTACACGCGCACCTTGGAAAGAATTTGCCGCTTATACTACTGACCACGCCTCGCGAAGACAGTGAAGCAGTACGTCCGCACATGCCGCGACTGCGAACGCCGTAAGACTCCACTTGTCCAACCAGCAGGACTACTACAGCCTATCGCCACGCCGGAAACACCATTCCATCAAATTGGCATTGACTTGTTCGGATTGTTTCCCACGTCTTCATCTTGAAACCGGTGGATTGTGGGTGCCACGGATTATTTAACGCGTTACAGCAAAACAAAGGCCCTGCCCAAAGCTACCGCAGCCAAAATCGCCCAGTTTTTCGTCACCAGCATCGTACTTGCATGGTCACGGAGCGCCAGCTGTGATAATCGTGGGACAGCTTTCACCGCAGACATGCTTCAAGAAGTGCTTAGAGGAAGTGGTACAGAACATAGGAAAACCACGGGTTATCACCCCCAAACAAACGGACTCACTGAACAGTTGAACAAGACTATAGCAGATATGCTGTCAATGTATGTGGCCGTTGATCACAAGAACTGAGATGATATACTCCCTTACGTTACTTTTGCTTACAATACAGCAGTCCAAGAGAGTACAGGTTTCACCCCATTTCGCTTAGTTCATGGTCGAGAGGTCACCACAATGCTCGACGCAATGCTGCTTCCCAGCAACTTGGGCATGTTCAACGTGGACGTTGCCTTATTCGCTCAACATGCTGAGGAGGCCCGTCAACTCGTCCGACGCCGTATTCAAGCACGCCAAACTGCCGACGCACGTCACTAAAACCTTACACACCGAGAGGTCACCTTCCAACCAAGCGATGAATTTTGGGTGTGGACCCCCATCTCACAGCGAGGTCACTCTTAAAAGTTGATGTGGCGCTACTTCGGCCCGTACAAAGTTCTACGCCGACTCAGTGACGTTACCTACGAAGTTCTCCCTGAGGGCAACACAAGACGTTCCCATCGGTTTCAACAAAGTGATGTGCTGCATGTGTCAAGGCTCAAGCCGTATTTCTAGCGTCATCAATCGAACATGGAATGATGTACCATGCAATGACTATTTTTGTCCCTTTTGTTTCTTTTATTGTCTTGTGTCCTAACTCCTTTCTTTATTGAGTACTTCTATGACACCAGAACATTTTTTTTGCCTTACAACGCAGTTGTTAGATTTCATGGTAGCATCTTTTCTTTCTCAGTTTTTTTTTCAACGTTCATTACCAGCATCGAGACGATGCTTTTCCAGGAGAGGGAATAATATCACAGGTAAAGGGTATGCGCCATCAACTGTAGCATGAAATCGCATTGAAATGGAGAAAGAAGAGAACATTGCTTCCTGGTCTGGGCCGACCAAGACGTCGATTCGCGGCTGTTCGTTATTTCGTTCATAGCAATATATATATATATATATATATATATATATATATATATATATATATATATATATTTTCATCCACTTTTCTTTCTTCTTATTTACATTCCATTGGTTTTAATAACTTCCCCTGTACATTTCTTGGCATTACTGTCTGTTATATCTCATTATATTGTGTTAGAAACACGGAAAAACGAGCCCTTAGGTATACACTTCTTTCCCTTATTTCATTGAACGAGGGTCTCGTACAGGCAGACTTGGTGTGTTTGGGTTGTATAAAAGGGACAATTAATCAGCTGCCCGCTCATAATAAGTTCACGTGCTACGTGGCGCCAAAACATGCGCATAAGAGTGTTTTCACACTCGTTGTTTGGCTTATAGATGGCGCTGACTGTCACTCCTACTTCTAAATTCACAGATAAACCCAAAAAAGTGGATGGAGGGAGGGCCGCTGTGATAGCTCAGTTTTTAGAGCATCGAACGCGTAATTCGAAGGTCGTAGGTTCGATTCCTGCTCACAGTTGGTAATTTTTTCATCCACTTTTCTTTCTTCTTATTTACATTCCATTGGTTTTAATAACTTCCCCTGTACATTTCTTGGCATTACTGTCTGTTACATCTCATTATATTGTGTTAGAAACACGGAAAAACGAGCCCTTAGGTATACACTTCTTTCCCTTATTTCATTGAATGAGGGTCTCGTACAGGCAGACTTGGTGTGTTTAGGTTGTATAAGAGGGACAATTAATCAGCTGCCCGCTCATAATAAGTTCACGTGCTACGTGGCGCCAAAACATGCGCATAAGAGTGTTTTCACACTCGTTGTTTGGCTTATAGATGGCGCTGACTGTCACTCCTACTTCTAAATTCACAGATAAACCCGAAAAAAGTGGATGGAGGTAGGGCCGCTGTGATAGCTCAGTGGTTAGAGCATCGAACGCGTAATTCGAAGGTCGTAGGTTCGATTCCTGCTCACAGTTGGTAATTTTTTCATCCACTTTTCTTTCTTCTTATTTATATTCCATTGGTTTTAATAACTTCCCCTGTACATTTCTTCGCATTACTGTCTGTTATATCTCATTATATTGTGTTAGAAACACGGAAAAACGAGCCCTTAGGTATACACTTCTTTCCCTTATTTCATTGAACGAGGGTCTCGTACAGGCAGACTTGGTGTGTTTAGGTTGTATAAGAGGGACAATTAATCAGCTGCCCGCTCATAATAAGTTCACGTGCTACGTGGCGCCAAAACATGCGCATAAGAGTGTTTTCAAACTCGTTGTTTGGCTTATAGATGGCGCTGACTGTCAGTCCTACTTCTAAATTCACAGATAAACCCAAAAAAGTGGATGGAGGGAGGGCCGCTGTGATAGCTCAGTGGTTAGAGCATCGAACGCGTAATTCGAAGGTCGTAGGTTCGATTCCTGCTCACAGTTGGTAATTTTTTCATCCACTTTTCTTTCTTCTTATTTACATTCCATTGGTTTTAATAACTTCCCCTGTACATTTCTTGGCATTACTGACTGTTATATCTCATTATATTGTGTTAGAAACACGAAAAAACGAGCCCTTAGGTATACACTTCTTTCCCTTATTTCATTGAACGAGGGTCTCGTACAGGCAGACTTGGTGTGTTTAGGTTGTATAAGAGGGACAATTAATCAGCTGCCCGCTCATAATAAGTTCACGTGCTACGTGGCGCCAAAACATGCGCATAAGAGTGTTTTCACACTCGTTGTTTGGCTTATAGATGGCGCTGACTGTCACTCCTACTTCTAAATTCACAGATAAACCCAAAAAAGTGGATGGAGGGAGGGCCGCTGTGATAGCTCAGTGGTTAGAGCATCGAACGCGTAATTCGAAGGTCGTAGGTTCGATTCCTGCTCACAGTTGGTAATTTTTTCATCCACCTTTCTTTCTTCTTATTTACATTCCATTGGTTTTAATAACTTCCCCTGTACATTTCTTGGCATTACTGTCTGTTATATCTCATTATATTGTGTTAGAAACACGGAAAAACGAGCCCTTAGGTATACACTTCTTTCCCTTATTTCAATGAACGAGGGTCTCGTACAGGCAGACTTGGTGTGTTTAGGTTGTATAAGAGGGACAATTAATCAGCTGCCCGCTCATAATAAGTTCACGTGCTACGTGGCGCCAAAACATGCGCATAAGAGTGTTTTCACACTCGTTGTTTGGCTTATAGATGGCGCTGACTGTCACTCCTACTTCTAAATTCACAGTGGATGGAGGGAGGGCCGCTGTGATAGCTCAGTGGTTAGAGCATCGAACGCGTAATTCGAAGGTCGTAGGTTCGATTCCTGCTCACAGTTGGTAATTTTTTCATCCACTTTTCTTTCTTCTTATTTACATTCCATTGGTTTTAATAAGTTCCCCTGTACATTTCTTGGCATTACTGTCTGTTATATCTCATTATATTGTGTTAGAAACACGGAAAAACGAGCCCTTAGGTATACACTTCTTTCCCTTATATATATATATATATATATATATATATATATATATATATATATATATATATATATATATATATATATATATATATATATATATATATATATATATATATTTACTTATATATATATACTTATATATATTTACTTATATATATATATATATATATATATATATATATATAAGTAAATCCTCCGTCAGCGATCACAACGTGGTTTATTTCGACGTTTCGGCCTAGAGTCTCGCCTTCAACAGGATTGAGGGTACAGTTTGTTGCTGCCCAGCTTTATACAATCTTGAATCAGAGGGAGAGAGAAAAAGAGATAAAAACGAAAAAATAAGAAAAAAGAAAAAAAGGAGAAAAGAAAGAAATACTATAAGGTGGACTCCCACGGGCGCCCCCTATCACACTTCCTTCCCCTTCCCCCTCCATCTCTCTCCCTTTTCTCCTTTTCACCTTTATGATGTCTGCGGTCTGTGTATACTTCCTTTTACTAACGCAATGTTCCCGACCAGATGGCGCCTCCTGGCTCTGGCGGTTCAGTATGGGGGGAAAAGAGCTTTTCAAAGAAGTTTAAGCTTTTAACTATTTAGCGCCCCGCCGACATCTCGTCGTAGAAAGAGGGGCGCCACGTATGGCCGCAGAGGCCGGCAAGCGGATGCAATGACAATTCTTGCCCGCTTCTGGATTACGAGTGCAGTAGGGGCGTCTCGACTGTGCACAGGATTGCTGTTGGACACGTCATGTTTGGCACAATTGACTGGATTGTGAGGTAAAAACAGAAACTAACGACAGCTGTACTTAGGAGAATTAGTAACACTTGGAAATATTTTCAATTGTCCAGTGCCCTTTGCAGCTGCAATGTCGTGCACTCAGTTATTTTTTCATCATTGCCGTTATTGTTTTTTAATACCAGATACTCTAACGAAAATATCCCTCATGAAAAGTGGAAAGACAAAACAACTTCCTTTAAATACCCTTGTATTGGTCCTTCCACACTTGATGATGATACGAGAAATCACGGCAACACTCTAGACAACCTTAGTTGTATAACAGTTTTCAAAAAAGGGTCATGTACATCACGCATAAAAAGAAATTGATTGACAAGTTGTCTTATAAACAAATAAACTAATCCGAGCCCACCATCTGGGAATTTTCTGAAGAGGTTTGTGTGGCTTGATCTTTCCCAGACAGAGCAGCAAATGAAAACTGAAAATATTATGTGTCTTTACTGTACATTTATTCTACTGCAGTGCAAAACCTGAATTATGTACTGAATCTTGCCCTCTAGAAACAAGTTGCACGTAGTAGCCCGTGCAAATATCGAAATACCCTAACCTTTCCATTTTTCTAGATCATTCCGCAATGCCTGCGCTTCTTTTTTTCCAATATGGTTCACTATCGTGGTAGAACTCCAGCGGCACTCCTAAGTATTTCACTGGTGTTTTTTGCCATTTAATGTTTAGAAATATTCTTGGTGTGACGTCCCATTCCCCATGCCAAAAGCCAAGGCACTTACCCCAGTTTACGGCACTTCCACTCATCTGGCAAAAAGTTTTCACTGCACTTACAGCACAAATTATGCCCTCATAATTGGTACAGAAACTGCAATGTCGTCTTCGTTTGCAAGGAGGCTAACCTCCGCTTCTTGCAATTTAAAGCCCCTTATTGCACTGTTATTATTTACGCTTAAACAGAAAGGTTCAATAAAAATAGCAAAAAGCAGGGGCGATAGCGGGCAACCCAGTCTCATTGACCGCAGCTCAGGTATACGCTCACCCGCAGTTCTTTTATTACAAATCTCATCATGCATCTTGCGTAAGTCATGCGATTTTGTCGCTGATAAAACTTCCAATGTTCATGTGCTCAAGTAATAAAAGGAGCAAGTCGTGCGGCACGCGATCAAATGCCTTTTCGAAGTCAATTTGAGGCATGGCAACATTGAGATGCATAGCGCCACAACTTTCTAGGATTGATCGTACTATGTTTATTTTGGCCATTATTTTTTTTTCTTTTATGGCACAAGTTACTTTTCTACTCTCTTCCGTTTACTTCCAATTTTTTGGCGGCAAGCGTTAACCTTGTGTGGACGCCCAGTCTTGGCTATGCTATATTAGATTATAGCAGCGCTGTACAGCTGGCGTCGACAGGATTTGCCCAGCATCTCCTGCCACGTTCCCTGGTTGGGCTTGGTGGTGGGCGGCTGGCACTACTGCCGAACTTTATAGTTTAATAATGACAAATGCGTCCCCCCCTTCCTGCTCGCTCTTTCAAAATCTGGTGCACCAAAGACACGTTCATGCTTAATAGACGAAAAGCAGCTCTTTCAAAGTACCATGTTATTCATAGCCAGAATAAAAAGAAGACAGTACGTGCAATTTCACGTTTTCTAGTGTCGACAACTGACAAAGTGACAAAGCACTGACAAAGTGACAAAGATGGGAAGTGGTGATCTCCTTCTGGAGGTTCGTGACAAAACTCAATACGACAAACTATTCAAAATTGTAACACTTGGGGACACTCCTGTTTCAGTGGGCCCACACAGGCCTATGAACACAGTCCTTGAGGTTATTTCTGATTATGATCTTATCAATCTGAGTGAAAGCGAACTGTTAGAAGGATGGCAAGACCGAAACGTTGTGAAGGTGCAGAGATTAATAGTCAAGCGTGACAACAAACAGACCCCTAGGAAACACGCAATGATTACCTTTGGAATTAGTGATCTATTAGCATCAATTGAAAGCGACTATTGTAAGCTCCGTGTAAGACCATACATTCCCAATGCTCATCGATGTTTCAAGTGTCAACGTTTTGGCCATGGATTGCAGAGTTGCAGAGGGCACGCCACTTGCGCAAAATTGTGCATTCATGCAACACATATCCGACACCAGCACCTCAGAAACAGCTCATTGTTCGAACTGTGAAGGAGATCACGCTGCCTACTCGCGATCATGCCCCACGTGGAAAAAAAAAACAAAAAGTAGAACTTAAGGTCAAATTTAATCTGTCATTTCAAGACGATAGTTATTGCGCGAGAACGAAACGACGACACAGAGACAAGAAGGACACGAAAGACTTCTGTCATTTCAAGAAGCAGGTCAATGGTTTACACTACACAGCCAGTCTTTTCCCTCCTTCGCCGATGTGACGTGGTGGGGTGCCGCCCCACACGTTTCTGCACCCGCGAATGTCGCACAGAGTGTAGCCGCGGCATTGCCACAAGCGCCCCTGGCTGGAGCAGCCTTTACTGAACCGCCATCTGAAAAACAGGGTCGGTAGACCCCCGTGACTGCTAGACCTCGGACCACTGCAAGTGCAGTTAGGTCCAAAAGTTCTGTGAACGCACCTAGGATAGGCACAGCTCCTTGCAGCGCGCCAAAAAAACGAATCACGGGGTCCCCGAAAGGCCCTGTACACACAGCACCACAAAACATTAAAATGACACCAATACTACAGTGGAACATAAGAGGACGGCTGAGAAACCTCGACTATATCCAGAGACTTTTACACAAACAAACACTTAATGTGTTGTACGTACAAGAGACCCACCTGAAACTTAAACACACGAACGTTTTACTTCAATACGTTCTTTTTCTGAAAGACCACAATGATGCCGTTGCGCCATCCGGTGATGTCGCCATAGGAGTCAATCAACGAATTGCATGCACACAACTACCACTACAAATATTCCTTGAGGTGGTGGCTGTTCGAGCAGTTCTTTTGAATAAGCTCGTCACAATTTGCTCTCTCTACATACCTCCACAACACCCTCTTGAAAACTATGAATTCCAGTCGCTCATAGCCGAACTTCCAGAATGCTACCTTGCCCTAGGGGACTCGAATCCACATGGTAGTCTTAGGGGTGACCCTCGCTGCGATGCGCGAGGTCGCCTGATTGCACAGTTCTTTTTCCTTCCGGTGCGTGCCTCCTGAATTGAAAAGAGCCAACATACTACAACATCGCTAACAATACGTACTCAATAATAGACCTCAGCATAACATCCCCATTACTCCTGCCTCTACTTAAATGGGAAGTCAATAAAAATTCATGTGGTAGTGAGCATTTTCCCGTTGTTATCATCACATCAATAACAACAAATTCATGTCCTGCACAGGTTCCCAAATGGCTCACCCACAAAGCCGATTGGGAAAAGTTTCAAAAATGACGCTATTCACTTGGACTGGCATGGTGGCGTGGAGCATAGAGGATGCTGTGTGCTACTTTACAGCTTTCTTCGTTGATGCAACAACGAAATGTATTCCCCAAACATGTGGAGCATCAGGCAAACGACGAGCCCCATGATTGACTAATGAAAGCCGTGATGCGCGAAAACAACAAAATAAGGCGTGGAAGTTGCTTAGAGACTCGCCCACAGCCAAGAATTTTGTAAACTTTAGGAACATCAAGTCGCAAGGAAGGAGGACGCGCTGACAGGCGAGAAGAAAAAGTTGGCACAATTTTTTATTAGGCATTAACTTATACCCAGATTAGTCGAGAGTCTGGAACATGAATGGTAAAGTGGCAGGACGAAAAGCGCATTCACTTCCTCTAGTGAACACACAAGGGTAGAGTATGGAGGACAAGGCTAACACTCTCGGAGCACACTTCGAACAGGTCTCCAGTTCATCACACTATAGTGAAGCGTTCCGGCGATGTAAAACCAAAATAGGAAAACATAGATTAGAGCGCCAACCCACAACACATGAGGCATACAATGAACCTTTCTCTTTGGCTAAACTACAAGCCTCACTTACGTGCTGCAATAAATCTACCCTAGGCCCGGACCGTGTGGCATATGAAATGTTAAAACACCTGCCAACTGAAACACAGAAAGCTCTCCTCTCCCTATATAATTGTGATATGGTCCTCCGGCAAGCTACCCTCAGCCTGGAAGGAAGCTATCGTAATCCCAATTCGAAACAAGGCATAACCCGGCCTCAATTTTCAGTTACAGGGCAACAGCGTTAACCAGTTGTCTTTGCAAAGTCTTTGAGAAAATGATTAACAGGCGCCTGATGCACTTCCTTGAAATTAATGGCCTACTTGACCCATACCAATGTGGGTTCAGAGAGGCTTGGTCTACCACTGACCACCTTGTCTGTATCGAGGCACAAATTTGCGACACCTTTGTTCATAAGCATTTCTTTTCTTTTTGTGTTCCTCGATATGAAAAAGGCATATGACACAACATGGTGCTTTGGCATATTGCGAGACTTGTCACATTTAGGTCTGTGTGGTAGAATGCTGACAATCAACGAAAGCTACCTGTCCAACCGTACATTCCGTGTCCGAGTTGGCACTGTCTCATCTCAAACGTTTGCCCAAGAAACAAAAGTGCCACAAGGAGGTGTATTTAGCTGCACACTTTTTTTATTTAAAATGAATTCCTTGCACATGTTTCTCCCCAGTAATATTTTTTACTGCATGTATGTTATAATGTACAGATCGGTGTCAAATCGTGCCACATGTTAATGTGCCAACGTCAAGTTCAACTAGGGTTGAACAAGGTATCTCAATGGGCAGATGAAAATTGTTTTAAACTATACGCGCAAAAGAGCACATGCGTCTTGTTCTTCAGAAAGAGGGGCCTTCATCCTGACCTCAACATTGACCTGCATGGTCAACCGCTGTCAATGAAGACCGAGCACAGGTTTCTTGGACTAATATTAGTCACAAAATAAACCTTCATCCCACACATTGACTATTTAAAAGACATGCTTAAAAACAATGAATATTTTTAAAGTGTTCTCGCGCACTATATACGTGTGGCAGTGACAAGAAATGGGTGATGAATTTACATAAAAGCCTCGTACGCACACGCCTAGATTACGGTGCTATAATCTATCAGTCGGCGACACCATCAGCCTTGAAGATTATCGACCATGTCCACCATATAGGCATTCGCCTTTCTACTGGTACTTTTCTATCTAGCAGCAAATGTGTTCTAGAATTGACTTACAAAGCAGAATGAAGGCAGGTCTTGTGAAGAAAATTTGTGGTGTCAAGCATGTCAATTCTTTCACCGATTGTCGATCTAATGTCATTTATTGTATTCCACTGTCTTGCGGCAGGTTATACATTGGGCAGACTGGGCGCTGCTTGAATGTTCGCCTACGAAAACACTACAATGCGCTGAAATCCGCCCCGGGTTTACATTTGTCCGCCCATTGCAAAACGTGTAGCTGCGTACCTGAATTTGCGCTCACATTTGTCTTATACAGCCATCATGACACGAAAACTAGAGAGATTGCGGAAGCCTTTTTTATTAAAAATAATATTGATAGTTGCGTTAGTTCACCGTCTATATCACTGTTAGATTGGAAAATCTCGTTTCTGGACGACACGTAATCATGGTGGAACCTTCTCCCCACTTTTCCTTTCTCATCTTTCTGGTATATAAGTTCTCTGAATAAACTGAGTTTCAGTCTGCGCTTGTTTGTCTCTTCTCTTGTGTCCCATTGGTTGGCGCTTCCAATTATTTTATTATGAATTTGTACCAACTAGCCCGCCTGTCTTCTGCTTTTCTATCTAGCCCTGTGGAGAGCCTGTACGTCGATTCGAATGAATGGTCGCTCCACCTACAAAGACGTTACCGGTCTTTTTGTACTTTCTGAAGGTGAAGGTAGACAAGAACCACCCCTCTCATTTCACAATAAAGGGGCCTGACCAAAAAAAAAACAGGTGTGCCTCTTTTTGAACACAGCTTGATGGCTCCAGCTGCATAGCCCCGCTGCGGTGGTCTAGTTGCTAAGGTACTCGGCTGCTCACCCGCAGGTCGCGGGATCAAATCCCGGCTGCAGTGGCTGCATTTCCGATGGAGGCGGAAATGTTGTAGGCCCGTGTGCTCAGATTTGGTTGCACGTTAGAGAACCCCAGGTGGTCAAAATTTACGGAGCCCTCCACTACGGCGTCTCTCATAATCATATTGCAGCATGGTTTGCTTGGGTGAGATTGAATAGTGAAAGAGGACAAAGACGATATATGAGCCGCTGCTTGGCTGGTCGACTCAACGAGCTCATTGTATCAAGTTTGTCGTGAGTAACGTGACAAGACTGGTAGAAGTGCTGGGTACAACGTCTCACGATCCACCCAATGCCCAAGACGCCGCCCAGCAGCCGGAACATAAGCCCTGCACCCGTGGACACTCCTGTTCATAGAGTAAGTCGCCGCCAACGTGGCCTACCGCCAGAGACACCAACCACTGATGTAGCGACTATGACTTCGACACAAGATCCCGTGCAAGCTCCGCACCTTCCACGCCGATCTACTGCATCGTCTAGAACCAGCTCTTGCCTAGCCCCTTTCACGGAGAGCAGCATGAAGATGTTGACGACTGGCTCAGTGAGTTCGAACGTGTCGCAGCGATCAATTACTGGGATGATGCCGCGAAGCTCCGGAACGTGTACACTTGCCTAAAAGACGGTGCCAAGACGCGGTTTTTGAACAGAGATGATGTTCTGACATCTTGGCGTGAGTTCCAGCGTCGCCTCTGGGAGACCTACAGGAGTTCTGACCACCACGAACGGGCGGAGCGTGCACTACAATCACGCATCTAGATGCCTAACGAGACCGTCTCGATGTACATCGAGGACATGACACGGATTTTCAAGCGAGCGGATCCTGCTATGGCAGAAGAAAAAATGTTGCGCCACCTCATGCATGGTGTGAAGCAACAGCATTTTGATGGTTTTGTGCATAGTCCCCCTAAAAGTGTTGCTGAGTTCCTTACTGAAGCGGCAACAATGAAGCGAGTACTCCACCAACGGTCTGCCCTGTTTGACTGTCAAGTGAATGCTGCCTCAACTCCCGAAATTTTCGCCACCCCTGGGAGCCCCGAATTGATTCGAGAAATCATCCGATCTGTCATCCAGGAAGAAATGGAAAAAATGTACGGGACAAGGCAAATCGATGTTGGTTCTTGTAAATGCAAGCTCAAAAGCGGTAGCAGCGTCGGTGCAGAAGCAGCAAGAGCGAGCCTGGTGTACGGGCAGCGTCGCAGCAGCAACCAGGCAGTCTTAGCTCGTGCCTCGTGCCAACGTGTCGATGTCGCTTTAGTAGTGGGCATTCCTCTTCACTACATCACCAGTGTCATCCGTGACGAGGTCCAGCAGGTGCTGCACGCCCATCGTTTTTCGCCCATGTCGGTTGATCCGGAAACGGCTCCTGTGTCTACTGACAGTCGCCGTCGTACGTACGCGGAAGCCTTGCGGTGTGCCACGCCTCTTTCTGGTCAAGAAGTCCCGGCCCAGACATTGCCGCACGTACCGACCCAGACAGTGCCGCACGTCCCGATCCAGACAATGCCATACGTCCCGCTCCAGACAATGATGCCGTCAGTCGCGATTCAGTCAGCGCACGCTGATTTGGACATCGATAGTCGCCGTGCTTCGACGCGCAAGTCTGATCTCTGGCGTACGCCAGACAGACGACCCCTCTGCTATCATTGCGGTGAGGCTGGTCACATTTACCGTGAATGCCCATACCGGCAACTTGGACTGCGCGGATTTTCCGTCAATTCCCCTCGTCCCGGAATTGTTCAAAGGCCAAGGGATATCGAAGAGTATCTCGTGCAACAGCGTGCACCCTTTACACGACGGCAATCACGGTCACCATCTTTTAAAAGACCCGCAGCCACTGGGCCACGTTTCGGGGTGATGACACGGGAATGCTCCCCGAGCCCTCGTCGGGAAAACTGAAGGCAGCGGCCTTCGGGGGTAAGGTCGCTGGGACTCAAAGTGCGGAAGACCTCCCATCGACGCTTGCACGCAACGCCGAAGGCGTTTCGTCGGAGAATAATCGCAGTACCGAAGAAGAGCCGACATCCACATCTGAACCTAGTGACCGCGTGTCACTCGACATACCTGTGCTGATTGACGGTCTTCAGGTCAGTGCATTGGTAGACACTGGGGCAGACTATTCGATTATCAGCGGGAGGCTAGCGACAGATCTCAGGAAAGTGATCACGTCGTGGAATGGAACGCGAATTCGAACAGCTGGAGGACACGTTGTAACACCGCTGGGTCGCTGTACCGCAAGAGTACAGCGACCCAACGTTTGTGCTCAGCTGCCTCGCTCTTCGCGACTGTTCGAGTCAGCTGATTATCGGCATGGACTTCCTTCGGGAATACGGTGCCATCATAAATCTCCGTGTGCGCATCGTGACTTTCTCGAATCAAGGCGCAACATATCTAGACGCTGATAACTGCCGTAAACCTGCGCTGCGTGTTGCTGATGACAGTATGACGCTGCCACCTCGAGCAACTGTTCCCATCGAAGTCACTTGTGAAGACTTCTAAGACGGCGACATGGTGGCTGAAAGCAACCTATCACTTCTGCTGCTTCAAGGTGTATGCGCCGCCCGAAGTGTTGTGCGCGTCCGTGACGGGCAGTCAACGATACTAGTTACGAACTTCAATTACGAGCACCGGCATCTTTTCCGCGGAACCACCCTAGCTTATGGAGGCCCTGTTGCCGACGTCACGGAGTGCTTCGCGTCCGAGGAAACGCATGAGGATGAGGAATTTCTAGACCGCATCGACATTAATTCGACGCTGTCAGACGAGAGAAAGGTTGCACTTCATGATCTTTTAAGGGAGTTTCAATCTTGCTTCGCCTCTTCTTCTGAAGTCTGTCAAACACACTTCACGAAGCATCGAATTATTACCGACGATGACGTCCGCCCCATCCGGCAGCAGCCTTATCGCGTTTCTGCCAAAGAACACGAAGCTATTCAGACACAAGTAAAAGAGATGCTCGATGACGGGATTATTCAACCATCCAGCAGCGCTTGGTCTTCGCCAGTCCTTCTAGTGAAGAAAAAAGACGGAACGCTGCGATTCTGTATTGACTACAGGAAGCTTAATAGCGTCACAAAAAAGACGTCTACCCGCTTCCAAGGGTCGACGACTCGCTCGACAGGTTACGTCGCGCGAAGTATTTTTCGTCCATCGATATAAAGAGTGGCTATTGGCGAATTGAAGTGGATGAACGAGACCGAGAAAAAACCGTGTTTGTGACTCCAGACGGACTTTACGAAGTCCGAGTTCTTCCCTTCGGCCTCTGCGCTGCACCAGCCACTTTTCGGAGGATGATGGACACACTTCTCGCTAACTTGAAGTGGCAAAGCTGCCTTGTCTACCTCGATGATGAGGTCATCTTTTCCGAGAGCTTCGAAGAACATCTGAAGCGTCTGAGAAAGGTTCTGGAGGCCATTCGCAAACCTGAACTCACTCTGAAACCTCCAAAATGCCATTTTCTGCTATGAAGAGCTGAAGTTTCTGGGACATATCATTAGTGCGGATGGAGTGCGACCTGATCCGGACAAAACTGCTGCTGTCGCCGCCTTCCCTGTTTCGTTAGATAAAAGAGCAGTACGCCGTTTCCTCGGCTTGTGTGCGTATTATCGCCGATTTATCACCAACTTCTCGAAGATAGCTGAACCTCTTACGCGACTCACCCGAGAAGACGTGCCCTTTACTTGGGGCGCAGAACAAGATACAGCGTTCACAGAGTTACGACAGAGAATGCAAACAGCCCCTGTTCTTGCCCATTTTGATGAGGACGCTGCTACAGAAATTCATACAGATGCCAGCTACGTCAGACTTGGCGCTGTCCTTGTACAACGACACGGCAGCGTTGAGCATGTGATAGCTTCCGCCAGTCGTACTTTTTCTCGAGCCGAGATCAACTATTCAACGTCATAAAAAGAATGCCTCGCAGTCGTGTGTGCGACGACCAAATTTCGGCCTTGCCTCTACGGTCGTCCCTTGAAAGTGGTGACTTACCACCACTCGCTCTGCTGGCTGGCAAATCTCAGAGATACATCCGGCCGTCTCGCACGGTGAAGTTTGCGTTTGCAGGAATTCAATATTACGATTGTGTACAGGTCAGGGCGCAAACATGAAGACGCCGATGCGCTTTCTCGAGCACCTGTGGGGAACACTGTCAGGGGCTCCGAAGATGAAGATGCCTTTCTCGGAGCAGTTAGCGACTCCAAATTTACATCAAAGCAGCGGGCAGACGACCAATTACGCCCAGCCATTGATTCCTTGGAAGGCCGCAACTCACAGGTCCCTCAACACATTGCTCGTGAACTATCCTGTTTTTGTCTAAGAAGAGGCATTCTTTACAAGAAAGACGCCCCCGGTAGCGACAAAGCCTTCCTAATCGCTGTTCCTACCGACATGCATGATGAGATCCTCCTTGCGTGCCACGACGAGCCCACATCAGGACATTTGGGCTATTCGCAAACTCTCGCCAGAGTACGCCAACAGTATTACTGGCCGCGACTATCAGCTAGTGTACATCGATATGTGAAAAGCTGCCGTGAGTGCCAGCGCCGCAAGATTCCGCCTGTGAGACCCGCGGGCCTGCTTCAGCCGATCGCACCACCACGGACACCGTTTGACCTCGTGGGAATGAACCTTCTTGGGCCCTTCCCTTTGTCGTCCTCTGGGAACAAATAGATTATAGTTGCGACGGATTATCTTACTCGTTATGCTGAAACAAAAGCGTTACCCCGTGGCACGGCCTCTGAAGTCACGCAGTTCTTCGTGCACCAAATTGTCCTACGGCATCGTGCCCCGTCATGCGTGATTACGGACAGAGGGACGTCGTTTACAACACGAATGATGGAGGACATTTTTAAACTGAGCTGCACAAATAATCGAAAAACAAAGGCTTATCACCCGCAATCCAATGGACTGACAGAGAGGCTTAACAAGACCATAGCGGACATGCTGTCAATGTACGTGGACGTGCAACACAAAACCTGGGACGAGATTCTTCCATACATCACGTTTGCTTACAATACGGCAACGCAAGAAACAACGCGATTTCCGCATTTCCGACTTGTTTACGGACGCAACGTGCGAACCATGCTTGATGCTATGCTTCCGTGCGACCAAAGCAATGAACTTGCTCACGACGCTGACCAATAAACTCAATACGCCGAAGAAGCTCGTCAGCTAGCTCACATAAGCACCGGTCACCAACAAGATGCAGACGCACGACGTTACAACCTCCGCCATCGAAATGTCACCTACCACCCTGGGGGCCGAGTGTGGGTGTGGATCACTGTCCAGCGACCAGGCTTATCAGAAAAACTCCTTAGCCGTTATTTTGGACCGTACAAGGTTTTTAGACGAGTCACATATATTACCTACGAGGTATTTCCGGACGGCGCAGCGTCTTCTCGTCGACAGCTTTGGCCCGAAACCGTGAATGTCGTTCGGCTGAAGCCCTACTTCACACAGTATCCCTTGTGGTTTCACGTGCTACGACATGCTGTGACTTTGTGTTGCTGCTGCTGTTTGTGTTCTCCTGTGTTTTCATGCCTTTTCTTTTTGCGCTTGGCGCAAGCGTTGACGAAACTTCTTCATTCGCGCTGCGAGTACTGGCACTCTCCCTCTTTTGGTTCTCTATATCTGCGTGGATATGCCTTCATTTTTTTATTTATGAGTCGATGCTTTCAAAGGGGGGGGGGGACTATTGCCACATGGTTTGCTTGGGTGAGATCGAAGAGTGAAAGAGGACAAAGACGATCTCTCTGAGCCACTGCTTGGCTAATCGACTCAACGAGCCCATTGTATCAAGTTTGTCGTGAGTAACGTGACAATATGGTGGTTTTGGGACGTTATACCCCACAAATCAATCAATCTCCTGCTGCATATCTGTCACCGTGGCTGTGGCAGCTTACAGACTGTGATGTCTCTTTGGTCGAAGTCACAAAGCAAGCACCACTTGCATACATACATACATACATACATACATACATACATACATACATACATACATACATACATACATACATACATGCATGCATGCATGCATGCATGCATGCATACATACATACATACATACATACATACATACATACATACATACATACATACATACATACATACATACATACATACATACATGCATGCATGCATGCATGCATGCATGCGTGCATGCGTGCGTGCGTGCGTACGTACGTACGTACGTACGTACATACGTGCATACATACATACATACATACATACATACATACATACATACATACATACATACATACATACATACATACAGCGGCATCCACCATATTTCGTGATTTTTCTAGCTCAGCAAGCAAACAATAAAGAGTAAATCATTGCTACTACAACTCTCAGTACCTGTCTGACTTCAGATTAACCGTAGTAGAAATTGCTACCGACAAAATATAAAACACCAGTGAACCGCCAAAGTGAGGCCGACTGAACGATGGCATGGGCTGCTGCGTGGACATCCCTCAAACGGCAGTTGCGATGGATGCCGCATGGTGACGCCACCATCTGTAAAAATTGCGATGAAGCAGTAAAGCTAATTTTGCTGCCAATTGGCAGAAAGCCAACGTACATTTAGCGTCACCAATCTAGATGTCGCCATGGTGATGGGGAAAAGCCGAGTGAACGACGCTTACATTATCAATACCTAACCACTCTCCGGCCGACTCTCAAGGCATCGTCCCATAGCCGCCGCGTGAAAGCGACGACGAACGCAGGCGGCCAGCACTCCGAGACTTTTAGATGCGGAAGCATCTTATACTCGCGCCTTGTAGTGCGCCGTCCGCGCCGTCCGCACCGCTTCTCGAACATTCGACAGCTGACGCGCGCGCATGCGCCGTCGCGCCGTCGCCCACCATCTGTTCGTCGCAATAAATAAAACACCGCCCTTTCGCATACGTGCCGTACGTGTTCACTCATTTAACACCCCATTTCACAACCACATTAACCAATTTAGCCATCGACCCAAGTAAGTCGCACTTTAACACCCGTTAACCAATTACATGCTTCCGCATCCTCCTCAGTGTTCCCCCCGAGGGAAGCTGCGGGCAATTTTTTGGGGACCAGCCGCTCGCCACTGCCCTTGATCTTCCTGGATCGGACGTTGCTGGGGCGCCGCATCTCCCTCATTCAGGCGTCGTTTCACTGGTGTAGTTCCAACTGTATCCATGTTCAAAGTTGCGTCCGGGGTGATGCCAGGTTCAGGCTTATGTTGGGTTTCCTTCCGAGTTGAACGCCGTCGCATGGGAGTGCAAATAACCGTATTTTCATCTGTGCCTTGCTTAGATGTCTCCATCTCTCTTTCACTGGTCGCCACTGCATGAGACGCGTCCACCGCTGCCTCCGACGCTGCAGCCTTCCCTGACTCCTCTTCATTCATCAGCAATTCAGTGTGCTCGTCATTTGTTGCTCGACTTGCTGCACTGGCGTAGGAACAAGTCAGCCGACATGCTCATGCCCAAAAGTGCGACAGCCAGCGCACCTGAGCACCCTGCAGTCGAGACAAATGTGCGCAGTGTTCTGGCAACGCAGGCACAGCAGCGCTCTTTCTGGCGCGACCACCAGTAACGTGCCACTCCCTAGACACATCTGGTGGGGTATACGATCCGTAAAAACACCTTCCTTCAGTAATAGTTGAACGAATATTGAGCTTGACTCAACTGCTTCGAAACTTCGTCTCTCCAATTGTCGTTGATGACTTTTTTAACTTCACCGTACTCACGGAAAGCACGCCGTACAGTCTCTGCGTTGACGTCAAAAGCTACCCAATGAGATGAGTCTTTTGCCTCTCTGGGTCGACAACGAGGCAGGGCCAGTCTTTCATGGAGAGCACGCCAGCATGCCGAAGTTCCTTGAGCGGCTTTCGAAAGTCACTATTCCCGTGCGGATGCCCTGCAATGTCGCAGAGCAGAACCAACGCACGTCTGAGTTCTTCTCCTGATGGCAATGGTGGCACAAAGAAACGGTAGTCCTTCGGAAGTGATGTGCACGAGAAACCGCGGCCAGCGTTGGCCACTTTCACGGCTCTTGAAGAGCCCGCTATCCTGTGTCCGCACGCGTCGGTGACCAGAAGCAGAAGGAGAGCTACCAAGGGGTACCGCCTTCGACGTTTAAACGGCAAGCTATTTATATCTACCATTTACCGCTGTCGGCGGGCATCTCGGAGGAGGAGGGGGTGCTATCGTATTTTCAGCATTATTAGCAAAATGGCGCAATAAGCGCGCGGCGGATTTCATCTCTCACCTGTACTTCGGCCCGTGAAAAGGAGGGGAGTGGACGATCTCTTGCGTGCCCTTAAATCCCGGTGGGGAGGATTACACGTCTGACCCGGCGTTGGGTGTGCCTGAAACGATTGTTGTAGTTACGGGGCGCACAAGGCCACTGCACTCGTTGCACAGCCTCCGTTTGTGAAAGGGCGCGCTTTTCAGACACCGCGAAGTAACAACTGAGACGCTTATTCGCGTTCATCTGTACCGGTCAGTACGTTTCGTGCGTCATTTGTGCGTGAAAAACACGGGGCACGTTTGGATCGGCTTGCCATTCAGTGTGTGACCTTCCAAATCATTGCTATAGCATTCACTGCTTTACCTTTGCGGAAAAGCTGTCACGGTTTTCTTCTGACATAATTTGTGTGTGCCTCTTTTCTATTTCTACTGACATATATTTATTCAATACATGATGACGATGGCAAATATTCATTGAGATAGTTCCCATAATTGTTATCGCCATAAAATGTCATGTGAACCGCGAAGATTCTCCACGGCACACTGGTTTTTCGACTAAAGTCATTGTTTGCAGTTGCGATAACACACGACGTGCATGGAACGACGCACGTTATCAGCATGCTGATACAGCGAGAAACGTCCAGCACAACTACTGCGCTAAAGCCCCTTTGTTTTGGGCAAACTACCACACCTATCTCTACTGCACCGTTCCGTATGTCGTTCCAATATTTTCATGTTAGCTTATGGAAGCAGTATGTTTTATTACTTACCTTGCGGAAACACATGGAATTATTGGAATGATATATGAAACGTTCCATATGTACTCACCAACTTTCTCCTCATCCCTTTAGCGTTCTCGCAGTTCTCAGCCGCTTTTTTTGCATGATAATTCGTCTGCTTTGCGGTCGCTCCAAAAAACGTGCGGATCTTACGCTTCGCAATTTATTTTTCCTTTCCTCGCACCATTTCTAAAAATATATTTCTTTGACCCTAAAAAAGTACATTCTGTTCTAATTGTTGCTTGGTCTCAATTCACTTTTTATTAGTTTCTTTTCTCGTCGTGCTTGTTTTTTTTTTCTTTGCTTCCGCAGATCTTCATTTGTGTGACCACGTATAATTGTGCTTTATGTCCACTCGTTTCCTCTCTCGTGCTGTAACAATCTTGCAGGATCCGTTGACTGTTTCGTTGAACGCTGATATGGCGCCTCGTAAAAGTGTGATCCCTCCAGCTTACTTCACTGCGGGTTTCATACACTTAATTACAAAGAATGTAGGGAATAGAAAAACACATGCACGTCGTCGTATTTCCTTTCACTGGAACAGAGCTGGCGCCGATGTCACCGGTTCCCCACCTCCATCCAGGCTCCAGGACGAGGTCAAGAACTACCACGCACTTCGACCAAATGTAACAAGCGTGTTGTTCTGAAGAATATCGGCACTACACCTCGCAAGACACACATAACGGCGAGCTAACTTCAGCACAAAGAAGCCGAGGGCGGAGCTGACCCCCCCCCCCCCCCGGGGAAATCGGCAGTGACCTTTTCCTGTCCCTCTCTCCCTCCTGATTGGTCTTCGTCTTTTCTCTCTTTCAATCTTTCCTGTCATCTCCTCATTTCTGTTTACTTTCATCTTCCAGGCGGCAATGGTTAACCTTGCGTATGTGCCCTCTCTTGGTCACATATCATTGGGTTATAGCGACTTTGTACAGCTGGCGCTGGCTTGCCTTTATAGTTGTGCTGCCGCATCCCCATGTTGGGCTCGATAATAGGCGGCTGGCATGGCTGCCAAATTCATATATACGATATGGCCTCTTTCTCATTTCCTAACTGTCTGATCGCCCTCCTCCTAAGAGGGGGCGCACCGAAGCAACACTGAATGTATTTTTAAAGCCGAAAGAAATTTTCCCGCGCTTCCATGTGATCCACTGTGGAACACAAGAAAATAACGCAAGAACCATCTCTCCGTTTGTAGTTTACAAATGCCTCACCAGTGCCCTTGGTCCAGAGTATCTGGCTACAGGTGTGGCTAGTGGGGACCTTATTCTTGAAGACCAAACTAAGACCTAGTATGAAAACTTGACAAAACTGATCTCTTTTAGAACAAAACCGGTACCTATCACACCACACCACTCCCTGAACAGTTCCCGATTGTAGTGTCTGATCAAGACCTAATTAACCTGACAGACAGTGAGCTCTTTGAGGGCTGGAACGAACAGCATGTAACGCATGTACAGAGAATTAGTATTGGGTGTGACAACAAGGAACCCCGACAAAGCACCTCATTCTTGCATTTTGCACAAGCACACATCCAGAAATATTGAAACAGGCTACCTGATGTTAAAGGTTCAAACTTACATCCCCAACTCCCGACGTTGTTTTAAGTGCCAGCGATTCCGCCATGAATCTCAGAGCTGCCGCGGCCGTCAAACCCTTGCAAAGTGTACTTCACACGAACACGCTACAGACAAATGTGAAGAAGCCACAACCCACTGCGTGAACTACGATCGTGGACACCCCGCTTACTCTCACACATGCCCTACATGGAAACACGGAAATGAAGTACTCACATTGAAAGTAAATGAAAACATCTCGTTTAAGGAGGTGCGCAAACGTCTTCTAATGCAGGATCCTTCGTTCGCGGAGGTGGCATGAGAGGGAGCTGTGGCACCAAAATCCGTGAGTACTTTGAACCGGGACGGGAGTACTGCGAACCAAGACATATCGGGCCAAATACGAAGGGGTAGGCACAGTATGCAATGCGTGGGGAGAGGAAGAAGAAACTGCCGAACACTTGATAATGTTCTGTAAAAGGCTTCACCCTATAATTCAGGATGATGGAGCAGAGTTTTTCAAAGCACTGGGGTTTAGGGACAGAGAGGGCAAAATATACTTTAAGCGGGTATCCTTAACTGAAAGGAGGTTGGTTATCTGATTGGTGGCTAAAGTCAAGGCACGAGTGAAAATTAAACTCTTCACTGCAAAGTAGGAATCCTCAAACTCGCTTTTTAAAGAAAAAAAACTCTAGTTTTTGGTTAATTAAGTATTACGGCTTGGTGGCGCTAGCCACCGCCCGATCTAAAGGGTACAGCCATATCCATCCATCCATTCATCCATCCGTGGCACCCACACGTGCCACACAAAGTGGATGGGCGGCAGCACCATTCACCCCCTCAGCGGAAGTAGTACAGGCTCTTCCGCCCCCAAAAGGCTTGCAGGCCTCCGTACCTGAAGCCCCAGGGCCTTCTGTGTCCACAGATAGCCCTAATACTTCCGTGCCTGCACACGTGAGAAGCGAGCGGGCATCCAGCCCCTCGTCCGAGGTGATAAACACAACAGCAAGTCCAACGGTGTCTTCGGCACCGAAGGACAGGCGCGGCCCTTAGGAGCACGCCAGAAAATCAAAAACCATCATTACGGGTCCTGAAAAGGGTTCTTCACTTGACGCAATACTTTTTAGTACACACAGCACTCGTTTACAATCATAATGGATACACAAATGATACAATGGAACGTCAGAAGACTGCTTAGAAACCTCGACGATATCCAGGAACTCTTACACAAACATTCCCGAAAAGTGCTGTGTGTACAAGAGGTACGCTTAAATTCCAGAAACACCAATTTTTACGTCACTATGTAATATTCAGTAAGAACAGCAATGACGCTGTAGCGTCATCTGGTACTGTGGCCATTATAGTTGATCAGAGCGTAGCATGTACACAACTACTGCTACAAACATTCCTTGAGGCAGTGGCTGTTCGAGCAGTTCTTTTAAACAAACTTGTCACCATCGGCTCTCTTTACATACCTCCACAGTACCGTCTTGAAAAACAAATTCCAGTCACTGATACATGAACTACCAGAACCTTATATGATCCTTGGGGACTTGAATACACATAATGGTCTATGGGGCGACTCTCGCTGCGACGCACGAGGTTGCCTAATCGAACAGTTCCTGTTTTCTTCGAGTGCGTGTCGGTTGAATAGGAAAGAGCCAACATACCTTAGCTTCACCAACAAAACCTACTCATGCATAGATCTCAGCATTGTGTCCCCATCGATTGTACTCCTGCTTCAATGGAAAGTGATCAACAATTCTTTCGGAAGTGACCACTTTCCGATCATACTAAGTACACCACTAGAAAAAGGTCCTCCACATGTTCCCAGATGGCAGACAGAAAAAGCGGCCTAATAACAATTTCACAACACTACTCGTTTAGGTTGGGCTGACCTATGTAGCTTAAACATAGATGAAGCTGTGCAGTACTTCACAGCTTTTCTTATTGACGCAGCAGCCAGGTGCATACCGCGAACATCGGATATACCTGGCAAGTGATGCGTCACATGGTGGAACACTGAGTGTCGGAATGCGCGAATGGAGCAGAACAGGGCATGGAGATTGCTTCGGAATTCACCGACATCAGAAAATCTTGACAGCTTTAAGAAAATAAAGTCTCAAGGCAGGAGAACGCGTCGGCAGGCCAGAAGAGAAAGCTGGCACAAGTTTTTATCGGGAATAATTTCATATACACAAGTGGCTAAAATCTGGAACATGGTTGGTAGTGTTGCAGGAAGACAACCCACAAGTAAACACACAGGGTGACAGCCTGGAAGATCAGGCGAACTTGCTCGGGGCACACTACGAGCAGGTGTCTAGCTTGTCACACTATACTGAAGCTTTCCAAAGATATAAAGCAAGGATAGAAAAGCAGAAACTAGAGTACAAGTGCACAAAATACGAGGCGTACAACCAACTTTTCATATCAGCTGAGCTACAAAAATCTAAACTCCTGCAGTAATTCTGCTCCAGGCTACGACCGTGTCCCGTATGGAATGTTTAAAAACCTGCCGCTCTAAACGCGAAAAAACTTTACTATCCCTTTACAATGCTATCTGGATTTCTGGCACCATCCCTACTTCTTGAAAAGAGGCTATTGTTATCCCTATTTTGAAACAGGTCAAGGACCTTTCCTTAGTTTCGAGTTATAGGCCCATTGCGCTTACAAGCTACCTTTGTAATCTTTTTGAAGAGATGATAAACCGCCGACTTTTACATTTCCTTGAAACAGACAATCTGCTCGACCATTTCCAGTGTGGGTTTAGAGAGGGTAGATCCACCACCAACTCTCTGGTGTGCATTTAGGCAAGGACACAAGACGCTTTCGTCTACAAACAATACTTCCTCTCTGTGTTTCTCGATATCTAGAAGGCATACGGCACAACATGAAGTTTTGGCATTTTAAGAGACTTCTCTCACCTGGGTGTGTGCGGTAAAATGCTTTCCATAATCGAGAGTTACTTGTCCAATCGGACATTCCTTGTCCGTATGGGCAGTGTTCTCTCCCAATCATTTGTCCAAGAAACGGGAGTACCGCAAGGTGGCGTACTTAGTTGTACACTTTTTATCATCAAAATGAATTCCTTCCACCTGTTCATTCCCTGCAATATGTTCTATTGTACATATATCGATGACGTCCAGCTTGGATTTAAGTCATGCAACCTGGCAATGTGTGAGCGGCAGGTTCAGCTAGGTTTAAAAAAGGTCTCCAGATGGGCAGAGCAAAACGGATTCCGACTGAACCCACAAAAAAGCACGTGTGTCTTGTTCTCCCGAAAGAGAGGCATGCACTCGGAACCTGACCTTCAACTTAATGGTCAAAGTCTGTCTGTTAATGCCGAGCATAAATCCTTAGGCCTTATTCTGGGCCATAAGCTTACCTTCATACCGCACATGAAGTATTTAAAAACAAAATGTGTAAAAGCAATGAATGTTTTAAAAGTGTTGTCACGTACTACGTGGGGTAGTGACAGGCAATGTCCCTTGAATCTGTATAGAAGCCTCATTCGCACTCGCTTAGATTAGGGGGCCGTTGTTTATCAGTCTGCGACTCAAAGTGCTTTGAATATGCTGGATCCCATGCACCATTTGGGCATCCGCCTTTCTACGGGTGCTTTTCGCACCAGCCTCGTAGAAAGCCTTTACGCTGAGTCAAATGAGTGGTCGCTTTATCCGCTCAGAACTTACATGTTCTTTGTATATTTCCTTAAGGTGAAAGCAGACAAGAGGCACCCCTCGTACTCCACTATTAATGATTTGTTGATCTTCCTACTGTTTCAAAACAGGCTTTCGATGAGGCTGCCCTACTCAGTTCGCCTCACGGGTATAGCTGAGGAAACTGGTGTGTCACTGGAACACAGTTTATTGGCTCCTGTAGCATACCCGCCACCGTGGCAGTGGCAGACTATTGAATGCGATGTGCTTTTTCTAGAAATTACAAAACACGCGCCCATAGCCCCTATCCGAACATACTTTCTGGAACTTCAGCACAAATACAAGCTTCCTGAGTTCTTTACAAATGCCTCTAAGTCTAACTCCTCTGTGTCCTACGCTGCTGTCGGCCCATCCCTTTTCGGATGCTGGCCCTCTACATCCAGACACAAGGATCTTCACAGCGGAAGCTTATGCGATATTTGTGGCTGATAAACACATGAAACAACTACAACAACAGAAAGGAGTAATTAATATGGACTTCCTCAGTGTGGTAACGGCACTGCACACTCTTAAAAAACAAAAAAAAATATGTCATCGTCTCACTTTACTCCATTTTATGCACACTATACACACTCAAACAACATGTGGTAGTGTGCTGGGTGCCAGGGCACCGTGACATCCAAGGCAACATGATGGCGGATCAGCTTGTTGCATCCGTCCACTAAAGCACTGCCACTACACCCATATCAATCCCGGCTCTTGATCTTAAGCCATCTCTCAAACGAATGTCCAGGGACTACTGCCAGGGCAAGTGAGATAGACACACACAAAACAAACTACACGTTATTAAGCCACACCTTGGCGATTGACCACCGGTATCAAAATCACGTCGTACAGAGGTAACACTAACGAGGCTCAGGATAGGACACACATACACGACACACTCATATCTTATGTCCGGTGGAGATCCACCATTGTGTGACAGATGTGGCGAAGCACTAACAGTTCTTAACATTTTAATCCAGTGCAAACAATTAGACACTCTAAGAAAACAACACTTTCCATTACTCTATCGACAACATATACCTTTACACCCTGCAAGGTTCGTCGGAAGGGAACCACTGTTCACTAATGAATTGGTGCTAGTTTTTTAAAGGGATGTCTGCTTTTACCATGTCATATACCCAGGCATTGCGTAGCGCGACCTCTCAAGAGAGGTTGCTGCTGCAGTGGCTCCATTGAAAAGCATATGCCTCGCGGCCCTTGGGCACAAGGGCGCTGATGAGGCACTTGTGCTAGTGCCAAATATTTTTACACATGCTTTTATTATCAAAACCTTTTGTCACCCATGTTTACTATACATATCATGCCACTGTCATGATTTTAATACTTATGTTTTTACCCGCATTATCGCGAGGAATTTTAAGGCCACTATACAGCCATGCAACATATCATTGTCCATATCTCTAGTCATTTAAATGGTGCTCTTTGGCCATCGATTGGCCCTTGCGCCTTAAAGCGCCACACATCAATCAACCAATCAAGAAGCCGAGTGCACAGCACACAAACGTCGTCGCATTTCCTCTCGCTGACATAGAGCTGGCTCCAATGTACGATCTCTCTTGGCACAAAAACGAGCCATACTAGCGAACTAGGGACCTACACAGGGCGGTCGTAGCAGGGCTTAATAGTGTGACCTGAACTGGTTCGTGGCCTCGGCAGCGATGATCGGGTGATGAATCAACCAGCTCGACAACGTAGTTTACTGTATACTCAGTCATACTGCAGCAGATTCTATCAAACACTTGAATGCACCAGACTCTGTCATAGATGCATTCACCTGCTTACAGATGTCGATGGCATGCGCAATATAGCTTGCAAATGCCTTATCAGTTCTTCAGGCTCTGCCACGCTGGTGTTTTTTTGCGTGAAACTTTCGCCATCTTGGCTGAGCGAAGAACAAAGCAATGCTTTGATTGACTGCTGGCTAGGTAGGGAAGTTGGCTTCAGTTTTGTAGTACCATAGCTTGGCCACAGCATTCAGGCTGGTGTGCCTAAACTCAGCACAATCATACCGTCAGTTGGGACCACAAACGTGCAAATACTCCCAGCCAGTCTTCGACTTCAAGCTTATCGGTGTCGCTGAACACGAGAGGGACATGTTGACGAAGCATCTCAGCGCACGCGACTGACGTGGGTGTAGTAGGGGCTTGGGAAGGAGCGGCGTACTTGGTCTTTTCGGTAGCAGATGGTAAACGGTGGTTGCGTAGCTCCAGGATTGGTTGATTAACAACGCCAAGCGTCGACCAAATGCAACAGGTGCGTTTTTCTGAAGAGTATCTACACAACACTTGGCAAGATATCATGGTGCACGACGCCAAGACAGCTTCAGCACAGAAACAGGCCGAGTGCGTGGTGGAGTTTTTTTTTTTTTAATCAACTAAAGGGAAATACGGTGCTGCGATTTTTCAGCGACCATGCGAATAATGGGTAGTACACGGATTTGCTGAGTATTTGTGCTTGCTGGCTTAGAACGCACGTGTGGCTTTGTTTATCGCTGTGTTTTGCTTTTATTTCAAATGAGAGAACAAACCACTGAAAACTTTGTGACCAATTTGAATTGATGAGCCTAAGAAATTGGTGTGGTGAAGCTTAAGTAAGCCTTTTGTTCCAAGCTACGTGGAGCAAAAAAAAACGGGGCTTAGACAAATTGGGTGTTCTTCGTAGGTGCGGTATTCGGCTTACATAAATAGCCATAGTCTCTAAGGTTCGACAGGCCCTTTCCTAGAAGGTTGTGCTGTACACTGCAGCCACTGGATACGGGCACTAGTACTGCAATCTGCTTTCGATTGCCCCAGAAAGTTACATTTGCACGGATTGTTTTATATCAGGTTTTTTGTCTTGAAGCGGCCGAGAAGAGGTAGGGCATCGATATGGTAACGGTATTAGGTCAATAATTATCAATAAAAACTTTTAATTCAATGAAACTGATTGATTAACCACACATAAGAATGGCTTCTAAACTCTTAACACGGGGTTTCAGAGAGCGATTGCTCACACACATACAAACACACAAACACACAAACTTAGGCTCTGGCAGTTCACTTGATTTCGTGATTGACGGGGTGCCTATTGCGTGGCAAAAGGCGAATACTGACTCCCTTCTGCCATTGTGGTGGTAGCGATGGTATACTGGCGACCTGCATTGGCAGATTGATGCCGATGGCATCTAGTGTGGTGTGAGCTGTTTTAGTTTGTTCGAGCCGAAGAAGATGGTTCGTGTGATGAGTTTCTAAAAGCTGTGACGCTTTACTATAGATGGTCATCGTGAGCGATCGGTGTTTTATTACCCATGGTGACAGATTAAAAGCTTTATGATATGCGTAGTAGGCTGTTTAATGAGCATGAAGGGCAAAATTGACTGAAAATGGGATTTTACAATTTTTGTTGCATGGTATTCTAGCATTACTGACAAGTGCTTTCACAAAGTAGCGCGATTGTACGCACTGTGAAAACCACTTTAAAATGGCCCCACATGCGCCTAATCCCATAACTGCACTGCGGCAACTCGAACATTAAATGGCGCTTTTTCAAACACAACTTTTCGTAAGAAAAGGAACATTTTCTTTGTAAAAACAGCAGCTATCAGGTGTAAACATTTATGGCTTTTCTTATAGATAACATGCAGCCTCACTTAAGCGAAGAAATAGTGCTGGCACGAGAATTTCATTTTTAAAAAACTCTTTTTTATTGAAGCAGCCCTAAAATTCTAGTCAGCACACATATGAATTTTTAACTGAAGAGAGTTCATGCCTATCATTATTATGTTGATTCATAATGATGCCCTGGGCTCAAGTATTGACCAAAAGAAATTTTAGTATATTTCACAAAATCGTTTATACAAATGTTCCTTCGAAAGACCCAATAGTAAAATAACTAATGTTTCAGTATTTTCAGAGCGGGTTTGTAATTTCTCGTTATATTTACAGAACATCTAGTAAACCTCAATTCGTGTCATTTGCTAAATTTTTGGAGCTTGCTTTAAAAATAACAGAGTGATGAGCAGTAGAGATTGCGCGCCTGTCTGTGCTATCCTTTACCTCTTCATTTGAGTTGACCTTTTCAATGATGTGCATGTACGGGAAGCTATAAGTGAAACCACTTATCACAAAGGCTTTTGCAAGACACTGCGCCCGCTTCCTTCGTGTTATGGGGTTGATAGGAAGTACTAAATATCATACGGCAGCAATTGGTACAGGTAGATTGAAGCATTTGAATCGCAGGCTTGTTGTTGCCCTGAATATAACTGTGAACCCCACCGACTCCGATGGTTTCCATTTTTTTTAGCAGGGATTGCGCATGCTGTATGTTCTGAAGAATGTTGCCTCACTCCCTATGAGAGCTGTGCGTACCAATCTCATTGTGTGAACTACTTGGGTAAAAACAACCTGCTAGCGCTCTTTTTCCCGCTGGATTCAATGGATAGTGGAACATCATAATTCTGAAATGGGTGACGAACGTGTAGTGGGCTAAGAAGGCAAGAAAACTAAGCACACTGCAGGCCCACCCAACCGAGGAAAGGAATAATGTATTTAAAGCATTCACTTATTAGGTGCCCACAATTTCATAGCACATCTAAATCGGCCATAATTCACTCGGCTAGAGCGATGCCCGTGCACAGTTAGTTGTTTGCCGTTTATGGATTTGTGGCGCAGGCCCTCGTCGTGGAAGTATACCGCCGACTTCACCCGTTCAACAAGCTTTTTCCGGAAGTCTAATGCATTACATCCTCAAGGCCTCGTATCTCCAGCACTAGTCTCGTGGAGTGTCGCGAATGGGAATGTTTGAACAAAAGTGGTCGCAATCATCTGAATTCGCAGTAATGTTACCTTGCTTTTTACCCGTTGTTTAATTCACTCTGAAGTTTCAACCTTCGCGATTGGTTATAACCTAGCTCGAGGGCTAATGGACCAAGCGGAAGAAGACTGGGTACCGGAAACGGAGAGAAATCAGAAGGTCAGCTTCAAAAAAATCAACAACACCTACAAGTTAAGGAGCGCCCGGTGCCGCCTGGCACACTGCTCCCTAACAAACAACAAACGACGTCCTCGCGCTTTCTATGGACAAATACTTATCCGAATTCGGTAGCATACCACAATTTACAATCTCGTAGCCCGGGTATGCTATAGAGCCCGCTAGAGCATACCCAGGTTATGTGCGCAAAGAAAGAACCAGAGATGCTGAGCTCAAAACCATATCACGAACTCCAATCACATCGGGAAGCCAAGAAATGCTGCTGAGGCTGGGACTACTGGCTGTGTCCTAGGAAAGAGAACTGACCATAGGTATTTCGCTGACACTGTGAAATATACCTTATCCTCCTCTCAACAAAATCACTACAGATAGTGTTCCTCTCACGCCAGTGCATGCTGAACGTGATTTAATAAATAAGGAAACAAAAAGGGCTATACGACAAGGGACAAGCAAGGGTACAACAATAGCACCTGCAGATTTTTTTCATATAAACTGAAGAGAGTCTATTTCCATGAGTCACCCATCTTTGGCTATACTTACTAGTGAAACGCTAATATTTGAGAAGGATTAAATGGCATTACAGGAGGGGGTTGTCAGACGATGTATGCTTGTCGTCCTTTCTCTGTAGCATCATTATCTAAGCGTATGTATGTAATGGTGCCACCTTATAGAGGGCTTGGCTGTACATTTCAACGTGGTAATACTAATGAATACGTTTCACAGAAATTCAGGTGTCGGCGTCGATGTCATCAGTTGTCAGTGAAAAATTGTTTCAGTTATGTCTAAAAAATTGACAATGATGCAAATAATTCACTAATGATTGAAATATTTTGGTGTGAGTAAGAATCAAACTCAGGCCATTCGCGTGGAAAGCAGGTGTTCTACCACGGAGCCACGCTATTGCTTTAAACTTCCTCGGAAGGAAGACAACGTGACTGTCATGTAGTAGAAAAAGTTTCCTTAACGCATGTAATATTGCGTGGCAAAAGCATACAAAAACCCTTCCTCTTTTTTTTTGAAAAAAGTTCATTTACACAATGCAGAAAAATTAAAAAGTATAACGTCTATGTGCCACGACAAACATCACAATGTTGTCGTCAACACATCATTACTATAATATACATGACAGACGTGGCATGCATGTACAAAAGACCACATTAGTATATAATGATACAGTGATTACGAATGTAAAATAATACAGTAGATCTAAATGAAGAGAAATTGGTTACAAAAGAAATTATGAAAGAATACTTGATGGGCACTGTTTAGCGCCACTTCGGTCGAAAGATGAGTTGAACGCGTTCGTGGTGAGCACTAACAAAAGGGCATGACCAATACCGCAAGACTTGTTTTTTCTACGACTGTTTTCTTGTTTACTAAACTACTTTGCTCGTGACATAAATGACAAGAGACCCATACTTTTCGACACTCCTGAAAATGCAACAAGGAACGATACTTTCAGCTGACCACTTCCATGTCTGAATTATAATAACAACTGTGGAAGTTCCTATGGGCCAAGGCCTTCACATTTATATCATAAAAGCCTCGCCATAGAGGAGATGAGTGGTAATTTCGACAACATTGAGCAAATAACGAGCGTGGACGAAATCCAGGATGACTGGAGAAAAGCGAGATAACAGCGCTGCCACGTAGAGCGTTCTCATGCAACAAAATTCGATCACCTGGGCTACTTTAATGTTTGCCTAAACGTAGGCACACGTGCTTCAAGAATTTCACCTCATTCGAATGGCGGCCACCGTTACCGCAATTTCGTGACCTGCGGGTCAGCTGTGAAGCGTCGTAATCACCAGGCAACTGCAATAGGCCAAGTTTGAATACATAATGCCAAAAACCTGCAAAGTAATTGCACTTATGGTATAGTCATTTTGAAAGTGTGGATCAATAGCTAGATAAATAACTTACATTTATTATTTTAGCCTTTGGTCGACACTTTCAACAACTGGAAGAATTCGACGGGTGTTCTCGTAAGCAGCTCATGTGCCTTCTGCAAGTGTCGCCGGCTGGAATCAAGAGCATGCTTTCAGCAACTGGAATGCATGACAGAAGAAAGGGTGACATTTCGTCAATTGAAAGCTATGCCGGGTCAACAGATGCACGAATAAATCAGAAATGAAGAAGAGAAATAAGGTTCTGCTGAGGTAAATGTTGCCATTTGGAAAAACAATGACCACAGGTGGGAAAATTTTTAATGAAGAGCCTTAGTGCTCATAGTAGTAGCTGAAATGCCTGTTCTCACATGTAAGAAAGATGGGCAGAACAAATTTGCAACGTAACTTGCTGAATATTTAACAGTTTGTTCGATCTGAAGTCGGAACGGAGTGGGCAATGGGGTCTTCCAAACAAGCAACAGTAATAGTCACGGCCCTTCTGTTTTTTCTTCTGGGGACCACAGCTCATTCAGGTAAGATGTAATTTTTGTTCAACGCAAATAACCCGCTATCCCCGCAGAAGAATGTATAAGCTCGTGTACTCCTATAGTTAGACACACAAATATTGCTTAATAATTAGATTAAAAGGCCCAGTCCCCGATGCGCCTGTCTGAATATATGAGGTAACGTGGTACGGGATTCTTAAAGTGTGCTCTAAACGTTCAATTCATGCAACAACTCGAATACAGTGCATAATCAGTGGTCGTTGATGGTGAACGTTCTAAAATTGAATACACAAGACGGAGAGAGGTGCATTTTAAGAGCAGTTCTCTGTCGTCGAATGCGCGCTGTCATGGGACCTGCGTGCTCTATTCTAATACATATTATACGCTGAATTCAACCCATGCGTGTGCATTGCTAGTTAAGGCAATCGCAAGAAAGAGACACAGGCATGCGGTGGCAGAAGGCGCACAGCCTTTCTCCCTCTCCTTCAACAATAGGACATATTTGGAAGATATAATTCAAGATTTCTTAATGTAATTCCCTAAGAAGCATTCCTTACTGCTAATGCCAAGAGATACCACAAGATTATCCGTCACACAATCTCTATTCTTTAATGAAATCTTTAGGAAAGACCCAATGTGTGGACGCGTGCAATATTCAGCCTCCACGCACTTCGAGTAGTCTATCAATCCACCCTCGCACTGTCCATGGAAGAGGGGGACAGACAGTACTTTCATTAAAACAAATGAATTTCCTCGACTGTAGTAGGAGATGTCAGTTAATCAGTCAGGAGCCCATGCTCTTTGGCGGCTGCCTGTGTAAGAGCCGTGACCCAGACCAGTCTGTTAGGGTCAGGGCTGAGCAGTGTGCTGCCCCACTGCTTCGCTGTAGCTTCCTAGTAAACTTAAATTGGGAAGGGACCACGCAGAATAGGAACGGTCCCGATGGGGTCGAATCAGGATTCAATCTCAAGACATGACGAACACTTCAGCACCTAAGGAGCTCTAAAAAATCCGCGTGTATTTTTTTTCGTGGCTTCAAGCTAGAGTGGTGTTCGTCACTTTTTATTCATTGGACCTTTCAACATCTCACTGGAGCGCGCAGAACTGTTTTGTAATATCATAAAAACGCATTTATGACCACCGTTCACTAGCAAGAGGGGGCTGGGTTTTCTCAAAATGGCCCTCTCAAAACGGCGCACCTCGAGATTCTCACGGTGCCGACAATGTGGACAGTACACCGCTGCTTGCTGCGCGATCGCGCCGATGGACACGAGTGTGCGCGTGGCTTTCAAGACTCTCACCGGGTTAGCGAAGCCGATTGCGTTCGCAAATGGTGACGTTGACACTTACGAGGCGCAAGCCAGGGAAGCCGAACGCAAGCGTCAGTAGTGGAAGACCAGCGACACCGACGAGGTGCGAGTCACGAACACCGATCGCGTTCGAGAATACAGACGGCGCACCGGTAACGCCGACGAGATGCGAGCCAAAGAATCCGGGTGCAAGCGTCTTCAACGCGTCCTGCCTCCCGTGTCTTTGCGTTTCAAACAAACGTTTACTCGAGTAAACGCTACACCGAATTTCACTTCAAACCGTTCTTCCAGCACCCGTGTCGACGCCCGTTTCAACCGGGTGAATCCCATTCGCACCGCTGCGGCTTCGCATGCCATCAGGGTTCCCTTCGGGGAGATAGTTAATTTTGTTTTTTTCAAGGAAAAGTATTGTTTCACTGCTTTCATTGGAATAGGAAACCACGTGACAGATTTGTGGCATTCAAGGGAATTTGAAAGACCTAAAAATCACTTGTAACGTTTAAAGACACTTTGATCCTCGCTGCTTTCGTAACGTGAAGTAGGAGTTCTGAAACTTGTGTGAATATAGCCTCGCCACTCATTTACAGTCACTCTTACGCTTTGAATATTTATATGTTTTAGCAGCCTTTGTGCATGGAACTCTTCATACAGTGTTCACCGTAATCACTGTTCACTTCTTTTGTCCCAATAACTGACACTCTTTGGCCATCAAATGTCCCTTGCACTATAAAACACCATACATAGACGTCATGTCATGAACGCATATTACACTATTCTGAAAAAGAAACAAGGCCCGTGTGCTCAGATTTGGGTGCACGTTAAAGAACCCCAGATGGTCAAAATTTCCGGAGTCCTCCACTACGGCGTCTCTCATAATCATATGGTGGTTTTGAGATGTTAAACACCACAAATCGATCATCATCAATCAATGAAAAAGAAACAAAGGCGGCGGCCACAGGGCCCTTTGAGAGGCTGAACGAATGCCGTGACGTTATTCTCGGTATATGAAGTTTCTTGCAACTTTAGCACTGCTGATGCATGGCCTCATTTATTAGCTCAAGCAACGGCACGTGACGAGTTATTCGCGGAAGCAACAGTTGAATATACGAAAAACGCTTGTTGACGCAGCACTCAGATGTTTGCCATTAATTCAGATTTTTTTTTTACTCCAGCTGCACAAGTCTCACCTGTGCTATCATCTAACAGCGGCGGCGGGGGCGTTCAGCTAGCGGAGGAAGCGTTTCGTGGGAGTGAAGCACGGCTTCGCCAAGGAACCTGATGGTGGCACAAGCTTCTAAGCTCTCTGTTTCAGAGTGCCTCGCGTGGGTAGAGCAATACAAACGTTTCATTCACCTACTTTACAGCTCTTAGTGCAACTACTTCGTAAGAAATTAGGACATCGCCAACAAAAATGTCGGGCCTTGCTGGAAGCGAAGTTTTATGCAATTCTAAAACTTGTTCTGCTTCCGTGTGCGCTACAAGGACATGTTCTTGAGGGCCACTGCGTTATCGTTTCCTCAAAAAGGTATGGTTATTTCTCAAGAAAAGAAAAAAAATAATGAAGCTGAAATTTTAAGGCTTGTGTTTTTGTCTGAAACAAAATAACAACTGACAAGAACCGATGTCATGAAACGTATCCAGGATGTTATTAGTAGCCAGTGTAAAGTAAATAGATAGATTATAATTGAAATAACACGTCACTGTTTCTCACTCAACAACGAAAACTCATTAGCCTTGCCTAACCCTTTCAGGAACCCTCGTGTACCCGAGACTCCTCGAAAGCAGGGCCGATGACGCCAACATCTTGCTGCACGTCAATGAAGCACTGACGCTGAACCTTCGCAAAAGCTCAATACTCGCGAAGGACTTTGTCATTACATCCACCACGAAGAATCATTCACAAAAAGTGGTCGTAAGTTTTCAAGTGCCTATAGTCTATCTAGAAGCTGACTGGCAGACTTATAGAGGGAGCATAAATTCGCCGGCCCTCGGTGACGTTGCCATTCACGGGCAGGCGCGCACTGGTGTTTGAGACGTGCAAGGTGTTTCTTGTTCAATAGGTAAAGGGACTCCGAAGGGGCGTCTGCGCAAGCAGGCGTTTAGTGTGTAGCAACACCACGAACCCGAAAAAATGGGGGGGAGGTTCGACCTCCTCCCACGCTTCGCCGTGTGTGGCTTAGCCATTTCCGGGTAAAAGGGAATCCTGGGTGTTGAGCCGATTCTGTGTGATTGGACCTTTGGGGCCCCCGAGCAGACGCAAAACACCCATTTGGCCCTGGCTTCATGTAGATGGCACGCCTGGGTGGACCCACGCACGGGAAATCGGAAGTCGCCTTTTCCTGTCTTCCTCTCCTCTCATATTTTCGCCTTTTTCTCACTTTCATACCTTCCTATCCTCTCCTCATTTCTGTTTACTTCCATCTTCCAGGTGGCAAGCGTTAGCCTTGTGTATGTGCCCTTTCTTGGTGACAAAATGTTGGGTTATAGTGGGTTTGTACAGCGTCTACCTTTGCAGCGTCCTTCGTTCGCGGAGGTGGCACAAGGGGGGGCAGTGCCCCCAATTCCGCTGCGCGCGCTCGTACCACACAAAGTGGACGGGCAGCAGCGCTATTCACCCCCTCAGCGGACATAGCACAAAGTCTTCCGCCACCAAAAGGCTTGCAGGCCTCTGACCGTGAAGCCTTAGGGCATTCCGTTTCGGCACATAGCCCTAAGACTTCCGTGCCCGCATGCGCGAACCGCGCGCGGGCATCCAGCACCTCGTCCGAGGTGATGGACACAACAGCAAGCCCAACGGTGTCTTCAGCGCCGAAGGACAGGCGCGGCTCTTTGGAGCACGCCTGAAAATAAATAACCATCATTACGGGGCCTGACAAGGGTCCTTAACTTGACGCAATGCTACTTTAGTAGACACAACACTCATTTACAATCAAAATAGATGCACAAATAATACAATGGAACGTCAAAGGACTACTTAGAAGCCTTGACAATATCCAGGAACTTTTACACAAAAATTCACCAAAATTGCTGTGTACAAGAGACACACTTAAATTCTAAAAACAGCATTTTTCTACATCGTTATGTAATATACAGAAGGGATCACAATGACGCTATGGCATCATCTGGGGGCGTGGCCTTTATAGCTGATCAGGGCGTAGCATGTACACAAATACCACTACAAATATTGCTTGAGGCAGGGGCTGTTCAAGCAGTTTTTTAACCAACTTGTCACCATCTGCTCTCTTTACATACCTCCTCAGTACCATCTCGAAAAACAAATTCCAATCCCTTATAGATGACCTACGAGGTCGCCTAATCGAACAGTTCCTCTTTTCTTCGGGTGCGTGTCTGTTTATTAGGAAAGAGCCAACATACTTTAGCCTCACCAATAAAACCTGCTCATGCATCTATCTCAGCATTGTGTCCCCACCGCTTGTACCCCTACTTCAATAGAAAGTGATCAACAATCATTTTTGAAAATTACGACTTTGTAATCATTCTAAGCACATCGATATACAAAGGTCCTCCACAGGTTCCCAGATGACAGACAGACAAATCGGACTGAGAAAAGTTCAGAGAAGCTACTCGCTTGAGTTGGTCTTACATATGTGTATTAAGTATGAATGCAGCTGTAGACATTTTTACAGCACTTCTTATCGATGCTACAACAAAGTGTATTCAACAATCTGGACCGTTCATTAAACGACGTGATCCTTGGTGGAACAGTGATTGTCGAAATGCTCGAAAAAAGCTAAATAAGGCATGGAGGCTGCCCTGGAACTCACCGACAGCCGAGAAGCTTGACAATATTTAAGAACATAAAGTCTCAAGGCAGAAGAACGCGTAGGCAGGCGATTAGGGAAAGTTGGCACAACGTTTTATCCGGAATCAATTCATATACACTGGAGGTGAAGGTTTGGAACCTTGTAGTCAAGGTAGTGGTACGATAATCTCACCTACTTCCTCTTATGAAAACACAAGGCGAGAGCTTTGAGGACCAAGCGAACCCTCTTGGGGTGCACTTCAAACAGGTCTCCAGCTCGTCGCACTATGCCACATCGTTCCAGCGATACAAAACAATAATAAAAAACAGAAACTCGAGCGCAGATCCACAAACCAAGAAGCATATCATGAACCTTTAGATTTAGCTGAACTACAGGCATCACTAACCTGCGGCAATAACTCTGCCCCAGGCTCCGACCGTGTAGTATATGAAATGTTAAACGCTTGTACTGTGAAACACAAAAAGACCTTCTCCACTTGTATAATGCAGTTTGCGTTTCCGGTGAAATCCCCTCTGTCTGGAAAGAAGCCATTGTAAGACTAATTTTAAAGCAAGCAAAATGGCCGTCTTATATTGCAAGTTACAGGTCAATTGCATTGGCAAGTTGTTTATATAAACTTTCGAAAGGACGATTAACTGCCGGCTCCTATACTTTCTAGAAACAAACAATCTACTGGATGCATACCAGTGCAGATTTTGTGAGGGTAGTCTCAGTACTGATCATTTGTTACGAATTGAAGAACAGATCCTTGATGCTTTTGTTCATAATCAATTCTTCCTTTCACTGTTTGTCGATATGGAAAAATATAACGATACCACTTGTCGCTTCGACATACTGTGAGACCTCTAACTATTAGGTGTCCGAGGTAACATGCTGACCATAATCGAAACCTATGTGTCCAACCGCACTTTTTGTTTACAAGTGGGGAATGTCTTGTCACGAACTTTTGTCCAGAATACTGGAGTGCCACAAGGTGGTGTCTTAAACTGCACACTTGTTATTATAAAAATTAATAACCTCCATTCCTGCATTCCACGCAATATGTCTTATTGCGCATACGTTGACGATAGGCAGATATTTTACAAATCATGCAACCTTGCAATGTGCGAGCAGAAGCTTCAACTTGATTTGAATAAGGTTACAAAATAGGCAGATGAGAATGGGGTCATCTTTAACCCGCGAAAGAGCACGTGTGTTTTATTTACAAGAGGTCTTAAACCCGATCCGATTATTGACCTCCACCGACAGCAATTGGCAGTGAAAAGTGAACTTAAATTTTCAGGCTTAGCTTTAGACAAGAAATTCACATTTTTCCATCACCAGAAAGTTCTAAAGAACAATTTCCTGAAAGCTCTAAATATACTCAAGACTTTGTCGCGGGCATCATGGGGCAGTGATATAAAATTGCCTGATGAATCTTTATAAAGGCCTCATACGCACCCGCTTAGACTACGGAGCATTGTCTATCACTCTGCCGCACCAAGCTATCTGAAAATGGTTGACCTGGTCCATCATTTAGGCATTCGTCTTTCTACGGGTGCTTTTCACACTAGTCTTGTAGAAAGCCTGTACGTGGAGTCAAACGAGTGGTCGTTGCAGCTGCAGAGGACTTACATGTCTTTTGTGTATTACCTCAAAGCAAATGCAGACAAAAAGCACCCCTCACACTCCGTAAAATTTGACTACTCCAGTTTCACACTGTATGATAACCATCCTTTGTTTCGACAGCCCTACTCGCTTCGAGTGAGAGGCCTCGCTGAGGAAATGGCAGTGCCACTTTTTGATAAGTGTCTGATGGCTCCTGCCGTGCATCTGCCACCGTGTCAATGGCAGCTCATAGAATAGAACATATCCTTCAAAGAAGTTACGAAACACGAACCTGTGTCACATATTTGCATGTAGTTCCTAGAGCTTCAACACAAATACAATTGTCCTGACTTCTTCACAGATGCCTTAAAGTCTCACACTTCTGTGTCATACGCAGCAGTCGGCCCATGTTTTTCGGTGGCTGGCTTGCTGCATCCTGGTACAACCTTCTTCACTGCAGAAGCCTATGTGATACTTGCGGCCAATCAAAACAATCAAAAGTACAAAAGGCAGTAACTTACACAAATTCCCTAATCGTCGTAAAACCTTTGAAAATTCTTAACGAACACAAAAACCCTGTCTTTGTCTCGCTTTATTCATGACTATGCACAATGAACAAGTCTAAACAGCATGTTAGAGTATGCTGGTTAAAAGAACACCCCGAAATCCAAGGTAACGTGATGGCGGATCACTTAGCCGCATCTGTCTACGGCAGTGCTGCAATACACCCAAAGCTATCCCTGCTCCTGACCTAAAACCAAATCTTAAACGAAAGCTCAGAGCTTATTGGCAGATCACATGGGATAGTTACACAGGAAATAAATTACACGTCATCAAGCCGTTCATTGGTCATTGGCCACTGATATCAAAATCACGCAACAGAGAAGTTAAACTTGCAGGGCTACGAACAGGACATTCACACAGCACACTCATACCTTTTGTGTGGTGGCGATCTACCTTTGTGTGATAAATTTAGTGAATCACTCACCGTCAACCACATCCTCATTCAATGTAGTGAATTCGACTGTATTAGAAAAAAAACAGTTTTCGTTTGCATACCGTGAACACATTCCACTTCATCCTGAGATGCTCATTAACAAAGAACGACTTTTTGAATATCAATCATTATTTGCATTTTAAATGAAATTCAAAGCTTCAGCATCATATACAAGAAAAATCTGTAGCATAACCTCTCCGCAGAGATTGTTGCAGCGGTAGCTACTTTGAGAAGCACCTGCTTCTCACGCTTTGGTTTCGAAGGGGTTGAGAAGGAATTCATGCTATTTTGCAATCGCTCACTTCTAGATACCATGGTCACTTGCAATTCATCGTACACCCATGCATCCAATCGCGTATCACTGTCATAATTTTATACTTTATACACACATTTTACGTTTTTATACAGCACGTGATTTTAGGTCTTTATACAGCCATATTACACCATCCCATCGCAATCATTGGTCATTGTTTACATCATATCAAAGACATGGCGCTCTTTGGCCACTCATGGCCCTTGCGCCACAAAACTCTACTATTCATCATCATCAATCCGAAAAAAAAGAACCTCCTTTCTCATTCTTCCTTCTATCTTTCATCCCACCTATACTGTACTGTGCATATCTATTCTATGGTTTATCCTTCAACTGCGTTGCTATGGGCGAAAGATGAGGAACGAGGTACAAATAAAGAACGAAAAACACAAAGAGAAGAAACACAAAGAAAGGTAGAAAAAGAAGAAAAAGAAATAGAGTGAGAGCAAGAGATTGAAAGAAACAGTAAGAAAGAGAAAGAAAGCATAGCGCAGCAAGTGCAGTGTACCGCCGCAAGGAGTCGTGAGTGGGAAGTGAGGACGAGGAGGAATATTTTAATGGGGAAGAGGAGCAAAAGGGAAGGAGAAAGATAGACATGAAGTAACCATGCATAGTATGGCATAGTGCGGGGTGGGAAAGAGAAGTGGCAGTGAGGAGAAAAGAAACGATGATGACCGAAAAGAAGGCGTGACATAGCCTTGTATGGTATTGCAAGGTGTTAGAAAGGAAAGTAAGGGGAGGAGCAGCAAAAGCCGGAGGGCAACGCACCAGCTCCCGCTTTTCCACAGTGTTCGCACCACTATTACGTTACTGCCTCAAGTTTTCTTTTTATTATATTGCGCATGGTAATATATAATGTAAAAACAAAAATGAACCGCGCCTTATGGTGAAGGGACTACCACGTGTGGACGTTATTTTCGGGTTTCAATCCCGGACTACACCAAAGTATTTATTCGGTAGCTTGGTGCTACAGCATCGGCAGAAATTTTCTTTTTCGCAACCCTTCTTTAACATCCTTACGAGCTTTAGCAGAAATAATTTATTGTGGGCCAAAGTTTTACTGTTCTTATATTTTATTTTAATGTTGTATCCAGGTAAATGGATTGGAACTCGAGCGGGACTTGTACCACGACACAGAGCACCGCTCTTCGCTTCTTGTCACGAGAGATGGAAACGGCGTGGAGGTGGTAAGAGGAGGCTAACCAGCATGTGGCGAAAATTTGTTACGAGATTCAATACCTCAATACATTCATAAGTTCACGGCAACTCATATTGTATGTCCCTCTGTTTAATCGTTTCATTCCCATTTGTACACATAGGGTTTGCGATTTGGAGGTGTGGTTCATCTCCGTTCCTTTCTTGTATTTTCTCGCTGCCTTATGTTTGTTTGATTCGTTGATCCCATAAGTATAATTTACATTCTAGTACAAAATTCGAGCATCCTTTTTTAGTGATTATCTCTTGAAGAACTGAAAGTGTTCGTAACTAAGTAGACAACTACCTTATGGAATGTCCCGTGCCATGTGGTGACATGCATAAGTTTGCTTTTTATACTAGTGATCGTCGGTACTTTATAGCAACAGCCGTGTAAGTGGCTTTTGGAATAACTATATGAGGACCTTCATACATATTGAGAATTCCCAATGTGTCTCTTTTGCAAATACGCAAAACACTTTCAATGCATATAATGGAAGACACCTACAATAAAGCTATTTTATACTTTAGGTTAGGGCAATTCATTTGACGGGCGATGTCCGAACACTAGAAATATAAGTGACAAATGGAGCGAGGGGATGCAGAGAGGTGCAGTCTTTCAGCTAAATTTTCTTTCGTGAAGTGCAGATAAAAGTAAAGGTACACAAGCTTATCAGCTGTACTACGCAAGAAAAGCCGTTGCGATGCAAAAGAGAGCCATTATATCGAACATATGTGATGAACTTGTATAGAAGACAGGATGGCATCCTTACATAGGCATAACCTGAACGAGCCATCTTGGCCACCTCAGCAATATTTCCCCTTAGCTAATTACTGCTTCTGTAAACACTTCCATACCAGTTCTATACAGAGATGCACCAGTCTGTAATTTGAGCTAAAATGCCAGACATTTCCTATGTGCAGATCGCAAAGGTGCTCGTGAAAGTGCACATTTATGCACTTTGACTAGTTTAGCTGGTTTTGAAAAACATTTCGTTATGACATTGGCATCAGCGTGGCTGCTTCTAAGCGCAATACAGTCATCTTCTTCGTGACCGAACAACCAAGAAAGATGGAAGTAAAATAAGTAATAAAAAGCTTCAGTTCAAGCCCAAATCCAAACCAAGCTTTCGGTGTTAGACCTAGGAGTTCTGCTTCGGATCCATGCTACTTTTTTTCGTTATCTCCTGCTTTCGTCAAGATAAGTTTTACGAACATTTCACATTATGCTAAATTCTACCTTCTGAAAAGAGGACTGCTTGCAAATACTTCGAAACATTATGAACCGTTGCCCCGAAAGAAGCCATGATGAGATGCGAAGCAGCAGCGCTGCGCACGACTCTGATCCGGCTGAAACGGGCATCGACGCGAGGCTGGAGGAACGGTTTCAAGCGAAACTTGGTGTGGCCTTTACTCGAGGGAACGTTGCTTTGAAACGCAGAGGCATGGTATGGGGGTTGGTTTCATGCAAGTTCAATCGCAGATAAACAAGCCGAAAGAGTGTTTCCACTCGACGTGCGGTCGAGCGTTGTGGGTGGTGGAGAGGGTCAAGCGAGTGAGAAGCGTGTTGCGAGTGGGTGGAGGAGCAACATCACCTAGGTGTGTTGGGAGGAGCCAGCAGCTGCTGCAGGAGAGAGAGTGACATCAACGCGCACCTTCGACTTGACCAACTTGGCATCGTTCCAACAACTGCGGCAGGGGAACGTGATGTGGCGTGTTGGCACGGAGACACGGATGGACAGCCTGACACAGGATGGTCAATGAGCTGCTTCGTATCTAAAAAATCACAACGAAAGCCGTGCATTATAAGGAGTCTCCCAATCGCATGTAATATAACTGTGTAGGTTCGCGAACGAAAGCCATGTATTGTAAGGAGTCTCCCTAATGCATGTAATATAACTGTGTAGGTTCGCGTATTGCGTTGTGAACACTTAGTTGGCCCTCGGCTTACTTGGAAAAAGAAAAAATAGGGCATAGGATAGGCCCTTAACTGTGGTTACAGTAGGCATTCTAGAAAAGTTCGAAGCAGCCGTGTTATGACCACAGTCGTGCGTTTCCTTACAATACGGCTAAGGCATGGACTGAGAAGCGAAGATGTAATGCAGGTATGGCTGGAGAAGGTATTGCGCACGGGGCCCAATAACACTGTCACGTTCTACACCTGGAAGCAAAGCTCGAGCGTCTTCCAAGTGTTTTTTTTTTAGCAGCGAAGGTTCGTAGGCGCATAACCCGCGTCTTTTTCACAGTCAAATCTCTCTGCGCCGGGCAAGTGCGCCGAGCAAAACAACAGATGCGACCCCGATGCGCGGCGCAGGTGTGGCGGTAGGTGGCTCACGCAGCACGCACCACGCACTCACTCACTCAGTCGTTTCCTCCCACCGAGCGCAGCAGACGCTCTCTTCACCCGCTCCACACCCTATCGCCTTCATGAAAGCCAGCAGCGACATCAGGCGCACAGTCTTTTGCCTCCGATTTCAGAAGAATTTTGCTCAACTATTGCATTTGCACACGGATCAGTAGCTCTGTGTGCTAAGGAGCAACCCCATCACGAAAGAAGTATTTCGCTTCGCCTCTTAACTTTGTGATGCCCGTTTCCACTTCACGAGAAACTACGGTTGGTGTGAGTCTGAGCCCTGAAATAGTATGAGCTTCGTTGTCTCCCTATGTTTCGTTATTCATATGTGCGTTTTCCGAAATGAATTTCAAGGTGTAAGTCATCGCCTCGTCGTGTGCCCACGCTTCGTTCTTGACTTGTATTTCGTCATGTCATTATTAACTCGTGCAGTATGGTATAAACTAGATAAATAAATGCAAATGAGTTCTCCGGAAGCTCGCTACAAGGTATAAGGGTTAAGAAAGAGAATATAGAGAACCACCCGCTTGTGGCACGAAGTGACAAGGAAATCTAGGAGTATGACTCTTTTGCCTTTCTTAGCCCTTCTTCTACTTGCGTGTCTTCCGTAAAATCATTCGCATTACTTGTCTACATGCACTTTGAGTTGTCGAGGAATGGGCCCTCGTGCGAACAATTTCTAGCTTCCTGCATAAATAGCTCAGTTGGTACAGAAACAGCCTTATTCAGGCTGATGATGATGATACGTTAGTTCACGTTACTTAGATATGTTTTCACAGAAGTTAAAAAACAGCGCTAAAAGACGGGACAAGAAAAGAAAGGACAACAGGAGTCCCGTCTTTTAGCGCTGTTTTTTAACTTCTGTGAACATGAACCAACCAGCCCAAATGCGTACGCTTTTGCAGTTTATATGTTTTCAATTCTATTTTTTAAGTTTCGCATTTTTCTGCGTTTCTTTTGTGTATTACTTCGCTTAAAGGATAATAATAATGCATCGATATTTCAAAAGCTTGCAACAGTCGCTTTCACTCATTGTATATGTAAACAATGAGCTCATGCTTATATATTGAACGTCTAGTCAAGCACTCCTTATATACAATAAGGCATGCAAGGAGGACAGGCGAGCATCATATCAATTCGGAGTACATTCACCATACCTTATCACTGTACTAAGAGACAGCCGACGTCATAGTTACATTTACTAATATTTGTTTTGAACTTCTATACGATACTGATAGCGTCTGACGATGTGAATTACTTTATTATCGTTGCATTTCAGAGAGGAATTTTGAGTGACAGGCTCAGAATTGCACCAGCTGTCTTTACTGAACGTTCTGATGGAGGTCTCATTCCCCATGAGGTGTTTTCAGTGGAAGAAAGATCAAACGATTGTGGGCATTCAAGTGAGCCACCATTTTCACTAAGCAATAAACACTTGTCATAAAAAGAGAATAGAGACAGTGCGTCAAAACGCTTTGACGCCTTTCACTGCTGATTCTCAGAATTCTAGTACTCAATTACAAAGCTATTTTTTCTCTGCAAGCTGTAATTTAGGAATATAATACTTCAAGTAACCACAGTTGATATGTTAGGTTGAATTGTTTACCACGTACTGGCGTCCGTATCTTTACCCCACGCTGTTCAGAACATGGGTGCATGCATGTTTCAAGTATTCTGTCGTAGCGATTAAAATACCATGTGCAGAAATCTGCGTCGGCATATAGCCTTGGTTGTTAGTGAACACTCGTAGTCTGTTATGAGGGAAACATTGCAGTTAAGACAAAAAATCAACAACAGGGGCTCAAAGCAATATCCAAGCCAGAAATTCTGCGTAGTAGTAGGTGTCCGACCACAAAGTTTCAATATAGATTGAAACTGATTCATAAGAAAAAACAAAGGTCTTAGGATTACTGGCAGCACTTATCATTACAAAAGTTCCCAATCGAATAAAATACTTGTCAAATTGAATCGTGGTGTTTGAACGCTATCAAAGATATCAGCGCCCAGTCTGCAGACTTTTATATGACACAGATGTCACGGCTGGTGCACAGGGCTTAACATCTTGCTCCGAGATCCTTGTGTAGAAGGTACCACGTTAAAGCATTTTAGTACCATCACAGTGACATATTACATGGCGTCCTCGTATGCTTATTAAAACAGGAGTGTTCTCTATATATAAATAAGGGTTGGCATTTTCTAGAAGATGTAATCCAAATGATATGTATACATGTATACCACACGAACAGTACGTGAGCTCGTACGAGAGGTTCTTTCCGGCCCCGCCGTGGTGATCTAGTGGCTAAGGTACTCGGCTGCTGACCTGAAGGTCCGGGGATCAAATCCCAGCTGCGGTGGCTGCATTTCCGATGGAGGTGGAAATGTTGTAGGACCGTCTGCTCAGATTTCGGTGCACGTTAAAGAACCCCGGGTGGTCGGAATTTCTGGAGCCTTCCACTATGGCGTCTCTCATATTCATATGGTGGTTTTGGGACGTTAAACCCCACATCTCAATCACTCAGAGGTCAATCACTCAACCAATCACACACACAAAAAATATGTTTGTCCCTTAACCTTTGGCTTAAAGGACCGTAATTAGCCATTCATTCCTGGCAAACGGGAAGGCATTTTCATGGTATGATCCCTACGAATTTACCTTGAAACCACAAATTTAGCCACTTGCCACATTCATAGCCTGTTTCTTATTTGTGTGAATGTTTCGCACTCCTACGCGGGTGTTGTTCAGGCCTCTAAAAAGTCTACTTTCTTTATTCACTGATGTGTCATAATGGTAATAGTTGTATATATTTTACGCATGTTTAGTGCTAAGATTCTTGGCCCATTTACAGCTACGTCCACATAGCATTACCATTCATCCCATCATAACATACATATTGTACCTTTTCAAGGTGGTTTGCGGCCGTAACAGGCCATATTGCCAATAAACTTATATATATGTTCGTTGTCATGCCAAATGCTTTAAGGCAATAACACAAATTATGGAATACTCTTTTGGTGTCATTTATTTTGTGGTGCAGATGGAGAGCCGGAAAATATGATTGCAAGAGATAACGCAAGTCTTGGCAAGTACATACTGTTGTCTCATCTGAATCGATCTTTATTCACACAATATTTACTTTGAATAGTTCTTGTTGTAAATAGCTTTCAGTTTTACAATGTAATCATGTGTCCATAGCCCTGCAACTAGATCACCCTAAAAGACATAAAGGCTAATAAGACTAACAGTGGCATCGGCTTTCTCAGGTCGTTGGGAAGTAGCACAAACTGGTAGACTAGCTAAAAGGTGCAGTTAGCTCGGCTTTCTTTTGCGAGTCTGGACCTTAGGACACTCGATTCATCTCTCAAAGCCAACAAACTCCGTTTGCCCGCACTTTACGAAGACGGAGCCCTTGGGCTAGGCCACCCAAGGAAATCCGCAGCTGCTTTTTACTGTCCTTGACTTCCCGCAGTTTTTTTTAACTTTTGTTCTTTCTGTAGCTTCCTTGTTCTACTTACTTGCGTGTATTTTTGGTGGCCAAGGATATTCCCACACATTTTGGTGACCTGGTGTTCCCCCCCCCCTTGCTGATGAAATGCTGCTGCCCTACTTTCTAGCTGTCGCATGCCTCGTATCAAACCACTGCCACCAAATTTAGCACCAAAAACACTCAAACAGAAAATTGATACACTTCACTAACAGAACTAGTTGCCGTCTTCAAGCTTCATATTGGTTTACTTCTGCCTATGTCCTGGGCCCACGCCTCACTGTCATTCCTAATTCCCTAGTCACAATATTAGCTGTATTGACAATGTACGGCTGGCGCCTGCATTCTGCCGTTCAAGTGCCACAGCAGACGAAAAATGTATGTGGACAGCTTTTTCCCCTAATATTGATGGTCACCGCCCGTCCAAGGTGGCGCACCAGTGAAGTGACTTGTTTAAACCAAGAGTTTGCACTTATTAACAATATACTAAACAGAGCGCAAGTGGTCACACTCAGACAAAACAGACAAAGCGTTATTGCTCATCAGCAGAGGCAGAACAATCGTACGAAATAAAAGATATCGATGCTCTTTGCGAAGCATGCAAGAAATAAGTGTGCACGCTTTAACATACGCTCTGGGAGTGTGGGTCGCTTGGCACTGGCATTTCGCGGGATAGGTTTACAGGAATGTTAAAGTTTCGCGACCATATCCCCCAAGTCCTGGCTGTCCAGTACGCCCATGACAGGTGTAACAGGCGTCACTCACCGGTCCCGACGTGGGATTAGCCTGGCAATTGGCAACACCCTGCACAGGACGTATAAATAAAGCTTTTTCTATTTGTCCAACTGACCTTGAGAACGTGAGATCACTATCAGGAACCATACATTTCAGAAGAATTCTAACTTCGGCAGAACTGAATTAATAGCGTGCGTTTACATGATCGCATGGTGTTTTTATGGGCTCATCTTTGGGCTATCTAAAGGCTGACCAAAGCTGTAAATAACATGAAAGACGCCGTGACGATTCTGCCCGATTACGGGGGCTGCGCTACTCAGTTTAAAACTGAACGCTTGCATTAGCTGAGAGCATTCAGCGATGTTAAAGAAAGCAAGCAAGGAAAAATGGCAGCATATCCAAGGAGTGAATGATGGAGAGCGGTCGAAGCATCCGTCCGTCCATTCGTTCTTGCTTCCGTCCGTCTATGCGTGCTTCTGTGTGGCCCCTCGTGCGTCCATCCGCCCGTCCGTGCGTGCATCTGTTCGTGCGCCCGCACGTCCATTTGAGCGTCCGTTCCTGTGTTAGTCCATGCATCCGCTCCTGCGTCCGTCCATGCGTCTATCTGTCCATGCAGCCATCCGGGCGTCCGTCCATGCATCTCTCTGTGTGTACGTTCGTCCACCTATTCAACACTCTAGTCGACAGCCATCTGATACATATAAGGGAATCCAGGAGAGGGCTGACCAAGCGATGGAAACAACAGCGACACAATAGAAAATTGCGCCACGGAATTGCTGAGATATCTGAGCGGGCAAACGCTTACGCGCAGCAGTTGGAGACGGCGAGCTGGGCGAATGTTTGCGACTCACTCCGAGGAACCTTACACACCTCCAATACATGGGCAATACTGCGCAGCATAATGGAACCTGGCAAAACCAAAACGGCAGCAAATCGAACTCTTAAGAAGCTCGCTGGGTAATTCCCAGGAACAGATGACGCCCACCTCGCTAAGCTCCGAGACAAGTACATAGGAGCGTTCACAGCTCTCCCGTGCACTTTAGCACACCAAGGCCAGCAAAACACAGTGCTCGACGCACCGATCACCAAGGCAGAACTATTCGCGGCTGCGCAAGCAGCAAAGCGCAATACTGCCCCCGGACCTGACCAGCTAACAAGCGCGATTATTCGGAATCTGAGCGGTGAACACCTGGAACAACTTACTCGATATTTTAATGAACAGGTATGGCAGAAGGGCGTGGTTCCTCAACATTGGAAGGAAGTCAAAATTATTCTTATTCCGAAGCCAGGAAAAACACCCGACCTAGAAAATCTAAGACCAATACCATTAACATCCTGTCTTAGCAAATTATTCAAAAAAGTGATTCACACACGCCCCACGACTTACATTGAAGATCAGAACCTTTTTCCAACAAGCATGTTTAGATTTCGCCAACATTTGTCAACGCAGGACGTCTTCCTTCTACTTCTGGAAGAGGTACTCTGCAATAACACGGTTGGTGCAGAATATCTCGTCATAGCTCTTGATTTGAAAAGCGCATTTGACACAGATAAGATGAGCTCATCTTGTCTGAGCTGAATGACATGGGCTGTGGACAAAAGATATATGACTACGTTCGCTCTTTTCTAACATCTCGCACTGCTACAATAGGCCTAGGCAATACACGCTCAGATCCGTTTCCTATGCTCAATAGAGGCACACCACAAGGGGCGATACTATCTCCTCTTCTCTTCAACATCGCCATGAGACGCTTAGCAAGAAGACTAGACAGCGTTTCAGGGCTAGGGTAGCGTTCTATGTGGATGATATTACCCTATGGGCCAACAGTGGCTCTTTAGAACAAAAAGAGCAAATCCTACAAGACGCCGGGACCTCTGTTGACGACTTCGCTTATCAGAGTGGAATGAGCTGTGCTCCCGATAAATGTGAATTTATTAGAATCTGAGGCAGAGCCCCGAATTCACGAGCCGGTCAACCTCTTTTTAGGAGACCACGAGATAAAAGAGGTACAGAAAATGCGAGTCCTCGGACTGTGACTACAAAGCAACAAGCGAGTGGACCACACAATAAAAACCCTCAGAACAACGATGAACCAGATCTCCCGTATGATTTATACAGTCACCTATCACCGAAAAGGTCTCAAGGAAGCTGAGACGCTCCGGCTGGTTCAGGCTTTTGTCCTCAGTCGGCTAACATATAGTCTTCCTTTCCAGGAGATTAACAAAACCGGTTTAAAGGCCCTAGTTGATACGAACATCGTACAAGGCGGCTCTCGGCCTACCACTCGGAACGTCCACAGAACGTCTCGAAGTCCTTAGTATACACAATCATTATGAGGAGTTACGCACAGCGGTGTTTGTTTCTCAACGGGAGAGGCTTAACTTAACAACTTCTGGGAGAAAATTGCTACGCCGGGTAGGTTACCCAGCTCGTCCTCAGTATGCGGGAGAGGAACTGGAGTCCATGGCTAAACAGCAACGTGAAAATATTCTAGTATCCCCTATCCCAAAAAAAAACATAACCCCCGATATCACAAAGGTCGTAGGAATGCACGAGCTCGCAAGTTACACCGGCAATTCAGGAACAATCCGGACACGGTGTACACAGATGTCACCCTATGCGGCACGAACATGTACGCGCTCGAAGTCGTAGGAGCGGCCCCGGGTTAAGGTCTTTTGACTTGTGCCACGGCACGAGCCGCGTCCGCGAGTAACGCTGAGGCTTTAGCTATCGCACTTGGTATTAAAGCTAAGGATGTTCTGGGACGATCGTCCCTTGTTCTCACCGATTCCATGATCGCATGTAGACACTGTCTCACGGGCAGACTACCACACAACAACATTCGCCTATTAGGACCTGACCTGACGCAGGACCATGCTATCATCTGGTGGACAAGACTCGATGGCAATGAGAGAACGGATGGCGCAGCTCATGCTTTCACCAACCGAGCGGCTTACCACTCCAACGATAGCCCCTTATTACCGCGAGATATCCTTGAGAGCCAACGGCTTGAGCAACGAAAGTACAATGTACCACACACAGCTTTACCCGGCCGGAATTCTTGTGACTGGCGCCGTATACAAACAAACACATATCTAAATCTTTCGTTGAAGCACGCCATTCACCCTGCGATATACAGTGATAGTTGTCCGTTGTGCGGAGGCAGGCTCACTCTCGCCCACATAACGTGGCATTGTCAGAAAAGGCCAATCGAAATTAACTCGCCGCAAATAGCCGGCAAAATTTCCGCAAGGGAGCAGTGGGAGACTTTGCTCGCGAGCGAGGATCTGGGGGTGCAACTAGCGCTCCTCGACCAGGCGCAACGGGCCGCTAAAGCCAGTGGAGCCCTGGAATAGGGGCCCCAACCACATGCTCTCCATATCTTTTTTTCGTGGTTTTTTTAAATAAACGTTTTGATATATATATATATATATATATAATCGAACGCGTTATTCGAAGGTTCGGTTCCTGCTCACGGCAAGTTATCTTTTAACCCACTTTTCTTTCTTATCATTAACATTACAATCGGCTTAATAACTTCCCCTATACCTTCCATGGCATTATTGTCTGTTAGATCTCATTAATATTGTGTAAAACACAAAAAACGAGCCCTCAAGTATACACTTGTTTCCCTTATTCATTAACGAGGTTCTCGTACTGGCAGACTTGGTGCCTTTAGATTGTATACGGGGGACTATTGGTCAGCTGCCAGTTAGCAATAAGTTCACGTGCTACGTGTCGCCAAACAGGCTCCTAAAGAGTGCGCCACACTCGCTGCCATGGCTACTAGTGGCACTGACTGGCACTCCCACGTTTAAATTGACATAGATGCTGAATAAAGTGGCTGGGGGGATAACTGTCGTGGTAGCTCACTGGTAGAGCATCGAACGCGTTATTCGAAGGTCGCAGGCACGGATCCTGCCCACGGCAAGTTATCTTTTCACCCACTTTTCTTTTTTCTCAGATTATAATTGGCCTAATAACTTCCCCTATACCGTCCTTGGCATTATTGTCTGTTAGATCTCAATAATATTGTGTAAAACACGAAAAACGAGCCCACAAGTATACACTTCTTTCCCTGATATATATATGTATGTAACGCATTCACAAGGTGATTCTAGGAGAAGCCGACGAAGAGGAAGTGCGCGTGCATTAGAATAAACGCATTCACAAGGTGATTCTAGGAGAAGCCGACGAAGAGGAAGTGCGCGTGCTTTAGAATAAACGCATGGCATCTGGACCACGACGTGTCTCCATTTTGTAGCGTCACACAAGTCGACAGGATCGACCTCATCAACGTGCCATGGCTAAGCCAAAGCCCCCGCTCAACATACAGAAGTTCAAGGGAACACCAGAAGACGTCCCCATCGACAAGTGGCTTCTTCTTTTCGACATGAAGGCAGCCGAGGCATCATGGACTCACCGCGATCGGGTCAGTCACTTCAACGAATACATTGAAGGGGAAGCGTTCAAGTGGTACCTGACAGAGATTTTCGGCAACGGCGAGACAACTTGGGGCGATATCAAGCGTGACATGCAAGCCCGCTTTGCTTCGACTGACGGAGATGCCTTCCGTCTCTTCATTCACTACCGACTGAAAGGAGGGCAGACCATCAAGGACTACTATGACGAGAAAAAGCGACTGGGTTCCTTAGCTGACCTGAAAGAGTGCCACATCAATTCTGGGCTGACTGATGGTGTTCCTCCTGATGTGGAACTGGCGCTCGCTGGACTGTCTTTCAACTCGTCATTAGAGTGGCTCACCGCTGCTCAACGGGTCGAGACATCTTTAAAACGGGTGAGAGGAGTTTCCTTTACTCGTAACGCTAGTATCGCATCAAGAGCTCCACGTCTCTTCAGCAGATCGCAGCAACCCACAATAACACTTCAACCGCGTGCCCCGCAAAACGAATGTAGATACTGCTCAGCTGCTGGTTTCCCACGACAGTTTCACTGGCACAACGAATGTCCGCGTCGCGGCAATGTGTCCGCCATTAATACTGAACAGGGAAACGAGGAAGGTGACGCAGAGTTCCATTAATACACTTCAGTGCTCTCATCAACGGAAAGCCAGTAAATGCAATTCTCGATACAGGAGCAACAATTACTTGTATCAGCGAGGATGTGTATAAACAGCTAAAGCTTCAGTTGATGAGAGACTCCAGCATCATGGTCCAGCAAGTTGCATCAAGCATTCGAACTTTGGGTCGCGTAAACATTCAGTTACAAATTGGGAACGTCATCAAGAAAGTTTATCTGCGAGGCATGAGAACGCAATTAATTCTTGGCCTAGACAGCGCTTCATACTTCAATCTTTCTGTAAATCTGGAAAGCAAGTCAGTGACACAAGCACGTGAGAATATGAACCTTCCGCATCACAATGAAAAGAAAACCATTCAAGCCCCGGTGATGCGAACCCTGACTTCAGAAAACTTATCAGAGCATGAGTCTGTGGCGCTCGACTCTCTTTTAAGCAAGTATGACGAGATATTTTCGAAATCTCAGACAGATATTGGGTGCATCACTACTGAGAAACATAGGATCGCACTTACCAATGCTGTCCCTATTCGTCGAGCACCATACCGATGTTCACAGGCAGACAAAGTGGAGATCAACAAACAGGTTAACGCTCTCCTCAAGCAAGGTGTTGTGAGGCCTTCATTATCGCCCTACGCCGCACCTGTCATTTTAGCAGACAAGAAAGGTGAAGGACGCACTCGTCTATGTATTGACTACCGGAAACTCAATGCCATAACGGTACCCGACTTTCAACCAATTCCACGTATAGATGATATTCTTGACCACTTAGGAAAGGCGGAGTTTTTCACTACGTTGGACGTAACGTCGGGATACTGGCATGTGCAAATGCATCCTGACGATGCTCAGAAAACTGCATTTGTCACGCCTGATGGTCATTTTGAGTGGTTGGTAATGCCGTTTGGGTTGAAGAACGCTCCAGCTACATTTGAAAGAGCCATGAAATCAATAATAGCGAAACATCAGCTCACCAATGTTATTAATTACTTTGACGATGTGGTCGTATACTCAGAGACATTTAATGATCATATACGACACCTTGAGGCGCTATTGAAAGCTCTCAAAACCGAGAACGTAAAACTCAAACGAAAAAAGTGCCAATTTGCACGCTGCAGCATTGTATACTTGGGCCACAAAATTTCACAAGGAACAGTGACACCTAAGCAAAGTAATGTGGCTGCCATACTCCAATTTCCTACACCAAAACGAGAAAAAGATCTTCAGCGTTTTCTGGGCACTGTAAACACCTACCGTCAGTACATCACCCACTTCAGTGATATCGCTATTCCACTCACAAAACTACTCCACAAAGACAGCAAGTGGGTGTGGACAGAAGCATGCGAGCAAGCCTTTCGTGAACTGAAGGAGCGGATAACTGAAGAACCGGTGCTTCGCATATACGACCCTTCGAGACCATGTACTGTGTACTGTGACGCATCTGGCGAAGGCATCGGTGCAGTGCTGAAACAACCTGATGACAAAGGCAAAGAACATCCTGTTGCTTACTATTCCCGCAAACTACTTAAGCATGAGGTGAACTTTGCTATTACAGAAAGAGAATGTCTTGCCATTGTAGATGCCATTGATAAATGGCATCGCTACCTTCATGGAAAGTCATTCACTGTTGTAACAGATCACTCTGCACTCCAGTGGCTGAAGAATGTTAAAAATCCTCAAGGTCGTCTCTTCCGGTGGTCTTTGAAACTGTCAATGTATGATGTGAACATCAAACATCAAAAGGGCACAAGTAATGTCGAAGCAGATGCGCTCTCCAGAGCCCCAATTGTTAATCTTCTATCACACGACGACCTTCAGCGATGCAACAATGAGCGTCCAAAAGGAACGCACTCATTGGAAAGTAACATCATCATCGTTAAAAGAAAAGGACTATGGAAAATATACGTGCCCCATGAACTACGCCCAACCATTCTGAAGAATGCACATCAACATTTTGGGCATGTCGGTGTGAAGAAGACGCTATCACTCCTGTCTCCGCAATATTATTGGCCGCATATGGTAACCGATGTTTCCACTTACATTCGGCATTGTGATACATGCCAGAGATGCAAGAAGACGAAAACAAAAAAGTTTGGGACGCTTGAATCACTGCCTCCAGCTGAAGAGCCCTTCGACCTCTTTGCAATAGACACCATAGGAGGATTTTCTGGATATGGCTCGTCAAAAAGGTTTATACACTTGGTTATTGATCATGCGACTCGCTACGTATGGGCGTTTGCTCATAAAAGTGAGAACAGCGACGCCTACATTTCATGCTTAAAAACAATTTTTTCTTCTGGAAAACCACGGAAGCTCCTTTCAGACCGTGGAACAGGATTTACTGCAGGAAAATTCAAGCAGTTTTTAAAACATAATCGTATACACCAACTATTCACCTCATCTCATCATCCACAATGCAACGGCATGAACGAGCGGACAAACCAGACTATCGTAACGAGACTTAAATGTAAGATCAATGACGAACCACAGAAGTCTTGGACTAAGCTGCTTCCGGAGGTAATTGACGAATACAACAGAACACCCCACGAAGTGACCGGCTACGCACCTTCCTTCCTGATGTATGGAATTCCATCTTATCCTACTGTACTGGAACAACGAGAAGAAACCGTCTAAGAAGCGCGAAAAACTGCAGTTACCAATTCTATCGCCTACCATAATAAGAACAAAGTCATTTATGATAGAAAATTTCTTCCGATTGAGTTCCAAGTCGGTGACTTTGTCCTTTACGAGACACCATGGCATCCCAACAACGGCAAACTGAGTTCTGTCATGGAAGGACCCTACAAGATTCTACGCAAGGTCTCAACAGTGAACTATGAAATCAACCGCTCCGTGCTACCCTTACGTAGAAACTCTGACATTGTGCATGTCACTGCGGCGTTATTTTGAACCTTCTGAACTGAGACTTTCTCGAGGGGAGGGGGAAGTGTAACGCATTCACAAGGTGATTCTAGGAGAAGCCGACGAAGAGGAAGTGCGCGTGCTTTAGAATAAACGCATGGCATCTGGACAACGACGTGTCTCCATTTTGTAGCGTCACACACACACACACACACACACACATATATATATATATATATATATATATATATATATATATATATATTGCTGTGGCGTTTATTAGCAGGAACACGGTGAGTATCCACAATGGCGACAGTAATGCCCAAGCACAGACTCACAGCGCGAGCGGCGCCCTTTTTGGGAAGACCCACTAGAGAACACTTGACAGTTTGACCCACTTCAGTGTTCGGCGGCTTCTCTACAATTACCCCGGGGTCGAAGAAAGAGCCGCCTGGCGACCTAACGGCTTGTCGCTACGACCGGGTCATAGTAAGCCTTCAGGCGCTCCACGTTCACTATGTCGCGCCCGCGACGGCGCATGTCCGAAGATCGTTCAATTGGCTCGACAAGATAGTTGACTGGAGATGTGCGCTCGATCACACGGTAGGGGCCTTCATATTTCGGGAGTAGTTTGGAAGAAAGGCCAGCTACAGAGGTCGGGATTGAGAGCCATACAAGGGAACCAGAAAGGAACGTGGGTTCAGAAGTGGCGGAGCCATCACGAATACTCTTCTGCCGCTCTTGCTCATGCGTCGTAAATGTCTTGGCCAGCTCGCGACACTCTTCAGCAAACCTGGCTGTCTCGGAATTAGGTGCACACTCAGAAGGATCCGGCGTGTACGGGAGTATCGTGTCGATGGTGTGGTACGGGTGCCTTCCGTACAGTAAGAATAAAGATGAAAAACCGGCCGTGTTCTGAGGGGCGGTGTTGTAGGCATAGGTGACGAAGGGCTGTATAGTATCCCGATTCGTGTGGTTGGCGGCGACGTACATCGAAAGCATGTCGCCGAGGGTGTGGTTAAAGCGTTTGGTCAGACCATTCGTCTGCGGGTGGTAAGCAGTTGTTTTGCGGTGGACAGAATGGCACTCAGTGAGAATGGCGTCGACGACTTCTGACAAGAAGACACGGCCTTGATCGCTGAGAAGCTCCTGGGGTGGACCGTGGCGCAGTATGAATCGATGCAGAAGAAGGACGCAACATCACGCGCAGTAGCCGCAGGGAGAGCGGCGGTTTTGATTGATTGATATGTGGGGTTTAACGTCCCAAAACCACTACATGATTATGAGAGACGCCGTAGTGGAGGGCTCCGGAAATTTAGGGCGGTTTTGGCGTATCGCGTTAAATGATCTACGGCGACGATGGCCCAGCGGTTGCCAGCGGACGTCAGAGGGAGTGGTCCATAAAAATCGATACCTATGCGCCCAAACGGACGGTCAGGGCAAGGTAATGGTTGCAGACCGGCTGGTGACATGTGTGCGGAAAGTTTGCGGCGTTGGCAAGCGAGGCACGAGTGAATGAACTGCTGGACGTAGCGGTACATCCCGCGCCAAAAGTAGCGTTGTCGAATGCGATGCTAGGTTTTGAATACCCCAGAGTGGGCGCATTGCGGATCAGAATGGAAGGATTCACATATCTCCGACCGCAGACTGCGGGGTATCACGAGTAGCCACTGCCGGCCATCGGCGTCGTAATTGCGTCGGTGTAGGAGGCCGTCACGAATGGCGAAATGGTGAGCTCGACGACGCCGGGCACACGTGGATGGCGTTGCGGATGGAACAGAGAGCAGGTCGGTCAGTGGGGCAATCCAATTATCCTTTCGCTGTTCGGTAGCGATGATGTCAACATCAATGGCAGAAGCAGCAACCGAGGATACTGAACAGAGCACGTCAGCTTCAGGCAGAGGGGAGCGCGAGAGGGCGTCGGCGTCAGCATGCTGGCGTCCGTTGCGGTAGAGCACGCGGATGTCGTAGTCTTGTAAGCGAAGAGCCCAACGGGCGAGACGGCCTGAGGGATCCTTCAATGATGACAGCCAGCATAGTGCATGATGGTCGGTGACGACATCGAATGGGCGACCATACAAATAAGGTCGAAACTTTTTAAGGGCCAAGACGATCGCCAGGCACTCTTTTTCGGTGACGGTGTAGTTTCTTTGGGCTCTCGTGAGCGTACGGCTTGCATATGCCACGACATAATCAGGGAATCCGGGTTGGCGCTGCGCCATGACAGCGCCGAGGCCTACACCGCTGGCGTCCGTGTGCACCTCCGTTGGGGCTGTAGGGTCATAGTGGCATAGAATGGGAGGAGACATCAGCAAATGGTGGAGCTTTGCGAACGCGTCGTCGCACTCGGATGACCACGAATTAAGGGGTCCGTTACCTCCAAGTAGCTTCGTCAACGGTGATATGATCGTGGAAAAGTTTCGTATGAAGCGTCGGCAGTATGGGCACAGGCCCACGAAACTACGCAGTTCTTTGACGGACGCAGGTTTGGGGAATTCGGTCTAGGCCCGAAGCTTCGCTGGATCAGGCAGAATGCCATCCTTGGACACTACGTACACTAGGAAGGTGAGTTGGCGTGCTGCAAAGCGGCACTTCTTCAGATTTAGTTGCAAGCCGGCATTGCTCACACGTGCGAAAACGTGTTTTAAACGTTGGAGATGCGTTGAGAAATCTGGAGCGAAGACAACAACATCATCGAGGTAACACAAGCACGTGTGCCATTTCAAGTTGCGCAGAACGGGGTCCATCATGCGCCCCAATGTCGCAGATGCATTACACAGACCAAACGGCATGACGTTGAATTCGTACAAGCCGTCGGGTGTGATGAAGGCAGTCTTCGGTCGAGCGTCATCAGCCATGGGTACTTGCCAGTACCCCGAGCGCAGATCGAGAGAATAAAACAATTGGGCTCCGTGAAGGCTATCAATTGCGTCATCGATGCGCGGCAGGGGGTAGACATCCTTGCGAGTGATCTTATTGAGTTGTCTGTAGTCCACACAGAACCGCACAGAACCATCTTTCTTCGCAATAACAACAACAGGAGACGCCAATGGACTGTCTGAGGGCCGAATGAGGTCGCGTCAGAGCATATCGTCAACCTGCTCGTTAATTTCCCGGTGATCAGCAGGCGACACGCGGTATGGACGTTGCCGTAATGGTGGATGGGCACCACTGTCGATACGATGCGTAACAGTGGACGCGCGACCGAGACAACTTCGCCCGACATCGAAAGAAGAACGGTATTCATGCAGCAGGTCCAGAAGCTGGGAACGCTGTATTGACGTAAGGTTTTCATTGATGTATGGGCCAAATACATCAGGAGATGATGGATCAGAAGTAGAAACAGCACTGATGGTACGCGAATCGGGACAACGCGAGTCTTCGGGTACGTTCAGGACTTGTGCGTCGTCGACTGGTTCCACTCTGCCGAGACATTTCCCTCGAACCAAGGTAACAGCGTACGGGGATGGGTTGGTCACAAAAATAGCGGCTTTGCCCTGGGTGATTTGCACGGTCGCGAAAGGCACTAGCAACCCTTTCCTTCTGGAAGCACGGTCGGATGGCGAAACGAGTGCAATTGTGTCGGAGAGACCAGCGCAGTAGACAGAAACAGCCGTCGTCGAGTTTGGAGGCACTGTTGTATCGTCTTTCGTTAGAATCTTGCTCAGTGTCGAGCGACCGTCTTCTGGCGTCAAATGCGAGAAGGGCGAGAGTTCAATTTTGGCGGCGGCACAATGAATGACGGCGTCGTTGCGGGAGAGAAAATCCCATCCCAGGATGACGTAATGAGAGCATGCAGGAATGATGATGAATTGGGCGACATACAGAACGTCCTGAACGACAACGCGAGCTGTGCAGCCTGCTGTAGGATGAATATGATGTGAACTAGCGGTACGAAGGGACAACCCAGAAATTGGCGTCGTCACTTTTCGAAGCAAGCGGCAAAAGTTTTCGTTCATAACTGATACGGCAGCTCCAGTGTCAATAAGAGCAGATGCATGAACACCGTCCACAAGCACGTCAATGACATTAGGTGGCCGGCTCTGATGGCTTTCACACTGCGATAACGTCGCAGTCCTTGCCTCAGGGACTGCGACGACTAGTTTTCCCGCTCATGAGCAGCCGGACTTGGCCGCATGGGGTACAGGGACCGACGTCGTGGTGACGGCGACCTTCGAGGAGACCGACCTGGGCGAGACACTGCCACAGACGGCTGTTCGTCGTTATACGGATGGCGAAGGTGGCCAGCAACAGGAGAAGAAATGGGGCCGGCTGTACTCGAGAGCAATAATGGGCTACGTGACCGGCGTAACCGCAAGCAAACAAATGGGCCGGTTATCGGGTGTGCGCCATCGGTTTGCCGGGGTGAGTCTAGCCTGGAACGGCGGCTCGAAAGGCTGCATGGTGGGCTGAAATGAGGCTGAGGGATTGCGCCAACATACGCAGCCGGCATACCAGCTGCAAAGGACGGAGGTCGTGCGGCAGCTTCGGCGTAAGTCAGTGGTGCAGGCGCTTGAACGACTGGAGGCGGCCTGGTGACCACTTGGGCGTAACTTGGGGGCGCAGGGGCCGTAAGTTGTTGTGGTTGGTACGCAGGCATGACCTCCGCTATTTCCTGCTCAATCGCTCGGCGGATAGGTGGAAGAATTGTAGTTGCCGATTGTTGAACATCCGGTGGGTGGGCAAAGGGAAGGAGAGAGAACTGGCGCATGATTTCCTCACGTATGAAGGACTTGAGGTCTACCAGCAGTGCCACCTGATCACATCTCGCCTCCAAGCCAGCAAGCCCTGCATCTCGTGGTGTGAAGCGACAGGTCATCGAACGCTGCCGGCGGAGCTCCTCGTAGCTCTGGCACAGCGTGATGACCTCAGCTACTGTGCCTGGGTTTTCGGCAAGGAGCATCGTGAAGGCATCATCGTCAATGCCCTTCATGACGTTCCGGATCTTGTCTGATTCGGACATGCTGTCGTTGGATTTCTCGCACAGGTCCAGGACATCTTCTATGTAACTGGTGAATGATTCACCGGCCTGCTGAGAGCGTTCGCGTAAGCGCTGCTCGGCTTGCAGCTTACGAACGGCAGGGCGGCCAAAAACGTTGGTGATAGCGGTCTTGAAATCGGGCCAGGTTGCAAAATCGGACGCTTGCAACGCCCGCAAGGTAGAACACCAAGTTTGTCAACTTTCCGTCCTCGTCCCATTTGTTGGGGAGGCTCACGCGCTCGTAAATGGCGAGCCAGTCCTCCACGTCAGTGCCATCGGCGCCCGTGAAGATGGGTGGATCGCGGATTCTGGGGATACCGGGACAAGAGGGCAACACGGGAGGAGGCGTTTGCTGAGAGGCGTCGTGGGACATGGTAGATTGAAGGGTACGTGAGCGCAGTTCCAAGGGCATCGAAGGGGATCGTAGCACTCTCCACCAATTTGTTATAGCGTTTATTAGCAGGCACACAGCAAGTATCCACAATGGCGACAGTAACGGCCAAGCAGGGACTCTCAGTACGAGCGGCATCCTTTTTGGGTAGACCCACTCGAGAACACTTGAGAGTTTGACCCACTTCAGTGTTCGGCGGCTTCTCTACATTATATATATATATATATATATATATATATATATATATATATATATATATATATATATATATATTTATATATATATATATATATATATGTGTGTGTGTGTGTGTGTGTGTGTGTGTGTGTGTGTGTGTGTGTGTGTGTGTGTGTGTGTGTGTGTGTGAAATCTAACAGAGACAGTAAGGCCAAGTAATGTACAAGGGAAGTTATTAGAACCAATGGAATGTAAATAAGAAAGTTGGCATTACTGTCTGTTAGATCTCATTATTATTGTGTTAAAACACGGAAAAACGAACCCTTAGGTATACACTACTTTCGCTTATATATATATATATATATATATATATATATATATATATATATATATATATATATATATTATGACGACTCGGTTGTAGCGAGGTTTATTGGCCGTGAACTCGGGAACGAACAAGCGCAACGGACCCGACAAGGAAGCGCTCGTGCCAAGCAGATGATGATTGTCAGCCAGAACATATGATGATGATTGACTGCTGTTCAGATGAGGATGAAGCGCATAATAGATGCCTACACTGATTCCCCCCCCCCGTGGAAGCGGCCAGCCTGGCCGCTGCGGGCGGGTAGTCAAGGTGATGAGGAACGTCGTGTGAAAAGCTTCATGCGGGAAACGTGTACAATTTCGGTGCTGCGGTAACGGCGGTCAGTTGGCACGACAAGAGGCGTCACACGATAGTTGACACGTGAAGTCTGCTCTAAGACAACATATGGGCCGATGAATCGAGGCTGGAACTTGTCGCAAAGACCAGGTGTGCGAATTGGTGTCAATAGCAGCACCTCGTCACCCGGTCGGAATGATACCACACGATGCGAGGTGTCGTAGACGGCCTTCCTTGCTTGTTGCGTAGCTTCCGTGTTCATACGAGCGCGTTGGCGGCACTGGGCAAGGCGAGAAATATATTCTTCGCAAGAAGATGTGGATGTAGGGTCATTGCTGGTGAAGAAGGAAACATCGATAAAGAAAGTAGGTGAACGTCCGTAAACGAGATAAAACGGTGAGTAGCCTGTTGTGCGCTGAACAGCGGTGTTGTAGGCGAAAGTGAGGAACGGTAGAAGTTTATCCCAGTTTCTGTGATCCGGTTGAATGTATACGGCGATCATGTCGGCAAGAGTTCGATGAAATCTCTCGGTCAGACCATTTGTTTGAGGATGGTAGCTAGACGCCATCTTGTGTGTGGTACCAGAAACGCGAAGGACTTCACCTAAAAGCTGTGATAAGAACACCTTTCCACGGTCACTCAGAAGTACACGAGGTCCACCACGACGTAGTATTATGGCCTGAAGGACGAAGTCAGCAACTTCCGATGCTGAACCAGTAGCTACTGAAGTTGTCTCGGCGTAGCGTGTCATATGGTCTACGGCGGTGACTATCCATCTATTTCCAGCACCAGTAACAGGAAGGGGTCCATAAAGATCGACACCGACGACCTCGAAAGGTGTTGTAGGGCACGTCATTGGCTGTAACTGACTAGCTGGGGGAGATGTCGGAAGTTTGCGAAGTTGGCATGGAGAGCAGGAACCCACGTACTTTGCTACGCTGGTAGAAATCCCAGGCCAATAAAAGCGGCTTCGAATGCGGTCGTAGGTTTTGTGAAAGCCTAGGTGGCCAGCAGTCAAATCGTCGTGAAAGGCGTTAAGTACATGATGTTGAAGAGCGCGTGGCAGAACAGGTACCCAGCGTGTGCCGTCAGGATGATATATGTGACGATACAGCACACCGTCCTGAAACTTGAAGTGCTCGAGTTGTCGACGAAGGCGTGCATTGGGTGGACGCGTAGCTCCTGAAAGGTAGTCTATAATGCGCCGACAATACGGGTCAGCCTGCTGGTGAGAACTGAAGGGTTGTTCATCGTCGATTGGCGGTTGGTACAGCGAGGCGAGCAAGGCAACAGAAGTGGGAGTCACGTCCGCACTGGTGTCGTTGGAGGTGGCAGCTGGAGTGTCGAACGAAGCTGTAGGTAGTGGGCAACGAGAAAGAGCGTCGGCGTATTGATGTTTTTTGCCCGATTTATAAATAATCTCAAACTGATACTCCTGTAGGCGTAAAATCCAACGACCCAAGCGTCCGGACAAGTTCTTCATTGTAGAAAGCCAGCATAAGGCGTGGTGGTCCGTTACGATGGTGAATTGACGGCCGTACAGATAAGGACGGAACTTTTGTATGGACCAAACCACAGCGAGGCACTCCTGCTCAGTGATGGTATAATTTTTTTCGGTAGAAGTTAGCACTCGGCTAGCATATGCGATGACCCTTTCCCGTCCAGAGTTATCGCGTTGGAGGAGAACAGCACCTATACCGCAGCCGCTGGCGTCGGTATGCAGGAGTGTTGGGGCGGTGTCATCAAAATGGCAGAGTACAGGCTCTGACGTCAAAGCTTTCTTCAATAGGTGAAACGCCGACTGACATTCCTCGGACCACACAAAGGGTGCATTAGATGCTAGTAGTTTGTGAAGTGGCGCAGCTATTGAAGCGAAATTTTGTATGAAGCGACGAAAATATGAGGCGAGGCCAAGAAAACTTCGCAAATCCTTAAGTCTTGTGGGGCATGGAAATCGAAGGATGGCAGCGATCTTTTCGGGGTCAGGGCGAATACCGTCCTTGCTGACGACATGACCGAGAACCTTGATGGATTTGGTGGCGAAACGGCACTTCTTAGTGTTGAGCTGCAGACCCGCACCGGCGAGGCATGTTAGGACGTCATCCAAGCGGCTCAGGTGCTGAGAAAACGTTGATGAAAAGATGATAATGTCATCAAGGTAGCAGAGACACTCCTTCCATTTGAGACCACGCAGGACGGTGTCGATCATGCGTTCAAACGTCGCGGGCGCATTGCAGAGCCCGAAAGGCATCACGTTAAATTCGTATAGGCCATCTGGGGTTGCAAATGCCGTTTTTTCTTTGTCGTCATCGTGCATGGGAATTTGCCAATATCCCGAACGCAAATCAAGACTTGAAAAGTATTCGGCGCCTTGCAGTGAATCAAGGGCGTCGTCGATGCGTGGCATAGGGTATACGTCCTTGCGTGTGATGTTGTTAAGTGCCCGGTAATCAACGCAAAAGCGCACGGAGCCATCTTTTTTCCGTACCAAAACAACAGGGGATGACCAAGGGCTAGTTGATGGACGAATTATTTCTCGTTTGAGCATGTCAGCGACGTTTTCCTCGATGATTTTTCGCTCAGCGAAAGACACGCGGTACGGGCGGCGATGTACAATAGATGTTCCCTCCGTCTGAATGCGATGCGCTGCAGTGGTAGTTCGGCCTAACGTTGAGGAGCAGGTGTCGAAAGAATCGGCGTGTTTCGTTAATAACGCAAGCAACTGCTGCGCCTGCATAGCTGTTAAGTCATCACTGATAAGAGCTGTGAAGGGAGAGGATGAGGCAGGCTTACTCATAGAACGGTCGTTGGTAGAGGCAGGGTTAAGTGGCGTGACGCTGACAGGCTCAGCATCCACAACACAGGCTACTGCAGTGCCCTCTGGCAGGAGAACTTTCTCTGGCGTTTCTTTCGTAGCAATGACGAGCGCGGAGCCATGGTGAAAGCGTACGACACCTGATGCAAGGGCTATGCCTTTTGCGGCGCAAGCCGACAAAGGGGACACCAAGACGTCACCGTGGTCGATGTCCTTAGAGATCAGGGTCACAATTCGTTCTTGATGTGGCGGTAGTTCGAGATCTTCGCGAGCGAACAGGCGCAGAGGCTTGTAGACGCCTTCGTCGAACATGGAGTCCGTATTAGTTAGGTGCAGAATCCGTTCACCACAACATATAGCGGCTGAAGAAGAAGATAGGAAGTCCCACCCTAGAATTAGCTGGTGAGAGCACCGGGTAAGCACAGTGAACTCGATGTAATGCAAAATGTCATCAATAAACACACGAGCAGTACAAAGAGCAAAAGGGCGGATAGCGTTCCCCTGGGCTTCGACTAGATTGGGTCCATTATAAGGCGTCATTACTTTCTTCAGGCGTTTGCACAAATCATACCTAATCACAGAAACTGTAGCACCGGTGTCCACCAAAGCGTCCACGAGAACTCCTTCCTTCGTAACAGAAACCATGTTGAACGGGCGTGCTGGAGGAATATGAGTCCTACTGTTACATGCAGTTTCTCCTCCGAAAACTGCATCATTTAGTTTTCCGACCGGTTATCAGTAGTAAACGAGGCTGGCCGAAGAGGAGAGGAGGAGCGACGGAAGGGCGAAGGTGATCGGCGTCGGCTTGAACGGTAAGTGTTCCGCGTCTCAGTCGACGCGGGCGGAGATGGAGACCGCTGCTGTCCAGATGGATAACGCCGAGCGTAAGAATCCCCTCTGGAAAAGTCCCGTTCGCGAATGTCGTACCCGCGACGCTCGTCCTGCTGGCGCTTGCGGCAGAAGCGCGATATATGGCCACGATATCCACAGTAAAAGCATGTTGGGCGAGACGGGCGCCAAGGCGGGTAGTAGAGGGCGTTCGGCACGCCGGGAGATAGCGCACTCAAGTGGACTGACGGAGGGTCGGGTGGGATTGGCCGGAAGTGGACCGGTGGTGCAGCAGCAACCGGGGTGAATGATGGCAGCGGTGGAGTAGAGCTTACGTTGCGAGGAGGCGCGGCCGCAACTTGCGCGTACGTTGGAGGGCTTGACGGAGGTGGCTGGACGTAGGCTGGACCGGTGAATGATGTTAGTTCCTCCCTTACGATGTCACGGAGGGCCATGCTTGAAGGCTGTGTGACAGATGGAGAAGGTTGTGAGATGCCCATTGATTGAAGTTCTTCTCGTATGATCTCCCGTATCATGTCACGCAGGTCCCGGTCTGCGGTATGGTGTTCACTATTGCCCGACTGAAGGCGAACAGAATCAAGTTCGTCGAGACGCTGACACGTAGAGACGACGTCCGTGACAGTAGAAGGATTCTGGGCAACAAGGGCATTGTAGGCGATGCTTCCGATGCCCTTCAGGATGTGGCGCAGTTTGTCCGATTCGGACATCGAAGAATTGACGCGCCGGCAAAGCGCAAGGACATCCTCGATATAAGATGTGTATGACTCGCCGGGATGTTGTTGGCGAGTATCTAGGGCCCTCCTCGCTAGAGCGGATCGAACGGCTGGCGTGCCGAATACTTGGCGAAGCTGCTGCTTGAAGGCAGGCCAGTCGGTGAGGTCGATCTCATGGTTCAAGAACCATGTCTTGGCAACGCCCGTGAGATAAAGCGATACTCGGCGGAGCTTGTTAGAGTCGTCCCAGTGATTAGTTGCGCTTACCCGCTCGTAGTTATCGAGCCAGTCCTCCACATCTTCGCGGAGACCAGCGAAGATCGGAGGGTCACGCTGGTGGTTTACGATGTAAAGAGGAGGGGCTTGCGGCGCAGTGACGGCTTGCGGCGCAGAGACGGGAGCCGAAAGGGCATCCACCCACTCACTCTGAGACATGCTGGCGGACTGAGGGTCCAAGCGGCGGCCTGAACGGAGCTCCAGCGAGTAGGCGTTGTAAGTAGAGGTACTGGGAACGTCAATCCACCTCCACCACGTATGACGACTCGGTTGTAGCGAGGTTTATTGGCCGTGAACTCGGGAACGAACAAGCGCAACGGACCCGACAAGGAAGCGCTCGTGCCAAGCAGATGATGATTGTCAGCCAGAACATATGATGATGATTGACTGCTGTTCAGATGAGGATGAAGCGCATAATAGATGCCTACAATATATATATTCAGCACTCCAAGTACCAACATCTCGTACCTTTTAATCATATATTCCTCATATGGAAGCACCGCCATCCAAGGACTGAATGAGAGGAGGCACACGCACACTTTCTTACGGCTTGCGGTTCGTGTCTACTTCCCACCTTTAACCTGATCGAGTTCATAGTATATACTAGTTCACTGTATTCATGGCACTGCGGCCCAACGCTCGCTAAACCTTTCTAAAACCAAGGAGGTTACGCCCAGCGAGTATAACGTAGCAACCCTTTCTTGTCAGATAGTGCTCAATGTACATGCCAATCGCTGCTAAGGGGAAATGGGATACAGGAGAATTCGGCTTGGAGTTAACGCGCACGCAGCGAACTTTTTATTGTTCAACAACGCACAAAAGAAATCTCCCAGCGCCACCACCTTGGAGGTCAAAATGTAAGATTGGTTACACACTACTACTACGACTATGAGGGACGAACGGGTGCCGTTATAAGAAGCTTTGCCCCTAAAAGAAATAAAGAAAAGTGAGAGGGAAGTCACGTGCACGCCGAACTTTTCTTGTCTCCTTTCCCCAATAGCGGAAGGGTTTATAAACTTTCCGCCTTATTTTGCAGAAGCAACAAATAAAAGCAAGTTACCAGATAATTTCACCGTCGAGCTCTGTGTGGTGGTAGGGCCCATATACCAACGTGCGTTCAATGGAACTAAGGACCTCGTCTTATATTTAGGGACGTTGTTAAATGCGGTAAGTAGGTTTAAATGCATTACAAAGTCTTCTGCAGCATGATACCATCCTTTCTGCCTTGCGGGCTAGCGTAGTTATATAAGGCGTTGTGTTGCTAAGCTCCAGGACGTGGCTCTGAATCCAGACCATGGGGTCTGCGGGACGGAGGCAGGAGGGATGCCGAAACACCAGTATAGTGACATTTCTTTACGTGTAAAGGAATCCAAATAAGGCTTGCTTTACCATTATGTCCTCATATTAAATTGATGACGTGATTTTGTGCTAACATTTGTACACGCTGATCCTGTTTTCTTAACGACTTTAACAAGGTAGCATCTGGGACAGGCGCACTAGTGATAGCCACTGCAAAATCTCTTCACCTTTCGCAGTGTGTCTACTAAATTCCAACGCTGGCAGCAGTGCGAGATATCAGCTGGCGCCACTAACTCATTATTGTGCATAGCTTTTTGTACCGAGTGTGCGGGCCATGTCATGCAGTTCTGTTTAATTCGCGAACTTCACGAGTTAAACAGGTTTCCGTGAGCTACGTTTCATTTAGCGCTCTGTGGTCAGTGAACTAAAGCAGAGAGTGGCGCGCGGAGTGCAAGTCACGTGACGCTACACTGGCGTTGACGAGGTTGCGTCAGTTAAATTTATGCGTATATCGTTCGTGTGGCAACGTTGTTTTCGTGAGGGCTGGGAGGTTGTCACAGGTGAATTTTCACCGGGCCCGTCCATACATGCTGTGAAGGAACATCACATAGGTGAAACGAAGACAAATTGAGGAGTAATCGGACAGCACTAGCACTCTCGCCTCTTTATAACACTTTTTGTCTTCTCTTCCATTACACGCTGTTTCTTTATAAGATGTACGGTCACCAATGCGTCCAAATGGGCATCCTTGTACTGACACAGCCGGTCACCATTCGAACTGAGGAAAATGGTGCCAAGACACTGGACTGTTTAGCTAAAAATCACGGTAATTTCTTCAAGATGATTTGAGTCAAACATTTGTAATAATACTGTTCAGAAGATTCCGAGAAAAAATATCTACGAAACAGGACCATGTCTTCCAGATTTGTGTCTCGCAGTGCTACAGCAAAACAAGAAAGAAATGGATGTCCTCATGTCAAGAGGGAGTTCAAGTGGCCGGAAAAGACATAGAAAGATGACGCCAGACCTGTAGTCAGAAAATTTGATTTTTAGATTTTGCTGCCATTTCTCAGGACATTCATCGCAGTCGGGTATTCAGGGTTTCAAATACAGTTAGTGCGTTTTCTTCGACACGTAGACTGAAAAAGTAGGGAATCTCACGTGATACTTTTCTTCGGATATTTGCAGAAGGTCTTTAGCCTATGGTTCGAAACTCCGCCTTTTTCTGTGTGTTTGCAATCGCAAAGGAATCCGATAAAGAACTTTAATATGTAAATCAAAGTGGGCGATTGGGGCAGTTGGTGATACATGATGTGCGCTTGACCTTGTCTTTTTCCCGTCTGTGTGTTGTACCACGTAGTATACTTACATAATTTAAAATTCAAAGCATAGCAATGATGACATCTGAAAAAACGACAGCCCAGACAATTTTTAAAAACTAAAATTTAAAATTCGTAGGGCTTTATTGCAATTTCTTTCAAAATAAAATTTTGGGAGGTTTGTGTCCCTCTTGTTCTGAAAATATGAAGCCGACGCAAAATATTCATAGATCCGCTGACTGCTGGTGTTTACATAACTGGAACTGAAATGGATAGCCTCGGTAGATTTGTATTCTTAGCCTGATCAATATTTCTTCATAAGTGGCATCTTTAAAACATCGAACATCTACAAACTTAAAAATAAAAAAATCCAGCTTTTATGTACGAACATTATCTTAGTTCCACTTATTTAGTGTTTAGCACTCTACCTTTCTACACAATCGCAATGCTCTACCACAAGTTGGATTCAGGAAAAAAGATACATATGCTAAAAACTCAAAAACAAAAAGCATGAAATACTAAATAACATTAAAACTTAATATTGAGCTCTTGTGCAAGCTGCGTATATTTCTAACATTCCATGCAAATGTCATAGACGTATTTTTTCTCAACTCGTGTAGCACCAACTTTGAGAAGTTATTTTCAAAGCCTCAGTCCCTTACGTAAATTGTAACTGGTGGTGAGTAACTATTCCACGCATGCAATCCGGCTACAAAGACAGCGTTAGCAGCTTCGATGACTAGCATTTCCACTCAATTTCTCACATACTATGTATTGCAATGAAATATCTCCACACTGTCGGGAAAGAGTACTTCCGTAAAGGAATGCAGGAGTTGTAAAGCGGCGTATAAAGAGCCCATAAAATGTCTTCCTAGCTACAAGAAGCATAATGTATTTAAGAATAGCACCTAATCAAGGTAATCTTCTCCTTTATTGTCTAGTGATTATGTCATTCTTGAAATTTAGTCGATGCAATTGCATAGTGCTTATACTTGTGGCACCACTTCGGCTGTACTACAACCTAGGAATTGAGACTTCCCCACCAATGCGGATATTACTCCAGTACCTAGAATTGTATAGGGACAGCATGAGAGAATCATTCACTTGAAAGAATTTACACATTCAGAAGTCTTACACGTACATTAACCAATGGTGAAAAAAAGCTACAAACTCACCAAGCTGGTAGAGTGTATTTTATTATGCTGCACCGCAGGGGCAATCTTTAGTCAAACTTAAAGGACCGATCAGTGCTGCAGTGCCAACAAGGAATAGGTCTATGCCACGAGATGTAAGTAATGAGTTCAATAGCAGTCTGTGCGTATGTCGTGTCGCAAAAAGAAACATGTGAACTGCTTGCACAAGACGTAAATATTTGGTGAGCTTCTGGTTCTTTTTTTTCATAGGAGATTTAAATCAAGTAGTTTTGGGGGGCCCTGTGCACTGTCTTCTCATATTCCCGAAAAAGTATAATTTCATGGGAGAAGTGGGGTCTGCTTCACGCAGGTCGAGGCCTGAAATTCAGGACACCATCCCAGAGTGGGCTAAGGAAGTGGAAGAGGCCTATTTCAGGTTGTTCTTCCCCGTGCGGTCAGAGACAGGTGTAAACAGCGCACCAAGATGTATGCGTTTTTTTTCCTCCGCCCCCCCCCCCATACGTATATGTCTGAAAGTATTTTCTTCTAGGGGCAGCAAAATAAAAGCACGCAAGCAGCTGAGTTGATATTTTGCGTAACACACTAATATAATAGTCAGGAAACTGCCTCACGTAGCTAAATTTTGGTGGCTCCCAAGATTCTGACTCTCACCTTTGCCACCAGTGTATTCAAGTGTCTGTAGCATCATCTGTAGTGATATGAAAGTTGTCCATTCATATAAGTGATACTGACTTACCGTTCCTAACCTTCAAGAATGACGCGGGGTTTGGCGAGGGACTGTTTACTGGCCAGTGAGTGAGTCAAAACTTTATTGACATTGTCCGGTGGTATTTAGTGGGGTGGGTCTACAAGCATTCCAGGCTAGCTGACGGCCTCGAGTCCTTGGACACGGGCGGTTTCCTGGGCGTGCCGGACTGCCCACAGTTGATCGGTGAGGTCGCGGCCGAACAGAGCCACCTCCCATCGTGCCTCGCGATTCGAGACTGCCATGTCTGCCCGGTTCATGAGGGACTGCTGCACGCTTCCGGTGCACTCTCACAGCGTGTACTGCAGTGTCGCTATTGCTCCACACGCATTACAGTCTTCGGATGCATAAATGTCTGGGTAACATAGGCGCACGATCACTGGGTTTGGGTACGTGTGAGTCTGTAATAGTCTCCAGGCAACCTCCTGTTTCTTGTTTAGTTTTTCGTGTGGTAGTGGGTATTCTCATCTGTTCAGTCTGTAGCGTTAAGTTATATCTCTGAATATTTTTTTTCACTCAGGTTACCCTTGTCTTCACAGACATGACTGATCCAGTGATAAACTTCCAGCTTAATGGCATACTGACACCTCGGGTGAGCTATTTCAAAGTGGCGCAGGACGCTTCATATACTTCTTTGCCCTTGTGCACTCTTCTTTCACTGAGAGCGTACTTTTCTAATTAATAAACAATACAACGGTGCCTCTTTCACTGCGGTAGTAACATACTCGTGCTTTTAGCAAAAGTTATAGGCAAATTGATTGTGTACTTAGACTACAGTTCACGGTCTTGAGAAAGTGTTAAAGGGCTGTGGTGGTTTAAATTATCTCCCTCTCCCAGCCGTGTAAGCTTGCGTAGCTGCCTATATCCTTAATGTTTCACGAAAATGATATAGACGTATCTGTTCTCACAAATTTTGTACAACAAACTTTTAGAAGATATTTTCAAAGCTTCACCCTCTTGCGAGATGATACAGATTACCTCTGTATTATCTCACTGGGGTGAGTATCTTTATGCCTTCCCTATAAAACTCGATGCACTCTTTGGCATTCATATTTCTAATACTTATATTTTCTTCATTTGCTGGAATACTTGTTCGGTCGTACAGCCGTTTCGACCACATGCATTTAGGGTCAGTGCAACGGCTCTTTAGATTTCATTTAATTCCACCGATTCTACCTTTTAAGGGCCTAGTTCATTGTATACAGAGAAACGAAGATTGTTGATGCCTTGCGATATTTATGTACAGGTTAAAAAATGAGGTTATGAAAATCACTTTTCAAAATCGCCTTATTTATTATTATTCTTCTCCGCTTTATTGCATCTATTTTATTTTTGCATAGTGTTTCTTATTCTGAATTTTCTTGCTTCAATTATACTTCTTTCATCTTGAATAAACAAAATATAAAATTGATTTGAAGAATTGTCTTTTAAAAACTTTCTGGTACTTGGCCAAGTTTCCAGCATTGGTATGTACCCCAGTTGCTGGGCCTATACTACTCTAACGCTGTTCCAAGTATTTAAGTGTCTTGTCCCGTGTGTTGACTCGTATTGAAGATGGCCTGAGGTTGCCCCTGTACTAGACGCATAAGTGGACCAGTGCCAGGAACATGTGTTGCGACGAGAGTGCCCTGTTGCGGTAGAGCTCATCGTAAAAGCATTGACCAAAGCCAGCACTTCCAAATCTAGCTTTAGTATGAGCAGGCGAGACTACTTCGCACGTGCTTTCAAAACACCACGGCCTACCATACAGAAAGCAACAGTGTGGTCGAGCATCTCCACCGACAGCTAATGGCGTCGCAGGCCGCCAGACTGGCCCAACAGCAAGTGGTGAAAAAGGTGGTAATAATACTACTGTGGTTCTCAACAGCGATTAACAATGAATTTGAAGAGAAAGTAGCTCATATCCTCTATCATTCAGCGATCGAAATCCACGATTGATTCTTGGCGTGGCCACGTTCGACCCACACTACCACTTGTCGCCCGAAGACAGCATGTGTTCAGTTTTCTGACAAGGGACACAGCTACATTCTCCTTTTTTCCACGCCACTTTAAAATCATACTGTGTCTTTTATCTACGCAAAGCACTTTCGCCTGCCGCGGTGGTCTAGTGGCTGAGGTACTCGGCTGCTGACCCACAGGTCGCGGGATCGAATCCCGGCTGCGGCGGCTGCATTTCTGATGGAGGCAGAAATGTTGTAGGCCCGTGTGTTCAGATTTGGGTGCACGTTAAAGAACTCCAGGTGGTCGAAATTTCCGGAGCCCTCCACTACGGCGTCTCTCATAATCATATGGTGGTTTTGGGACGTTAAACCGCACAAATCAATCCATGAACGAAAAGCACTTTCGTGTGACTTCGCGTTCAGGGAAAGCCTTCAAGTTTAACCTTCACGTACACAAGAGGCTCGGTTTCGCAACGGCACGAAACAAGCCTATCTTGAACACCAACTGCTGCTTTCGTTCCTCCACTCAGTCATAATTGCACTGAGTGCAAACACATGGTCTCGGAAAAGATAATCAATCATCTTCCTTCTCTTGTTCGTTGTCTTGTGTTTGGCGCCCACTGCAACTAGGGATGATTTCGTCCAGGTAGCCAACTAGCGAGCTGACAATCCTGTGTTACACAACTCGCTATGTTGTCTCAAAGCACCATATACCGCCAGAATTTCAGACCGGATACTTGAAGCCTATGTAATTAGCGCTTTCCACTACACTCTAGGAGCTGTCGGTCCATTGTTGTTACCTTGCAAGACAGATGTACTCTTCAGACTACACCGGCGGGTTGCCCCCGTTTTTCCCTAAAGCCGCATCTTGCCCTGCAATCATGGCTTCTTGCTCAGTTTTTGAACTACCGTAATAATGGCTTGTTCTTTTCTCCGATTGTTTCATATGTTTGTTTTCGCTCTTATTCTGACGATTATGGACCAACGAGCACCACAAGGCACACTTTTAAAGCTTTTGCTTCGCAGCAAGACAGTCATCTGCAGCCCTGGGATGGGCCAACCCCAAACAACAGAAACCGTTTTACTTTTGAATGAACGTGATCTGATCGCTGCTTTTGCGTGGTCTGAATCTGTGTGTAAGTCAAGCCTCCGCTATACGAAGCTGCCGGCGCTGTACTTAGTGCTTTCACAATTTTACCAGCTGGCTGTCAGTCAGATTGATATGTGGGGTTTAATGGCCCAAAACCACCACATCAATATGAGAGATGCCGTAGTGAATGACTGCAGAAATTTTGACCGCCCGGGGTTCTTGCACCGAAATCTGAGCACACGGGCCTGCAGCAGTGAGATGATTTAAGCTCCAACCAAAAGTTTTTAAGAAATTCGACGTTTCGAAACTGACTTGGTTCCTTCCTCAGGGGTTACTGTGGGGCTACGATGCAGTGGCGTCTTCAAAGCACTCGTGGGGTGAATAATTGGAGAATTCATCATCATCATCATCAACATCATCATCAGCCTGACTACTTCCACTGCCGGACAAATGCCTCTCCCATTTTCCGCCAGTTCACCCGGTCCTGTGCTTGCTTCTGCCAATATATACCCGCAAACTTCTTAATCTCTGCCCACCTAACCTTCTGTCTCCCCTAACCCGCTTGCCTTCTCTGGGAATCCAGTCAGTTACCCTTAATGACCAGCGGTTATCCTGTCTACGCTCTACATGCCCGGCCCAAGTCCATTTCCTCTTCTTAATTTCAGCTATGATATCCTTAACCCCCGTTTGTTCCCTAATCCACTCTGCTCTCTTCTTGTCTCCTAATGTCACACCTACCATTTTTCCTTCCATTGCTCGCTGCGTCGTCCTCAACTTAAGCTGGACCCCCTTTGTAAGTCTCCAGGTTTCTGCTCCATAGCTAAGTACCGGCAACATACAGCTGTTATATACGTTCCTCTTGAGGGATAGTGGCAATCTACCTGTCATAATTTGAGAGTGCTTGCCGAATGTGCTCCACCCCATTCTTATTCTTCTAGTTACTTCAATCTCGTGGTTCGGCTCTGCGGTTATTACCTGCCCTAAGTAGACATAGCCTTTTACAACTTGAAGTGCACTATTACCAATCTCGAAGCGCTGCTTTTTTCCGAGGTTGTTGTACATTACTTTCGTTTTCTGCAGATTAATTTTAGGACCCACCTTTCTGCTCTCCTTGTCTAACTCCTTAATCATGAGTTGCAATTCGTCCCCTGAGTTACTCAGCAATGCAATGTCATCGGCGAAGCACAGGTTACTAAAATACTCTTCCTTAACTCTTATCTCTCACTGTTCCCATTTTAGGCTTCTGAAAACCTCCTGTAAGCACGCGGTAAATAGCATTGGGGAGATTGTGTCCCCCTGCCTTACACCCTTCTTGATTGGTATTCTGTTGCTTTCTTTATGAAGCACTAGGGTAGCACTTGATCCTTTGTAGATTTCTTCCAGAATGTTTATATATACTCCATCTACGCCATGATTTCGCTCTGTCTGCATGACGGCTGATATTTCTACTGAATCAAACGCCTTCTCCTAATCTATGAAGGCTATGTATAGTGGTTGGTTATATTCTGAGCATTTTTCTATTACCTGATTGATAGTATGAATGTGGTCAATTGTTGAGTAGACTGTTCGAAATCCTGCTTGTTCTTTTGGTTGATTGAATTCTAATGTTTTCTTTACTCTGTTAGCAATTACTTTGTAAATAGCTTGTATACTACAGAGAGCAAGCTGATTGGCCTGTTATTCTTCAAGTCCTTGTCATCTTCTTTCTTATGTGTTAAGATGATGTTAGCGTTCTTCCAACACTCTGGTACTCTTCCCGTCAGGAGATACCTCGTAAACAGGGTGGCTAGTTTTTCTAACACAATCTGTCCTCCATCTTTCAGCAGATCTGATGTTACCTGATCCTCACCAGCAGATTTGCCTCTTCGCATGCTCTGCAAAGCTTTTCTGACTTCTATTGTTGCTGGTGGGGTGTCATCTGGATTACTGCTAGTTCTTATAGTATTAAGGTCGTGGTTGTCTTGGCTACTGTACTGTAGATCTCTGTAAAACTCCTCCACTGTTTTAACTATTCTATTCATATCGGTATTTATTTTGCCTTCTTTGTCCCTTAGTGCATATATCCGACTTTTGCTATCCCAAGTTTCCTCTTCCCTGCTTTGACGCTTCTCTGTTTTTCAGAGCGTGTTCGATTTTCTCCATGTTATACCTTCTTACATCGCACACCTTACGCCTATTAATCAACTTCGAAAGCTCTGCCAGTTCTATTTTGTCTGTTGTACTTGAGACTTTCATGATTTGACGCTTCTCAATTAGATTCTTCGTTTCCTGGGAACGCTTGCCAGTGTTGTCTAACTACCCTGCCTCCAACTTCCACTGCACACTCCGTAATGATACTCGTCAGATTATCATTCATTGTATCTACGCTAAGGTTGGTTTCCTCACTAAGAGCCGAGTACCTGTTCTGAAGCGACACTCTGAATTCGTGTACTTTCAATCTCAGTGCTAGTTCATTGATTGGCTTCTTGCGTATCAGTTTCTGTCGTTCCTTCTTCAAGTCTAGGTGAATTCGAGACCACCCCATTCTATGGTCACTGCATCGTACCTTGCCAATCGGATAATTGGTTGGAGTCTAAATCATCTCCCAGTTTCATACCCAACCAGACAGACTTCTGTCGAATGTTTACATTCGGGCCTACAGCATTTTCCCCTCCATCGAAAATGCAGCCACCGCAGCCGCGATTTGTTCCCGCGACCTGCAGGTCAGCATTCCGAGTACCTTATCCACTAGACCACTGCGGCTGGGCAACAGATTATAGAAGCGCTATTGGGACTCGAGCACATCTTCCGCTCAACAGCTAGCCTGATCCACTTATGCATGCTTGTCTCTACCGTGGCGTTATAAAATCAACGACTGTGCGTGTAAAATTGGCCGTTTCAACGTTTCTTTGAATGGCTATTGCAAGCACATTTAAGCGGGCATTATGCCATATTTATTGCTTTAGTGAGTCAGTGAACAACCCACTACACGTCCGTAGGGCAACGCGAGAATCTACGCAACTGTAACCCTTGTTGATGCGTCTCTTGCTGGTAACTATTAAATACTTTGGAGCGCTTATTTGTGCTGGGTTGGTATCAAAACACTCACTCCTTGCTCAATTCACTTCTTTTTGAAGCCTGACATATGCTGCGATAAGGACATTCCTTTCACAACATGATATTCACGTATCGTTTTTTTATTGTGGCTATATGGTACAACTTATTGCCGCGCAGATGGCTAGGGTTTGATCTTTACTGGAATTCAATTATTTATTTGATTCGCATGACACAATTTTTCATTGACGAACGAGGTCATTCTTCACTCACAACCAATGACGCCCAGGCCGGCATTCTGTGAAATGAGCTCTTCAATGCTCTCACGCTAACATAACGTACCTCTAGCGCTTACCGCTATAAAGGAAGTTTTTAGATGCGGAGCATCTAATACTCGAGGCTTGTAGTGCGGCGCCGTCCGCAAGCTTCCTCCTCCTTCTTCCACCATCTGTGCATCCCTTCCTCCTCTACACACCGCGCGCGCTTCACTCCCCCACCATCTGTGCACCCTTCCTCCTCTACACACCGCGTGCGCTTCTCCTCTGTACATGGCCGCCAAGGTTATGCGCTTCAACGTGGCCGAAAAGACCATGACGTTCCCAACGAACGCGACCACCGACTCGTTCACCCGCCAACAACTCGAGAGCGGCGGACGCGAGTTTCTCGACGCAAGCTCAACCGGGATCTCGGCTTCATGCGCGGAATACCAAACACGATTCAGTACTGGCAAGAGCGGCGCAAAGAACTCTTTGCAATGATTCGCCAACTAGGCAGGCCCCACGTCTTCCTCACGCTGTCCGCTTCCGAACTGCACTGGGATCGATTGCTCGAAACGCTCGAGCGTCTGCGTGTGGGTCCCGAAGGGCGTTCGCGCGTCGTAAGCGAACTCACTGCGATAGAGCGGGTGGATAGTCGAATACATGGCGTCGCGACACTCGCTGAAACGCGCAACGCACGACGACTGCAAACACCACCAGCCGACCACCATTCGCGGAACCTGCATCGACCACGTCTTTGCAAATTTCGACCTACGACCGCTGCAACCCGATCCACTCACTCTTCACTTTACCGACCAAAAAGCCATCGTGCTCAAAGTTCGTCGCAATAAATAAACACCGCCCTTTCGCATACGTGTCGTACGTGTTCACTCATTTAACACCCCTCCTACAACCACGTTAACCAATTTAGCCAGCGACCCAAGTAAGTCGCAATTTAACACCCCATTTCACAACCACGTTAACCAATTTAGCCATCGACCCAAGTAAGTCGCACTTTAACACCCCGTTAACCAATTATATGCTCCGCATCCTCCTCAGTGTTCCCCCGAGGGAAGCTGCGGGCAATTTTTTTTTGTTCACATATTTAGTTTCTCATGCTTTGTTCTTTCAGGATCGAGATATCGCTGGCAGAACAATTTGTGGGCTGACAGTCGACATACTCAGCTCTGAGTGTATCTGCGCAACCGACATATTAAGTGCCCGAGACGCTACCGTTAACCTGATGAACTCATGCCAGTTTACACATTGTGACCTTACTTTGCAGCTACTCAGGTACGTGCATTGTTCTGCACAGGATTATAAGTGCCTGCTGAGCGCTTTTTAAAATATTTCAGCATTTCTTGCTGCTTAGAAAATGCTGAAACGTTGAAGGTAGAACTGAGCTGATTTGTTCATAGGTGGGTATGGTCGTACGAAGTGATGCCAAGTTATACGACGCGATGCAAAATTATGATACTTTGTATAAAGTATCGCCAAGTGATGTCAAGTTCTATTCAAGTACAGCATAGTCGTGTCTAGCTGTTACCGCTGTAATACGTCACTTGCTACATTTACCGAGTAGAGCACAGCAGTCTCGCTTGGCAGCGCACCGCAATTCTGGTGAGCGGCCTCTCTCTTCAGCCGTGTGAACCTTTTTGTGGTCTAATAATTATAAATACTTATTGAGTTTAGCGTCCCAAAACCACCATAATAATATCACAGACGGTGTAGTAGAGGGTTCCGGGAAATCCGACCATTATTATTATTATTATTATTATTATATTACTATTATTATTATTATTATTATTATTATTATTATTATCAATATTATTATTATTATTATTATTATTATTATTATTATTATTATTATTATTATTATTATTATTATTATTATTATTATTATTATTATTATTATTATTATTATTATTATTATTATTATTATTATTATTATTATTATTATTATTATTATTATTATAAAACATGGTGGTTTAGTTCGTGGCAGCTCCTTCTTTTGTGCGAAGAGTTTAAACAAAAACGGAAGGAAGAAGGACGCGTAGACGGCACTGACGGCGTTCGCAGTCCCACCTCGGCCGGGCCAACCCTCCCCCCTCCCTCCTTCGAAACACACTTTGCCCTAGCTCTGAGCGAGCGACGTTATGCGTTTGCTTCGCTTGCTCGTCGCTCCATCACGACTTTTAAAGACGATAGTCTTTCTTGGGCACCTTCCACGCAAAAATGTTGGTCTGTTTGTCTGTCTGTACAATTGTCTGTTTGTCCGCCCTCACGCTACTTCAAATGGCACCAAACGGCCAACCCTATCCGCAGCGCCCACCAATATTGCTCAAGGTTTAGCGGTCATAGTTGTGCGATTGTCAATTAAAAAGCAATTATTGCGCATATCTGAAGAGCCACAACACCGCTTCGATGTTTTCTAGGTCTGCCTTTATACAAGAATAAGTACACAGAAGTAACTCCAAGGGATGCAGTGTTTAATCGTGCTGCGCTCAGAGTGCAACGGGATGCTCAAAAAGGCGTTTCCAACACTTTGCTCCGACGTCACGGTGGTGGCACCCACCCGTCGCTTTGCGTTCTACACCTTATCACCTCCGAGACTGGCACGCATCTTTCTCCGCGGACTGCACGCTTCGTTTTCGAAGATAACTGCCCGATGGCACTTGTGTCTAACGTGCCTCGATGCGCTCGTTCGCCTCCGCCACACGCTCGAGGCATTGTAACGCAGCGCCTCTATAATACCATTCACCGATTTGCTTGCGCAGAACATCAAATAAACGTTTTGTTCATTCTCTCCAGACGCAAGACTACCGTCTTTCGACGACATTTACAGTGTAACATGTAGATTCTGTCCAATTTTTTAGCTAGTATTTCTGTACTTCACAGCGTAAAGTTCCAGATACTAGCCAAACACAGGTTTGCATCACTTAAAGTACTCGACAATATAGGTAATTTGAGAGAATGTTTTTTTTGCTTGTGTTTAGTTGACGATATTGCACTGTTGTGTGAGGCTAAAAATTTGCTTTGTTTTTCTAGTGGCAACCTGGCAATGGCAGTCAATGACACACACATTAATACGCTCGTCAATGGTAAGTGGTCGTCCCTGAAATAGATAGGATAATCACTATACCAACCCATTGACACCGTGTTTAAAGCAATGTTATTATGAAAACAAGATGGCGAGTTCTATCGTGAATCTCGGTGGTCCCGCACTTATAAGTCATGCCCTATAAAAACCATAGTGCCTCTCAAGCTGACGCCACAGCCTTAAGGAGGTCATTTAAACTATAAGCATTTGTGAAGTCTCAAGTCAGACCTTTGCGTAGCTCGGTCGTCCTACAAACGTTCATGAAGCACTTTCACTTGAAGCCCTAAAAGTGGAGAGACTGGAACTGCTCCACGCGATAACTGAGTGACGCCAGCCGAACAAGGTACACGTAGCTATAATTGTATAGCGAAGCAATACTGAAGTGCTTAGGTTTAACATGTCGGCTAGTTGATTCAACTGTGCAACGTGCGATTGTATGTGCGCCTGTACTGTCTTGGTCTTCGTACTGTTTTCCATGTCAGCGTCACCATGCCTCCAGGCGTTAGGTTTCACTCTGGTCGGACACCACGCGCGTAGTAGTTTACGAACTACACCAGTGGAAAGGCTTGATATACAATCGCCGAATACAATGCGCACCCTCGGTACTCAAAAGCAGATCCACTTTCTCTTGGGACGTGGTCCCATATATCTTAATAGAGGTGCACCAGTGAAACATGCCCCAGCTTTGTGAACCTGCACGCCAGTGCAAGTGCCTTTTCCACATGAGGATTTGCTCCCGTTTCGTACAGTTCTAGATCTCTAAACTGGTACAGCAAGACTACTCCTCGCCACTCACATTGCAGTGTTACGACTTGGTGAGATCTGCGTATCCCATATTGACACATACGACTTCTATTCGAAATACTACCTGCCGTGGTCACTTCTCAGATCTTGGACGCATTCAGTGCTGTGCTATTCAACTCCATTTGGTTTTACTCGTGATGAGTATGTTGTGGCCCAGAGGCAACTCTCGCCCAGTTCTGCTGGGGTCGCCCTGCTACATTGAGCACCCCTGAAGACACACTCGCACACTAATGGCATCAGTGGTAATGCGACAGCTGCTTTGAATTGACTGAGACCTTGAGAGAGATACGCATACAAATATTTGTCTTCTGCTTACAAGAATTTTTCAACTGACGAGGCACTCAATCCACCCGGCAGTGAAAATATGCTTTACATAAAATCTGAATCCGGCACCATGTGACCCTGTTTTGAATTGCAACAAGATCTCCGTGGTAGACACCACTCCGCAGCCATCATGTCGAATCATTTTATCGCCATCGGTCACCATACAATTTTAATCCACTGTTTGGGATCTCTCATCGGTCGGTTCACAAAGCGACAGTGATAGCGATGTTCAAACCGAACCTTTCTTATACTCGTGGCCCTCCACTGAACAGTCCACCACGGCACATGCTGTTGTATCCTGCTCAGGAGAGACTTTCAATACGTTTGCTTTAAACTAGAGGTGTGCTCAGATTTGTGTGCACGTTAAAGAACCCCAGGTGGTCGAAATTTCTCGAGCCCTCCACTACGGCGTCTTTCATAATCATATGGTGGTTTGGGGACTTTAACCCCACATGTCAGTCAAATGCTTTGAACTAGAGCTCGGCTGAAGCGATTCCCGTGCACAAGTAGGTACACTTCTCTGACAGTGCGCTATTTCTCAACTTACCACCCTTGCCACGATATAACCAATGCAAGCTTGTTCTGCATGCCCCAGGAGTTATTTGTCAAATTTAGTTTGCCTGATGTGGACGCATATTAAGCCTATGGTCAACGCTGTAAATTTTTCAGCAAGCGCTTAAGCAAAGACTTCTAACAGTTCTACACAGCAAGGTCGTTTAAAATCTTCTGGAGGAACACTGCTGATTCGACTATTTTCATGCTGGGGACTGTATCAATCACGCCGATCGTGCGACTTGTTTGACAAGTGCTGCGCACCAGTTATGCGTGTGTCATACTCGCGGACACTAAAAGCGGCAGCCGAGGCACGGCCAGTAGAGGTGGCAACAGACTGCTGTGCGCGCAGTAAGGGTGCGCTCCAGTGGGGTGAAGGTTAGGGGCAGTGTGTGTACCCGCACTGCTGTATCGTGTAACCTTTGCGTAATTCTGTTAGTGTTATTAATAAATGTTTATTTTTGGAGTTCAACTGACCCGCATCATTTATTTGGCAGCAAGAAGGCATGAACCCTTCATCTGGCGGCCAATGAGCGTGTTGCGTGTCTCCTACCAGTGATATGGAAGCAAGAATGCAAGGGTTTCGGGAGGCTTTTTAACGGATGGACGAAATGACTACGGTGTATACATCGAAGCGAAAGAAATTATGGTCCCGACCGTGGCTGGGGGACGATGGGTGACACTTCTGCCTGAGCAAACGGGCATGCCGGCACAGGACCAAGAGCAGAAAGTGCTCGGCGAAGGCAAGCTGGAACAGGCCGACCAAGCGAGAAGCGGAACCAGGGTGAAGTCGACCCTAGTGGGCACAGCGATGAAGCTGGCGGTGATAACGAAGACGACGAAGTAAACGTCATAGAAATTTTGACGACTTCTGGGGCCGAAGACGAAAATTGCGGGGCTGAGACAATCTTGCTTGTGTACGCTATTGTTAAACCAGGACTTGAATGAGTACATCAGCGATGAGGACCAAGCCGCTGCTGCGAAAGCCAGTACTACTCGCACGCCTACACCTAGTGCGGATGCCGTTGCAAAGACGCATACCGTGGGTAAAGTTGCAGCAGCAGTTGTGGCGGAGGCCACAAAAGGCGCCCCTGCAAGCGGCAGAGATCAGTCCAATAAGACCACTACTCCTAATTCAAAGCTTAATGGCAAGGTCACGGTGATGATGACAACTGAAACCGCGGACAGTGAGCTTACCCACATGCCCCTGCGGAACGGCCTGTCCAACAACTCGTGAATGGCCGACAGCGAGGCGCTGTTGTGCAGACATAAGCTCTGTGGCGTCCTGCGCAAATTACAGGACGGAGCTTCATTTGCCATGATAAAAGCTAAGGAAACCACTGCTGCTTCGAAGAACAAAGGTTACATCAAGATATCGAGCCCGGTGACAGTGAGAATATCACGGGCATGTTGGGCATCGCTTGTAAGGCCGACGTCAGATGCAAAGACTGCATCGGTGGCACCCGAAGTGAAGAACGTCATCATGGGAGGTGATGACGGTAACCATGTGAGTGAAGCCCCTTCTTTCAAGAGGAGAGTGTGTGGGAACCACGACTGCCGTGCGCCTTGCGTGACACGTGCTGCGAACCAGTGATGCGCGTGTCCTACTCACGAACTTCAAAAACGCAGCCGACGTGCGGCCGGGACCGTCAGACGGACCACTGTGCGTGCAGGAAGGGTTTAACTTACCTAGACAAAGTGAAGGCGCTGTGCGTGTGCCATCACTGTTGTATCGTGTAGCTTTTGCTTAGCTCTGTTTGTGGTATTAGGTGTTATTTTGGGAGTTCAACCAGCTGGCATTTTCCTTGGCAGCAAGACAGTGTGAACGTTTCAGGGCATAGTCTTAGTTCGAGAGGCCCAGCGTGTACCACATGCTATCAAATTTCTTGTTGTGGTTCCTCGGGCCTCACAGTGTCAAGATCAGAGACGTTTCGCTTTAGCATGTCACAGAACGAGCGCTAAAAAAGAGCGCGCCGCCAAATCCTTGCGACAACGGGCGGCAGAAACGCCGCGAGGTAAAAAGAAAAAAAAAGAGAAAGCAAACATCCAAGGCTCCCGGGCGCACGCTCTCCCCGCAGAAGCACGGCTTCGCAGACGATCCTCCTCACCCCACATCGGCGGCCCAGCAAGGCCGCGATTTTTCTAGAACGAAGGAGGTGGGGTCAGACCGAGTGAATCATCCTCCGGGGAGGGCAGTCGAACCGTCTCGTGCCTCTCCCCAGCCTTCGCTGCGCGTCGCGCCGACGAAATTAGGAGAACGTTCTGGAAGGTGGCGCGGAACGTATTTAATCGAGCAGCCGAGACGAGAAAGCAGGAGGAGACGGAAGTTAACGCCAGAGCGCGTAGGGATTCCGCCGTGTAGTCGGCGAAGGTTCTGCCCGTAGTGACAGAACAGGAGGAGACGGAAGTGAGCGCCAGAGTGCGTAGAGATTCCGCCGTGTAGTCGGCGAAGTTTTGGTCCGTAGGGACGGCTCGAGCTACAGGCAAGAGCGTGGGTTTACCGCTATCGTGCGAAGACGCGGGCAACAGCTGCGTGTGTGAAGCCGACGGTCTTCCGGCGAAGAAGTTGAAGTCTGAAGAGTGGCCAATTGAAGACGGGAGTTTTCCTGGAAGAGAAACTCCGGGGAGATTTCCTGGAAGAGAAACTTCGAGGGCTGCGGAACGACAACAACGCTGGACTTTGAGTGAGTGATTCTCGGAAGAGTATCATTCAGACTTTTGTTCCAAGGACTTTGGACTGAATAGGTTTTCTATCTCTTTAGTCTTTAAGTGTCTTGGATGTTAAATGCATGCGACTGCATTGTAGTGCGTATTGTTGTCCGTGTCCGTTGTTTTAAGTGTGGCTGATTGTATTGTGCAGCACGTAGATTGATTGGTTTGATTGGTGACATATTGTATGCAACTAGTGTGGAGTGTGCATTTTTGTGTATTATTTTCGATCTGCCATTATTGAAAATATAATTTGTTTGTTTATCAACTCTCGGCTCTGACTTGTTCTTTGGGCCACAGCCGGCGTCCGCTGGCGCACCAATAAGGACCACTTCTAAATTGTCCACGCTTTCGTGGTGCGGTTCGGGGGGCCGATACTTCGGCTCTTGGAATTAGCCCGGCGATCGCCTCCCTAATAACGGGACAGGTGTGACATAGCACTACCATTAAATGGAGCTGCATGTGCAAACAGAGCTTCTTTTAGGGAAGAAGCTCCTTACGCCATGGGTCGAGTGTCCCGTGTCGTAGTCGTACCTTTTGTTTATTCCTTGAATATCCGCTGGATAGCTATACTTGTACATGACAAATAAATGATGAAATGATGTGGGATGGCGGTACTTGGAGCATTATTCACTTGATGGACGGAAAGCTGGATGCAGGGACACACAGACAGATGGACAGACAGACGCATGGACCGACAGACAGATGAATGGGCGCATGGACGCGCAGACGGACAGACTTACAGAAGCACAATTAGACGGATGAACGCATGGAAGGATGAACGCCCGTATGGATGCACGGACAGACAGACGGACGAACAGAAGGATGGATGGATGAACGGATGCTTCGTTCGCCCCAGTAATCATCATTTACTCTGTGGACTTGTTGTAAGTTTTTTTGTTCACATCAGATGAACAAAACTTTACCTAACAACTGTTTCCTGTCCAAGACATCTTTACCATCTACTTTAATCGATGGAGATAGAGGGGTACAATGTGCAGCAATTGTATAAAAATAGAATGAATGCCTATGAAAAAAAAGTAGAAAGAAGAAAAAGTTGCAAGGATGACTGCGTTCGGGCATCAAGCACGGGGTGCACCTTATAAAGAGCGCTAGGTATTGCGAAACACATAGCTGCAAAAAAAAAAGATTGCTACATTGGTACTGATGTTTGCATTGAATAGAAACATGGCGTTTTATTTTAGTGGGAACTTGCTGTCAATTCAGATCACGAAAACAATGTGACCGAGCCGCATTTTATACTTGCATAATCTCAAAGCATCATTCTTACTCGCTACAAAAAACTCATCATGCAGTGAGTGGACATTTGAAGTTGGTTTTATAAGGTAACATACTACACTACTGTGTGTAAACAAAATTGAACACAGGCCTTCTGCGTGACAAACAGGTGTCTCACCGAACATCCAAATCATTGCTCGAAACTATTTTCGCAGAAAACAATATACAGACGTCACCTAGTGTGAAGAAGCGTGTTAAACTGCGTCGCAAGTGGGCGATTGAAAGCTATCAAATGATCCCAATGAGCTCAGTCAGAATGCATAATGATCAACAGCCACATGATCAACTGGGTTTGCACCTACATAGGTGCACGTGTTACCTAACTGAGGCGCAGTGGTTACCTTACTCATTTACAAAAATGAATGGTGGTGGAGTGGGCACTATTAAACTGTAGTTGCAATAGGATCATGCGGAACTTAATGGTGAATTTTGTCCACGAGGAGGTCCCTTTTCTTTCATAATGGTTGAGAATTCCGTCTACAAGTGAAACCATGGTTGCGAATAAAAATGTGATATGAAGGGGAAAAATGGCTTACAAGCATACGGCCACAATTTTTTAAAGATTTACTAAGATGCTTAGGTAATGCAGTGCATGCCACAATTAGTGGAAATGCTTCACTATATATGGCTGCCACACCGCTTCGCCTTATACCGCTCTCACGCTATCACAAAGTAATATTTACTAAGTTATAAATGCAAAGCATTTCTTAGCTAACTTCGGTGAGTTTGAGCGCAGATATCTAGCCGCCTAAGACTTTTAGCTTTCCTGGCTGTTTGGATAATGCGATATATATCAAAATGGGTATGGCACAACATCACCGAACGACGGGCATAAGTGACTAGTCATCACATGAAAATCATGACACGTGTGTTATGAATGTCATTATTTACATGTCGTGGTCTTGCTTCTCCTGCTATGGTTTCGTTCACATGACATATCGCGAAACTGGTATGGTATGACATTATTGCATGGCGAACATAAGTGGTAAGCCCTCCCGTGAAAATTATGACATGCGTGTCATGTAGGAACATGACTACATGTCATGCTCATGATGTGCTTGTGGTCGTTTCGGGGGATTCACATGCTCCAAATTTGGTATTACGTGACATGAATAAATGATAAAGGTATTTGACTGATGCAAACATGATAATCCTGGCTTGGGTGTCATGTGAGAGCATGACTACATGCCACGCTCATGGTGCACTCGCACTCGTCTCACTAGCGTCACATATACCAAATTTGGTATTACATAAAGGGAATGAATGATTGCGGTATGTGACTGGCACAAACATGACAATCGTGAAATGCGTGTCGTGTACGAACATGACTACATGCCACGCTCGTGATACGCTAATGGTCGTTTTGCTAGCTTGATATATAGAAAACTTGGTATTACGTGGCATGAATGGATGGCGAAGGAATATGACACGTCCTAACAAAAATCATGGCATCCCTTACGGAAACGCCATACATGGCCCATATATAAGTTATATCTGACCATACATAAGCATATATGACAGCATATGTGGCCACATATAAGCATATATGGCAGCATATGTGGCCATATATAAGCATATATGGCAGCATATGTGGCCACATGTAAGCATATATGGATGTATATCTGGCGGAGTCGGTTCATGTATGGGGTTATATACGGCCATATATGACGCGGTTGGCCCATATAAGGAGTCAAATCTGGCCAAATAAGGCACGGCCACACCATATATAACATATCAAGTGGATCCTTATATGTGGAAGTGCTCTCTTATTTGGGATGAACCACGTATATATTTAGCACCGTGATCACACTTTTATGCGAATTGTAATATATAACAATTTGTACACAAAGCTGACCTGCTTATTTTTTATAACAATAGGAGTAATTATTATATATGTTGTTTCTGCCATGCAAAAAAACCGAAATTTCAGGTCAGCTTTGTGTACGTGATAGTTGCAACTCAGTTGAATGCATATATGCATGCATTCGTGTAATTTAGTTCGTACATTTTTCATGGCATTTAGGTTTGAAACAATAAGTTGCAATTAATACGACGTAAATAATGTATACAAAAGCAGACATGTTTTACGAGGAAGGAATCGTGTCAAGTCACAAAACGTATTGAAGCTTCCGAACCTCGCTATTATTATAGAGCAATCCTATGTAGTATTATGTAAAGACAAAATGCATGCAACTTATATTGTTCACATTAATGCATTGTTTAAAGTGACAGCAAGAAATAGTAATTTCAATGCACTTTTAGCTTCCACATCGGTGGACAAAATTTCTGATTATTTGAAAGTTTTGATGGCTATATGCTCCCTTCATATAACAAGATTTCTATTAATCCTGTTGACCCCTCATCTGCGATTGCTTTCAGCAGCCATTTAATATAATTGCATGCGCAGTGCAATGTTTAAGGGAGTATTTTCAAAACAAAAAGGACTTACGTGAATGCAACTTGCAGGCACTATTATGATTACATTCAAGATGGAAGTTGTACTAATTTATTGCAAAAATACATCTTGCGTTTCCTTTGGCTACGTATAATGTTCCTGGCTGTGCACATAGTAAATTTATCGAAAATTTTATGATTGCACAAGTGAACAATTAATTTAGTGTAATGTTTGCAAGCGTCAAATAAATCTCACGTCATAGACATGTACGTTAAGAAAGGTGCAACTGACTCACGCGTGATACATATTTAATGGACCATGTAATGAAATGCTGAAGCTTTATAGCAACATTTAACGTAGGCTGCCGAATTCACAAAACTTCTATTTTGTGTCGGTGTGTCATTACTTGGTCGATGTCACTAAAGCGCACGTGCCATCATCAGGATTAGCCTAAACATTGCCTTGTGAATACAATTAGTATGACACTTTTTTTGCGGGCTGGCGTGATACCTAAGCCAAACTCTACATTATGTAAACAGCCCCTTGCTGTGCAGGCGCGTAACGATTCAAACTGCTTGCGAACATATCCTTTCAACACCAACACGGTAGTGCACTTACTTATAAGATATGTATGCCGGTACATACCCACCAAACTGCGCAAGTGCACACTCGCGTATAGAGATTCATGGGCACCCGGACACTGGCATTTCATTCAATGTGGCTAGATATTTTCGGCCATGTCAGAATGATATGAGTGTGTTATTATTCTTATTATTATTATTATTATTATTATTATTATTATTATTATTATTATTATTATTATTATTATTATTATTATTATTATTATTATTATTAATGTTGTTGTTGTTGTATTTCGCAAAACGTCCAACAGCAAATCCATAAGCTGTCATACTGTGTCGTTATGTAAGTTTTACGAGATCAGTTGTCTTGGTGTTCTTTTTGATAGCATGCTGAATTTTTTCTACTTGCATTAAACGTGCTACCATGCGAGGCCTTCATTCTCTTCCTGTTGGCTCAACATCTCGCGAAAATCCGGTTCTCCTACAGCCTTCTACAAATGGTACACCGTGATATGTCATGCTCAACTTCAGTACATATGCATATCTGATTTGGAATGGCCTTGCTAAATCCAGCAGTAGCGCCATTGAGTGAGTCCAGAAAAGTTTCATAAGCATTTACCCCCATTGTTTCACTAGAATCCTTTCAACACTGCTGGAATAATATATTTGTCATCAGTTAATGGCCGGCAAAATCGCGCTGAGCTGTTAATTATTTACAAGCTAGTTAAGGGTGAGATATTCTGCCCTTCTCGGTTGTAATAATTTTCAAACTTTGCGTAAGTTATTGAGAGAAAATCGACCGTTGCATGTACCTAGCAGCTTCTTTCAACACTCTATCCTTTACAGAATACCGAGTCTCTCTAACGTCAACTTTCTTGATTCGTTACGTTTTTCATAGTCTACAGTCACTTTTTTTTTGTCAGTGAGGGCTGCCCTGTCCTAACGTAGATTTGCATATGCACAGATTCTTCCCTTTTCCGTCTTTCAGGGAGCCTTCGGCACGGTTGTGTATATTCCACATTATTTTTCAGTCCCATTCCATGAATATCTACTCTTTTGTTTGTTGTTCCCATTGTGCATTGATTTTTTTCGACAGCTCGTTTTTGCTCTTTTCATTGATTTGCTTTTCTGTGGACAGTCTGTAATGTACTGTTTATTTTTGTTTTATTTTCGCGCGCGCCAGCAAGAAAAACCCTGTGCTTGGTCTTGGATACGTTAAAATGATTGATTGATTATTGGTTGATTGAATATTATTATAATCATTATAAATCCTTGCGAAATAAGATGAAAATTTGGCTGAAACGCGTCTTCGTTTCAGCCAGCGTACACGAAGCAGTGATTTCAGCTCCACGGAATGCCTGTCTAAAAGGTCTTCCACGCGCAGCTTTCTCGGCTCGCGGGAGTAAGTTGAAATCCATTGTCCGAAAAAAACTCGCCTGACTGCATTGGTTGCAAGGGGTGCGCACAGTAAAAAAATACAAAAAGGGCGCCCATCGGATGGGTGGACAATTCGGAGAACGTTGTTCGAAGAAGTGCACGTAGGCGCCCTGCAGCCCTGCCGTGGCTTACACCAGTCTGTCGACAGAGCAGGAAAGAGAGTGCCGCGGCCCATTTCAAGTAACGACGAAGAAAATAGTTTGCACAAACATTCAGTCGTATGGTAATAACATTGCGTCAATAATTGTTAAAAAATGAAATGTCGTTCGCCAATAAGCCTAGGAAAATTTAGTTCTAGTGAAAAGTGCGTAAACCATTGATCTCAAGGAGTAATGTAATGTTCATTGTGATGTTCATTGTTAAGCCTGCATGCACTGTATCCATCCACGCCATTGTTGCTTTTTTGCTCGCCGGAGTCATGGGTGCCGTGCTGATCGAGTTTGTTAATTTTCATTCCTTTTGCTCCTATTTCGTATTCAACTACTGCTCCAATTTACACAAGATAATCGCGCAGCTCTCAGGAATCTGCTTCGCTGTACGTGGCAAAATTGTGGACGGACGTGGAAGTGTTTTAGTGTGCGTGTGCGTCTGTACGCTGCTGGATTGGCGATCGTCAACTTTTCGTGCGAGAAAAAAATGGATACCCATGCTTGCGGGCAAGCGTTCCTTCAAAACTTCTTCCTAAAGCAGTACGAATGGATGGGGGGCTTTAAGGTGTGAATAGGTTATCAGGATTAACAGGCTCCTTGAAAGACAAGTCTCGGTTAAATGTTAAGGTAAGTTCATCATTTTCATTACTTTAGCACGTTGATCATAAATATTATGATAACTCGAAAACATACCACATTGCATGCTTGCTGAGTAAATAACTTTATGCTAATCGTGGTTACGTCATTAGGCTGTTTTGTTTAAGCGATACGACAACACTTTCTCTTTTTTCACTTGATCTAGACAGTTCTCTATTTATGCAAAAAATCTACGCCAGGAAATTGTTGGTTTCGTGCCATTGTACTTTTCATAAATATATTGATGTAAATATACTTGTGTTGTATTTTTCTCATTTTAACGCTTGAGGAAAAACCAAGGATAAATTACAACTTGCGCAATTACAAATAAAAAGGGTTGCATATCTCCAACTCCAAGGGTGTCATGAGATTTATGAGCCCACGTTTGAATTTGTCTTGCGTTTGAATTTATCTTTGTTCGTCTACGTTCCACTTGTTTTTATATTTACGTGTGTTTTGATAAGGACACGCAGTTAGAATTTTGTTGCTAGTTTGATTATTCAAAGCAGGGTGCAATGTCACGGATCCAAACGGAAAAAAAAACTTAAGAATAGTCCGTGATTTCGTTTCCACCATCTACAATCAGGGTGATATAAGTGTAAATTTGACTGGAATGCGTACATCACAGGCGACATTATCGTTACTGATGTCGCAACATCGCGTGGTTATCTTGAGGAACTGCGCATACTCGCATACATAGTTACACAAAATCATGTGATGTCACGTTTTAATCCGTGAGCACTGTAGATAGTTTTACGCAAGCCGACAAATAAACTGGTATGATGCATTAGGGCTTGCTACTGTGTGAAAAAGCTGGGGGACCGTTAAGCTCCGTTTTTCACAGTTGAACGTGATAGCAGTATCGATCCTGTTTCTTGTGCGTAATTCAATCACTTAGTGTGTACTCTTTATTGCATGATGCTACTTGAACAAATTTAATTGTGGAATAGTACTGTGTAATTGAGAAGGTTGAAAGTGTCTCAATGAAGGTTTGGCACATGGCTGCATTTTGTGTAAAAAAGGGGTAACATACCATACTTTAAACAACAAGAAATATTATGTAATTACTGAGTTTCGCGAAAAAATTGAAATACAAAAAGAAGACACCTAGACGCAGCACACACTGACAACTGAAACATTGTTGGAGAAAACAGGCATACGTATATATGCGGTTACGAGAACACGTGCGGTGAAAGAAAAGGATTAGATGAGCAGACAGATTGTATAATTGATGCGCTTCCAGGAAAGCTACCTCAGTAGCAAGCAACATAAGTGAGAGTTACGTGACACATGAATCCCCAGCTTTGTTTATGAAATACGCCTCTTCGATTTCCCGCGCTATACCGTGACGCTGAATCTAGCTTTAACTACCGTATTCCAAACAAGGGCGCGCAGCCACACTCTCTACAATATGATGATTGGTTAGAGAATGGTTGTTAATTCCTTTAGAGAAACTTTGTGATCTACAATTATATAAATAAATTCTAAATAATACTTCCCACACGACAGCGCAGTGCCGTCCACCACACGATGTCCACACTGTGAAAGGAAATGATCAGATGTCTGCTCATCTAATCATTTTTTCCACCTCACGTGTTGTCGTAACCGCATACATATGTCTGTTTTCTCCAATGAAGTTTCAGTGGTTAGTGTGCGCTGTGTCCAGGTGTCTTCCTTTCGCACTTCAAATTTTTTCGCGCAACTAAGTTAAGATGAAGTACCAACTCGCCCAGCAGAACGTGCTTCTCAATATAATGTGTGTAAAATGTTTTAGAACTTTATGCGCCCACTACGCAGTCGTGAGGGAATACGTGCAGTAACCAGTGTGCCTTTTGTAATGGTTGGCTGTCTTTAGACCGTGAAGTCACGTTAGTAATAACGTGTTGTGATGCTTGATGACAATGCACGCTTTTATCATGCAATATAGCTGCGATATTAAATGTTGTGTTGTGAAACCTGTATGCAGGATACATCTATTTGTTAAACATGACAGTTATTTTCCTTGCATTTACAACAAGAGGAAGTTATTCATGCTTTATTTCCAAGCAGATGCATAGCTGTGCGGTAGAGCACTTGCATGCCATGCAAATTGCCTGCATGATTTCGATCATCACTCAGACCCGAAAATTTATAATATTTGTTTTATTTGCATTCTCTCAATTTTCGATCATTGACAAGACGATTTTTCACGGAGAGCCACCGATGCCTACGCCTGAATTTCTGAAGAATGAGCTCTTTACCACTGTTACGTTAATGATGCATTATTGGCAAAATGCAAAGCGGATTACGTTTACAAAGTACATTTTTAGTGTCCCGTTGGCAAGAAATATTGTTAAATGCCTCCGTTGCCACGCGCACAGAGACCTATAGACACCAGTTTTAGCAGTCGTTCTATAGGTCATCAGTCACAATACTTGTACATAACAAGCTTGCATACCAATCACTTTCGACCGAACTCCTTAAAAGTTGATTATCAACTCATTTAAGTTATTCAATGCACGCGCAGTTCATACGGTCAATAGCAAGTCAATATTTCGTTTTGACTGACTATGGACGCTCCATTGACACACGAGAAAAGTTTTAAACATAACACACTGTGAAAAATATCTTTACTAAACTCAAATTGGGTTCTTTTATGGTATTTATTTTTGTCAAGTCGGAATCGATAAAGCGGAATATTTACTTGCACCGTACTATGTCTCAGACCGTGTTGACCATAGGTTCAAGATAAGAATAATCGCATGCAAGACTGACGTGTTTCAAAATGATTTTGTACCAAAAAAAAATTACAAGATGGAACCAGCTGCCTTCTAGCATTGCCTCTACACTCCCAAATATTTGTTTTATTTCATGTTAGAATTGTTCCGATTTATATGTTAGAACATGTTCCGATTTGTATATGAATTTCTCTTGCAGATTGTGATTCAGGTGAATTTGATTATTTGTTTGGCTGACTATGTATTTTTTGTATTCTACTTTTCGTAAATGCTCCCCCATTGTAATGCCAATTGGTGCTGTGGGTAATGAAATAAATAGATAAATAAAGAAGTGTCGATAAGTAAGCAATAAATTTAAGCACAAAGAATGTATCTCTTCAGGAAAAGTGGACTAACAGTGACATGTGCCCACCACAAACTTTAAATATGATGCCAAGTTACATTCTAGCAAATAGTTGTTGAGAATAACTTGAGATATAATGAGGATAACTTAATTGAACAAGAATGTTCAGGGGGTATCTACTGCCTTTGTTTTGGAGATCATAGTGACTGCATGCAGACCTTTCAACAAACAGGTATATTTCTAGCTGAAGAATGATTTGAGCAGCTATATTTTTTGCCGGTGACACAGGCTGAACTAATATAGATGAATCATTCGAATGGCTTTATATAAAGGTATCCATACAACGCCATATATGAAAGCATCCATATAAGACCTTATATGGATGCTTCTATATATAGCCATATATGGCCATATACAGCAACACCCATATATGGGGATATAAGGCCCATATATGGCTATATCAGGATTTGGACATATCAGGTTATACACGGCCCATATATGGGGATTCCATATATGGGCCAGATATGCCCAATTCCTGATGTAGCCATATATGGGGATTTTTATATAAGTCCATATATAGGATTTTTGTAAGGGATGCCTGTTTTGTAACAACATGACTACATGCAATGCTCATGATGCGGCCGTTTCCCTAGCTTCACATATACCAAGTTTGGTATTTCGTGACGCGAACGGACGGCGAGGGTAATGACATGTCCATACATGATAATCACGACATGCGTGTCATGCAAAACTTGACTACATGCTACGGTCATTGTGTGTTTGCGGCCGTTTCGCTAGCTTTACATATACTAAATTTAGTATTGCGTGACGCAAATGGACGACAAAGATAAATGACACATCCAAGCATGGTATTCATGACAAGCAAGTCATGTAAAGTATGACTCCATGCCATGCTCATGATGCACTCACGGTCGTTTCGCTAGCTTTACATGCAACGGATTCAGTAGGACGTAACGCGAACGGATGAGGAACACAAATGCCAGGCGCAAAAAACATAATAATCATGGCATGGTAGCCATTTACGGCATAGTTCACGTCCATCTCATATAGGACCGATAATTTTACTGTGATAGTTTAACCTTCCTCATTCTTGCTTCGCATATCACCGATTCCCACAGTATACGTGGGATCTACCTTTTTTTCCTGAATGACGTATTTTCGGCCAGATATTTCAATAAAACTTGATCCCACGATTTTGATATGAAAGGCTTCATAACATAAGTCAGATATTTCGGGTTAATAATAAAAACATGCACGGATTTGCAGGGCTTATCTGCTTTCAATGCCGTTTAAATAGGGAAGTAAGCTTAATATTGTGCTGGTAGTAAAATATGTTGGTATTTTACAAGTTTGCCACCAACCTTAGGAACTGCGTGTACTGCATGTCGATTCAAACGTCTATAAAAGCAACGGGGTGCCTAGACGCTAATAGAAATATATTCGTGAAGTTGAACTCGTCTGAGAAGCCACGTGGTCAGGTCGTGTGCAAAATAATTTCTATTTGAGAGACCACACCAATTGCTTCAATTACGGTTACTGTACAGGCCTTGTAGCCGGGAATACGCACTTCGCAGTCGAAAGAGCACTCGCGAGTGGGTTAAGCGCTAATGACATTGAGCCATATGAGACGCATTTTATTATGTGTGGCTTCACAAAAATGCCATAAAGTGTAAGGTATTAGCAAGTCAATGCCACTTCCCACGCCTATATTACACGGAAATTAATCGGTTTTGCAACATGACTCTGAACTTAACTAACACAAAAAACGTAATCAATTGTTGCGCTATCATGTGCCAGAACACTGCTTGTCTTGTTTTTACAGAATGTAACTGTGTTATCTTTACAGGTGTGGCTAGTGTCGCAGAAGTTTGCTCAAACGACAGTGCCATAGTGGCAGGAGATAACCCACCGACGTACAGCGGAGTACTTACGGTCGCTCATGAGATCGCACATGCGTATGTTTTATTGTCAGCATGCACACATGCACTCATTGTCTACCATTTACAACCATGAAATTCAAAGACACATTTTGTGGCACTGGTGTTGAATTTTTGTTTCTCTTATTACTAAGACACCAGCTTGATCACACTAGGCTTGTTCATTTTACACAAATGTCTTTGTTTCGTTCCGCAAAGAAGGCACCACGTGTAGCACATGTAATCAAAGTTCTCATGTACGCAGAACCTTCTTATGCCCATGAAATATCCACTCATGATCTCATTATCTTAATCTGTGGTGTCTCACGAGCAGTTTGTGTAAACTATAAAGTCCTGCACGATCACACAATGTCACCCGAAGCTCGTAGTCACAAGCGGTTGATACAGCGCTACACATTTCTCGACGGAAGAGAACTGCATAAAACTCTTAATCAGATCATTTTGTGCAAAAGAACACAAAAATCTTTCTTTGAGATGACGATGATGTGTAATCAAACGAATGCCCATGTTGATCTGGCCAACATACCTCTGGCCTTCTACTTCCTATCGGAGTATAGGCAACATGAGATATGTGAATAAAAATATACATGCAAGTGATTGGCACACTACAATGCCTTGTACAGCTGTCGCGTTATTCCACGACACAATGTGCGATACCCACTATATACAGAAGCCTGTACATGTCGCATTTGTTTGTGTTCTAGTGGTTCTAACGCCGGTCATGACACACCTAATGAGGCCCTGTAAACGTTAAGGGACATTATTAAATGAGTTGACTGTAAAATGACTAATTGACTGCGGCAAATTTTTTTGAAATCCCGAAAGTCCGAGTATAATTACAGATTTTGCCACGTGCTTAAAGCACTTTCCTTCCCCTTTTGTCTAGTGAACGCACTTTAAGCTACATGATATTGGGTAGGGGGTGCGCGTAACGATGTAATTTTTTATTGTTTGTTATTGTAGCACGACAGAAGGCAGTACGAAAATGTCGTGGCATGCACCGGCGAAAATACCGGTTCACGGTGTAGAGAAGGGTCATGGACTTTCTGTTTATGAAGGGGTCAATTTAAATTATGGCATCACTTCTACAAAAAAAATAGAAGCGAGGGATTTGAAAGTTCTTTCGAAAATTGATTGTATATTCCAGGCATCATGCTGCGCTGCGATATTCCGCTGATATGTTCTAAGGAGCCGCCACTACCGTTCGGCGGCATCTTTTGAGAATCCTCAGGAAGAGGGCCTATGTAGGTTCTAAGCTTCACGCACTTTTTAGCTCAACGTGGACTTTAACGAGCGTCGTGCGTGGTGAACACGTCCATGGTTCAAAAGAATTATTCGTTCATGAAGTGGCTGTAGTCCAGAGAATTGATCGCATGTTTAGCTGTGGCTCTCGCTCATTCGTTCACTAAAGAAGCAAGCATACACTTGCGGGTGGTTGCATGTGCTTTCAGTACGGCATAGTAGCCACCATGCTTGCTTGAATGCTGACTCAAGTCACGCAAGTGGCAGTCAATGAAGATGAGCTGCCATTGGCACATGTGCTGTGTGATGTCAGTGCTCATTTGTAAGAAAAAGTCAGTTTACTGTAATGGTTAAGCGCCGCTTATTAAGCCGTGTCTCATCGCTTGAGTCGCTTTTTCCCGTTGAGCCTCTTAAAAAAACCTTAAGATGACAGGCTCCAGGAACATAAGCAGGAAGAAATAACACACCACATGGTTGATTATCAGACGACCACCATCACTGGTTTCACTATGCTTGTCTTGTATGGCGAATATGCTTCTACAAAAGCGCTCCGAAAGGAGCGGAAACATCGAGTGAATGTCACTCCAGCTAGCGTATCAACCCGATTGAACGTGAACACGGAGGGATGCTGACAGAATTCAAGTGCTTTGGTAGGAATAACCCAGAGTCGTTACTGAAGAGTGTTCAACGTTACGGCAGCGAGTTGGTTGACTTGGTACATTTGTTTCCAGGCTAGGGGCCACTCACGACGGTGAAAAGTCAGAGCTTGTCATGGATGGGTATCCAAATGATCTGAACTGCGCGTGGGAAGATGGATACTTGATGAGCCCAGCGAGCGGAGGGAAAAACAGTGGAAGGCTTTCATACTGCACGAAGGAGCAAATCAAGTTTGTAGTCAGGTAGGTTAGTCCAGTTTTTATCACGGGCCGGCACACTTCGCAAGCAGCACTTTAGTATGTCAAGCGAGTTGCTGCGCTCCTTAGCTCGGGTACGCAGGTACTACTCGACACCTCACAGGAATGTAGGAATACCAGTACGCCCACACTTCGGTGCACATGAAAGGGGCTCAGATGGTCCAAGTTAATCGGGAGTACTCCTGTACCACATTCAGCCCCCCCCCCCCCCACTTCACCAACCACTTTCGTCTTGTGGTTAGGCTGGTCACCTACTGGCTCGCTGGACATCTAATCGAATTTCGGCTGCTGCAGCTGCATACCGTAGGACGGTAAATGCTCGAGGTCCACATGTTTAGATTTAGGTGCACGTTAAACAATCGCAGGTGGTAAAATTTTCAGTAGCCTTCATTACGGAGTTTACATAACCTAGGCGCTACCTCCAAGTTGCTTCTCATCTACTGACCTGTTTGCTCATAGTAATACTGAATTTGCGCATAACAGTAACGTTATCTTGCCGAAGGTATGCGCTAATTATGGCGAACTCAGTGTTTAATTTTCATCAATATCATCATGGATCAGAATACCAACTTCTCTAAAAATGCAAGACATTTACATCAATTTAGGACCGAACTAAAATACACTTAAACATGCTTAGCAACAGTGTTCTTCCTTTTCATAGCGTCATTTGGTTTCAAAGCCTAAACTTTACCTAATGTAGCTTTTTCGATTTTTTCCGGCACTACTGCTTAGCTTTATTCATTGCTTCAATTTGTTTCATTGTGCATATGTCATTGTGTTCATTTCATTATGTGTAAATCACCCTTCATCCATGGTTAGTATTACTGTTTTTTCTTTCCATAGCTTTATTTTGTTTCAATTGCCAGATTTTATGTATTAGAGTTTTTTGTATCTTTTTTCTAGTTCTACTGCTTAGCTTTATTATTCGCTTTGTTTTGTTTCATTATGGATGTTTTGTTTTCATTTCGTATATTTTTTCACTGCTATGTTTTTTACGTGTTTAGTTCATACTTATGATTATTGCTAATATTACCTCAAACAATATGTTTTACCACAATCTGCTCTTAACACGGGGTCTCGATGCAGCCTTCGACTTTGGGACGCCCTTATGTATACTAACACATGAAACATTCTTGTATTGGTATCAATAAAAAATTCTGAAAAATATCTGAAATTCTCATAATCATAACGAGCTTAGCAAGTGTAGCTTGTTGACCTTGTTGGTCTAACATGTGGATAAAGTTGAGCGCGGCACTCAATTCACGAGGATAGGGCCTGCAGAACACAGAAGCGCTAATTTTCAACAATGATTCAACAGATGTTGGATCACTGAATATATACATAGAAAAGCCCTACACTCTGGAATGCGCAAATGTTGTGGCATGAGTGAAATTAAAAATTTATTAGATGATCACAACGATGTTGAGTTGCCACAATTTTCGCCTAGCTAATGTGTCATAGCTGATGTTTCTATGAACCACATTGTTTCATCTTTGTGCATGCGTATAACTAAGCCCTTATCAAAAAACAAACGAACACCCACGCCTACCAGAATGCGTGAATAAGAGAGCACAAAAACAATGTTAAGAAGGGAGAAGATGGTCTGTTATCCGTGCATTCCTGCTCGTTTGGGTGTTTGCCTTTGTGCAGCAAAAGCTATATACGCAGGAAGCGGAATGCCTTGGCTAGTTCAGGGCTTAAGCTATGTGCACACCCTTTCCTATCATGAAGCTCTGTGTGCTACTTACTGCATGCAAGAGCAGAGTGCTAGGTTACCCAAATATTTAGAGTGCACACCCTGCCATTTCCTTCCTCGAGTGACAACACTTCCCATGAGCGCCTTCCCGTGGGTATCATGTGCTTACCTACGCCATGTTAGCGTGCTATTCACCGTATGCTGCGTCCGCATGGGTGTGGGTTATTTACTCCAGCTACCCCAAATGTGAAGTCATGATCATTGGTGTTAGTTTTCGGAACCGAGACGCGTCGCCAGGGTTCAATGAGATGTGTTCACATCAAATCATGGAATAGCCTCTAAACAGCTACCAATATTCTGGAAGCTGTCATATATGAATATAAAATAAACAATCAACTACTTCTGGGAAGCGACATTCCACTATCGTGTTTACCGATTCCTACGATGCTGTGCTCAGATTTGGGTGCACCTTAAAGAACCCCAGGTGGTCGAAATTTCTGGAGCCCTCCACTACGGCATCTATCATAATCATATGGTGATTTTGTGATGGTAAACCCCACATATCAATCAATTATCAATTCCTACGAGGGAGTGATCAGCCATAATTTCTGCGGAGGGGGGAAGGTGGTCACAAAGGGGTTGCTTGCTACCTCTTGACCTGACATTATGAAGGTAGTTACTCAAGATAATTGAGCGATATGTGTTTGACTGAGTTAAAATACACGGTAATGGTCGTTTTGCGCGTCGCCTCTCCACACCGTTGCTCTGGGCTCCGAAGCGCCTCTTCCGAGACGCTAAGTCCCCTGCATGTTCCGCTTTGCCTCTCAACGGTGTTGCCTTGGGCTGACACATTCCCAATACCGATCATTTCTGATATAGGCAATGCACGCTTACGTGTACAAATTACCACTCACACGCCACGGCATTTGAAGTAGCTGCAATAGAAGGCAAAAAGCAATGAGACGCAAATATGAGCTGAAATTGCACGCTGGAAAAGGATGTAAAAAACAGTTGTCTGCCATTATTCTTGAATACATGCCCCTACTCCTTGGCTCAATAATTGCAAAATGAAAGCATGCGTTCAACTCGCTCGTATTGCACATTGGGGACTATTGCAGTTGTAGGTCAGTTTATCAAAACTGTCTCATCTCCTAAAGCTGTCGTTGTGAATTTCACTTTGAAAAAAATTATTTATCTCAACTCATGCGATAGATATATCTCACCCCGCAAACTTTCATGCTGCCGTTCGATTTGTGAAAGTAAAAAAAAATCACTCAGCAAAACAGTGTCGAAAGTCTGGGGTGTAAGGCAGCCGTGTGTTGTTTGACACATGCTTTCAAATTTTTTTTACATGAACAGGAGGTTTAATACCTTACATGCCTATATTGGAAGCTAATTTTGTCTGTCGCTAATTTGATCTGTCGTGCTTCGTTCGTAACGACGTTCTTCTTCAATTCTCCCTCATGCAGTACTTTGCCACAATATTGCATCAATATTAGTACGAAAGCGAACTACTCCAACAACTTTTATCCTGGACAAAACATGACACCAAAAATATTTTGTGAAACAATGCATCCACAACAAGAGGACGTGAACGCCTCCGAGGTATGTAGTCATGTCAGTTCTCTATTATGGCAATCCACTTTACAGGTTTGGAAGATGTTCCCGTTTATGACGGTTTTTTGCAGTTTTCACTGCTTGGAGATTTTCTTTGTTTGCTTTAAATTACGTGAAAACTCACTGACATGTCCAAGCCTCCAACATTGTCATGATTGTTATCGTCAGTAAAAATAATGGCCCTGTATCTGCATGTTTAATTGCAAATGTCGTCGAAAGATGACAGTCTTGCGTGTGGAGAGAGTGAACAAAACATTTATTTGATATTCTGTGCGAGAACATTGGTGAATGTAATTCTGGAAGCGCTGCGTTCGATCCGTGCGGCAAAGGCAAACCAGCGCATTCAGGCACGTCAGATACGAGCGTGATCTGGCAGTTATCTTCGAAAACGAAGGAAGGCGTGCGCGCCCATGGAAAAGGATGCGCGCCTGTCTCGGAGGCGATAAGGTGTAGAACGCAAAGCGATTGGCAGGTGCCACCACCGTGTCGTCTTAGCAAAGCGTCGGAAACACGTGCCTTTTTGAGAATCGCGTTGCATTCTCAGCGAAGCGTGATAAACGCTACAGACCTTAGAATTACTTTTGTCGGCCTTTTCTATTATAAAGACACGCACACGAAATATTGACTAGTAATTATAATGCCTCAGATGTGTGCAATAATTGATTTTTAATTGACAATCGCACAAGTATGAACGCTGAAACTTGAGCAATACTGGTGGGCCCTGAGGATTCGGTTGGCTGTTTGGGGTATTTCTTGGTGCCGTTTGGAGTATCGTTACGGCAGACAAACAGACAAATGTGCAGACAGACAGACAGACAGACAGACAGACAGACAGACAGACAGAGAGACAGACAGACAGACACACAGAAATTTTCGGGTTGAAGGTCCCAAAGAAAGACTATCGTATTTATTATAATATAGCTTGGTGTCGACAAGTTTCACAAGAGCGCTTAAAATGTAACGTGTAAATCGGGGATGCTTTGAAGTATTTTTATTTAAAACCTAATGCATCACAATGCATTACGCTCTTATTTTTAATACCTACACCACACTTCTAAAACTGCTACATCGCCACATAGCTACATGGCTAGGCCAGAGTGAAAGGATGAATGAATAAATGAATGAGTGAATAAAGGATGTTCTCAAGAAATGTTAACCTAACGTTATTCAGTGCTATAACTATCTGTCACACACTCCTACGAGAAAATACAATTTCAATTTGATTCAATATTCTGTATTTGGTAGAATTTTCCTACGAAGCACCTGTCTAAAATAATGTTTTTGTTTTGTTTTTGCGTGAACTATACAATTTTCTAAATATACGCTAGAGGAAACTCTGGTGCTAACGTCTATAAGAGCGGCAACGCACAGCGCTTCAGCGAGCACGGGAATGGTGGATGGAACACGGATTTGGCTAATTTTCATACTTCTGGCTCTATGTGTGTTCGTGTGGCTTGGGGCTGTTTTCTTTCGAAAAAAAAATCAGCAAATGTCCATTGGTTCTGCTTCCCCACCTTACTTTTTAAGCTTACCATTTCAAATCGGGTCATGAAGTTCCGATGGGTAAGTTCTTTCCTTCAAAACAAAACCTAAACGCCGCAATAAACGAAGCCACAAGTGTGATCCGCCACCCACAAGTACGAAGACCAGGGAAATCGGTGTACTACCTTTTATTCCCATGGTCGCGGAACGATTGCAGCGCCAGAGCCCCCTCTAGTTAATTTCAGGAAACTCTGTGGCGTGAACATCGAGTCATGAACTTAAAATTCTCATTCGATGCATGTCAACTAAAATCTTGAATAGTTATACTGCAACCCCGAAAGACTTAACGTAATGAAACGTGTGTTTAAGAACACCATTCTTCAGGTTAACAGAGTATTTTGACACGTTTTGCTATAGATGTCATCATGTACTGACTTTCTTCCTTTTTACTTGTGCTAGCGAATTAAAACTGCTTACAAACGACATCTAAACTTGTAGCTGCCTACGAGTGATTCCAAGCATAATACAGCAAGAAAAAGAAACATCCCTTACAGGTTATTGGTCACGAGAATGATTACACTGCTTTTCTGGAGTGATATACACACTAAAATCAAATAGTGACACCATGGGTAGAAAAAAGAAGTGCAGCTCATGCAGACTCAATCAATGTTATACATTTTGTTCTTCGAGATAACTCGGACTAACCAATATTTTACCAATTTCGACTCACTATTCCTCAAACTCACCAAAATATGGCTCACCCGCGCTCACTCAGCCTCAGACTCGAGTCTTGATCTGAGTCTGAGGATGAGTCAGTTTGCAGACCTGTTGATCACAGTAGCGTAACTTGCGTCGGCTAGTTATTAGTTCACCATACGTGCTACAGATCAGATGTGATTGATCATCGGTATGTTTTCTGTGGTTGTGCGGCGCTTATGGTGCTCGTCTCCTGACATCTAGGTGACGGGTCCGATTTCCACCACGGCAGTCACATTTAGGTGAAGGCAAATCGCGAGAAGACCTTGCGCTGTGTGAATCAGAGTACATTGAGTAACACCAGATAGCAGAAGTTTCCGAACTCCTCCACTACGGCATGTTTCATAATCATAAGTCGGTTTTTCATGTAAAACCCCAGATATTATACTTAAAACGTCTCTATATGTGAACCGAAACGAGTTATCTCGCTAGTTGGTGCATGGTGCAATACAAAAGCTGGAGGCACAAAGAACGAGCACTAGAAAGCCAGTTTTGTCACCAGTCCTGCCTTTCCTTGTCCTAATTCCTTTGCTCTCCAATCTTTATTAGTCCATTTTATTATCATAGTGTTTTAGCTGTGGCGGCGTCATGTGCTAATCACGGGCAGGCGGCTCAGATTAGCGACCCTTTCGAGCTGAGTTTGATGGTTCGAAATACAAAAACGCATTGGCATACGTAATCATGTCAACCTTAAAGACAAACACGTGGTCAAGTACAATCGACAGGATCCGATAATGCTTCCTTCATAACTATGTCATACCCGTAACACGTAAAGCCGTGAATTTTTTTTACTTTTTCATTTCTGTTCTCCTCAAATACGCCATGTGTAGCTGAGTAGTTCTTTGTCTGGCACGTCGTGTCACCTTTGCTTCTTTTTCTGTTACTTCATGCAGCCCAATGGCAGTGGCGATCAACAATGCACAATAGAGTGTTGCTGGAAATATGAACTTGAAAATGTGCAAGAGCGAGAGGTCATCAGCATTGACGATTCGGAGATTTCCCACGACAGCAGTGAGTACTATTATGGAGAGCCCAGGGATTGTGAAAAGCACAGCATGCCAGAAGCAATGTCTTGTGGCGAAAATAAGGTACCTATAAAAGCTGTATTCCCATTTGTTTGCGCAGAGCCAGTATAATTGCTTTTTTCTCGTTCTAAGGTATTGCACTCCATATCGTTGCGGGGTGAAGACTCGTTTCACAATACATTTGCAACGTATGTAGAATAGGGATGGAAATACCTATACACAGTGTGACGTCTACACTCTCTGCTGCTTCTCATTTGTTATCAATCTGTTGTAGCTTGAATGGTGAAAAAAATGTAGCTGATCCCTTTTGCTAGGAATTGGTATAACATGAAATCCTAGCATGTCTTCTCACAGGTAGTTAGCGTTTATTGTGCATTGTCTCGCCACAAGGGCAAAACAATGAGTGCTGCAGCAACTCCAAAGTCACGCGGAGAAGGACAACCAGCTCAAACCTTGCAGCGTGCACCTCAAGCAGAAAGCACGAAAAAAATGAGCATGCTCTGATGACCGCCAAACGGTATATGATGCGTATAAATGGCTTGTCATCAGTAGTTTTGGCAACGCACGCTCCGTGGCCTAGTGGTTAGTGCTCCGCGCTGAGGATGGAGAGGTCGCTAGTTCGACGCCCCACAACAGAAATTTTCCTCATCGCATTTTGAATTAAATTTGTTAGTGTATATTGTGCAAGGTCACATCCGTGACAGGAGTACGTCAGCATAGCCGTGGTGGACCCCGGCATATAACACGTTCGTGTTGAAAAAGACACTAGGGCCATGCATCATACAAGAAAGAAACATTCTAGCATCTACTTAGTGCCACCTACGTTAAGTGTGTGATGGAAACAGCGCATCGCACCGTTAGCGTGTGTTTATAGCGGAGCAGTCGGTGACAAGCACAGAACAGCCAAGGCCCCCAAATCTTGTTCTTGTTCATCGTTTCTTGTGACTCATACCCACTGACGGGGATTTGGCTGAGTACTGAGTGGTCTTTTAAAATCTTACGGAGTTTTAGAGAAATGAAGGTCTTAGAATAAAGATATCACAAACTTTGCATTGAAATGAGATGCTCACGCAAATGTACCCAATACGAAGCTTTTTATCAGTAATAGTTAATAAAATAAATTAACATTCTCATTTCTCAAGAAAAAATATAAGTAGGATAAATGTTATGCCTGTGTGGACACAGAGAAATTATCGGGGAGCGTCGTATTCTTTCGCATTATTTTCTTCTTGAATGCTGGTAGCTCATCGTAGAAATGCAGACTCTGGCTCCTATATCTATCTGCAAAACTATAGTGACCATAAAGCTAATATTTTTAATGCTTTATCAAGTGCTTTAAGAGACTGTCGGCGTCGGGAGCGTCAGCACGAGTGGTGCGAAAAATGACGGTGCGGTGGCGCCGCCATTACACGTACCCTTATGCTCCGTGTTGCCTAAGTTGGTGGTGCTCTCCCGACTTCAATTGGACGTAACATGGTGGCATCATCATCAGACATTGTCGCTCGCTCAGACGTGGGCCGTTCACGGAGGCGTAAAAAAACCACATATGAGGAGAAGAATGCTTATAATTTCTGTGATCCGCGAAACAGTGCAAACCACGTCAAGAACGGGGAGCATTTGAAATAAATTAATACAGGAGACTCTTAAAAAAAAGAATGCGGCTTTCACCTTCCAGTCGCCTAAACAGGCGCGTAAATGACCATGTGAAATCTGCTATTCCACTTGCGGCAACTTGGCCGAGGTGCAGCAAGCACATTTATAGCGCTGCAAAACACGCAGATCGTAACATGTTCATGCAAAACGTAACCTCACATTTATGTGTAAATTCAGTGTGCCAACGAGACGTTAAACTGTTAGTGACCAAACGTAACATAATTTGAACTGCTTCTTTGACGCAACTTTAGTATATTGCAACTGATAATGAAGCCAAGCAAGGTATGGGGGGCATTGTTTGCACTGTTTTACCTGTATGGTAGTGCGATGTACACATGCACAGAGAAAAATGAACAAAAATACAGTTTTCACTAGGCAGTGACTGAACCTGCAACATTTAAATAATTCACCTGGTGCTGTTTTACTCAGATGCAGGGGGGGAGGGGTTAGTCCTTTCATCTACTTTGCTGACTGTTTAAGTGCATGCGAACCTCGAAGTGTTTTGGAGCGCCGCTCGTAGCCATGGCGGAAGGTGTGAAATACTCTTCTGCAGCAATCTGGCGTCACATAACTGCTATTCAGATAACTTTTAGATGCTTCCTTCAATACTATCTTCCTTTTCCACAAATCTCATAGGAAGTCACCATTATGATGTGAGACCAGGTTGTTTGCTTTAACCTCTAATATACAAGGAATTCAAGGGCAGTTCTTGTAAGCCAGCCAAAAATATGGGAATCGTAAAAAGTGAAATTGTAGTTCAGAGAAAAAAGCCATAAAACATTGTAACATACCAACTACAATTTTTCAGTAGGTGTTCACACTGTCAAAAGAATTGTACTTACTACTTACTTTACCTCATTTACAGACGTGCAGACAAGGTGTCTGTGGCGAACACAACTGGACCGAGATATACAAGTTGTATCATACATACCGCACATTTCAGACCCTATGATTTGTTTTCCACTGGGCGTCGGGCACCTCACAGCAGCAGAATGTCACTTTTGCTTTGGCGAAGAGAATATTTAGGAACCAAGCAATGCAATCCTTCGAATGCCATAAAAGCATAAAACCTACATCCGTTGAACAAATACAATTCAAGTTTTCCTTATTCACTAAATGTTTTTGATAAATTCAATTCTGCTTTGTCCTTTAGCGGAAAACCCGAGAGGAACCCCGCCATTCCTCAAAAGTGTCACGCGTATATTGTATGGCATTATCTGAGCGAAAAGGTGCACACTGGCGTATGTTATAAGAACACTCACCTGGTCCTTTATTCATTTGCCAAAACCGACTTGAACGTGAAAGCGGTCCTCTTTCTTCGTGTCAGTTTATGTGTAGATCCTCCCGCATACCTTTCGGAAAGCTTTCTGAAGCTTTAGCACTGCCTCCAGGTTCACATGTATTGCAAGTTTTCGGCATGTCACCTAGTTTTGTATTATATCGGCGATCTACACACCTTTGGCCATGCTAACATGTCATGGGAAGACGGCCAGATGGGGCTAATTACCAATTTATAAAGCGCGTCCGCAAGAATGCGCGTCGGAGAAGACTTCGATAGGTGGTGAGCGAGGGAGATGACGTCTTCGAGACCATGCGAAAGAGTGCATATACAATGGACATGAAACAGGTGATTTCTTCCATTTGAGGACCATACCTAAAGCTTTCTTATGCGACAACAAGTGAGGTTTTGTCGTCATGACTTCGGCAACACACGCAGGAAAGGCAAGGGAAGCAATAACAAGCAACTTTCGTCATGTTTAAGACACAGGGCCTGAAAAAGTAAAGAAGTTAGCATTGAAGCAGTGCGAAGACTTGAAGTTGGGCAAGTTTGCTGCGTCTCTCAAGGAACGCAAGCACTCTTGCTTCTCAGTATTTTTTCCACCAAGATTCACAAGCCTAAACATCCATTTGGCGTTGCAGTTTCAGAGCGAGGCACTTGGGGGAATGGCGTGGGGCTGTTATTGCAGCAGTCGCTAGCCCTGCTGTTTTTTGATGACCCTTCTCTTGTTACGCAAGCGCATAATTTCTCAGTCTCCCTCGAAATTGAGCAATCAAAAGTCGTGAGTGTTTTCCAATACACCTGAAAGATCTTTACTACTCAGCGCCACATCCGTCAGTTTTGAAGCAGTTGACGAGGCCATTGACAATACGAGTATAGCTGCCATATCGTTTTATAATCTGCTGAATGTACGATTTTGTGGCCGAGCTGTTAACAACACGCGCATAATTCAAGATACTACGTACGACGCAACGATAAAGTTTCCGTAGGCATAACCTAACGAAACCCCAATGCTTATGGGACAGAACATTTATTACATGAAGTTCCTTATTCAAGGGAATTACGATGAGCGGGGTGAAGCTCTGGGGGATTTCATCGCTAAACCACGAACCATCCGTGATAATCACCCACTACATCATCAAAGGCGTGACAAACACTGTATATACTTGCGTACATGCGTAAGCACTGGCCGGGTGGTGTTGATTTGCGTCCAGGTAGACTACAGTCCAAAAAGGTGGGCTTTGACGGTTCGCCCGGAGTGCTGGCCTTCCGGATTTTGAAATCTAGTGACTCTATCGGCAGAGGGGTCGTAGCGTTTAACTAGCGTTGGAGTTCTCAGGTCTCATGACAAAGCTGACTATTTCTATTAGGCGGTGGGGCTGGTTGTATGGCGCACCGGGCCTCTCCCAAAGCACCTGTCCCAAAGTGGTTCGTTCCTGGCAATCGTTTACAATTCGTAGCCATACGTCGCTTCCTTTCCCCCTTCGTTATAACGGCTTTATTCTCGGTGAAGTGGTGGATCGGTGATTGAGCGTAGTGGGATGTTGGCAAGGACGAAGTAGTGGGCGGTTTGCAAAGGTGGAACTAAAGGCGTTCACGTACAAACGAGAAATGGACAGACCCGCACCTTCAGGAGATTCGCCCTTAAAAGCTCTGTAGGCGTCAGCGCTACAGCATTTTCGCGCCCGACATCACAGATGGTGAGGTCAGTCCCGTGGCTGAATGTACAGCAGCACGTTCGTTGGATTACGCATCTTGAATGCACAGTCCCATACTTCCGAAATCATGTCGACGGTAAATCTATGGTGGTGCTGCTGGTATTCTGTAAGCTATACTTCTATAAGCTACACTTCTGTAAGTGTGCAGCGGTTACAACACGCTCCGAGCTATTGGTGTCTGCATCTTGCTCAGCAATAAATGAAAAGCGCCGACTACGATGCGGACCATGACGAAAACTTTTCCATCTTCGTCCGTCACTTTGTAAGGTGGAGATGAGCTCACCCTTTCTGTCGAATTCTGGCGTCCCTAGTAAGGTGCAAGTAGCTTTGGGAGTTCAGGCGGAACTTCAATCTCGTGGATGGTAGAAGTGTCCTTGTCCTTAGGCGCGGCTACGTTTAGCCTGGTGGCATATATAAAGCGTCAGCTGCACTATTGGCTGAATAGTCTTTCTCCTTAAACCTGACGGCACTTGGACCTTGAGGCAGAGGAGACGGTATTGTACGTGGTTCTCTTGGCAACGAGGGCCTGGCGGCCTTGATGCACCGCCGGTTACATGATTATTGTCGCGTAACGGCTGCACCTAAATCTTGGTATGACGAGTGATCACACACCTTTTTCTTCATCATTGCTATCTCCTTTCAGATAACAGGATAATTAACAGGCACGCGCCCTAAAATGGTCACAGGAGGACAACGACATCGCGTTGTGCAAGTGGGTGCCGGGCTCGTGGAAGTTGCCGGCCTATTTTTCGCCTAATAAGGCACCAGTAACCTGTTAATCAGTAGGTGCGTGCCATGGAATTCACGGGCCACGTCCTTCTGCTGACCTTACACGGGGGACGTGTTGTACCTCGGGGGCGTAGACCCTGCATTTCCCCGGTTGGGTGTTTCATGCACTAGACCAACACGCCACTACATACCAGCAACTGTGACGCCCCTCGGTAGCGAGGTTGGTCCTGCCACTCGATGATGCGAGGTACCCTACCTGCGGACACACCCGAACAAGGGGCGGACGTAATGGTGCCCCTTGAAATTTGAACATTTCAGTATTGTACAATGGCACATGTTTTTTGTGTAGGGCCTAGTGCATTGGGAGCGAATGGCGGCGTTCGTGCACACACTACTCACGTGACCTGTCTTCAAGCACTTCCAGCACCGACGCGGTTTCTGCACAAAAGGTCGAACTGCGTGCCAAAAATGGCCCACTTTCAGATGTAATGGGAGTAAATTGCTCTTGAATGTAATCTTTACGCATCGTGATGTCCTGATATGACACACACTTGCAATAATGGTGTCTACTGACGCAGGCTTAATCAGGAATGGTAGGTCGGTTTCGGTAATGGCGTCATCAATATCATAAATTACCCCTCTGGTAATCTCTTTGTTCAACGGTATTTGAGAGCGGACATCCATATTCCCTCAATTACCATGAGATCGCGCAGTGTGTGACGCGCAGCCACGTGATTTACGTCAATTGCTAGAATGTTTTCCGGGTATTCAGTCTGACCTCCTTGATTTCGTTTTGTACCAGTGGCCATAGCTGTGCAGACACGAGCTGACTGTTCAGAGATCTCAGCTCGTCAGTGGCTAGAACTGGCGCGAATAGGATAGCTAATACCTCGGTATTTCGCGAACACTGGATGGCGGACTCACTTGAATTATATGAAGTGCTCAGCAACTGCCTCTTAGCCTTCCAGTTCTTCACTAACTCGAAGGTGTCGTCAGCAGAATCTTCTGTGCCGTCAAATAGTGCGTGGTGTTTTCGCTGTCAGTGTCACTCCAGGTGTTGTTGCGCCTCCTGAAAGCAACACCCGCTACCGCTCCGGTGTCTACTGGGCGCACGTGTGGTTCCACCTCCATTGTACACCAGTAGTAAACCGCACTTGACGGGTTAAATTAAAATTAATTGCGAAAAGCCACAGCATATTCACGAGGTGTGTGAGGACGGGTGGAGCGAAACGTACGGACGGATGGATGGATGCATGGATAGACGCATTGACGGGCAGACGCACAAAAAGCACGGACGGACTGATGGACGCTTCGCCCCACTCATCATCATTCACTCTATGGATACGCTTTCACACCGTTTTTGATGATATGCAGTGCAATGGAACTGGCCACTACGCCGACTACGACGACTACGACGACACGGGATGTACGCTTCATGGCGTAAGAGGCTTCGCCCCTAAAACGTATGCGTAGAACTGAGACATTTCGCGTTCTGCCATAATGGCACTTCGTCTTCCTCCCATACCTTCCACACATTGTGTACTTATTTTATTTGCTTATGTGTTGTTTACTGGCGTGGCATTTCATAGCTGAACTGGCTCACAGAATGTGTAGACAGCCGTTCGTGTGACTGCTGACTGTCTTCGGTGGCGCATGGCAGGCGTGCCCTCACCTTTGGTGACAGAGAACGCGCCATGTCAAGCCCCAAGGCTCTGTACTCTATGTTTTGCCAAGTGTTATTCCCAAGGCTGCTGTCTCGCTGCAGTGGTTTGCTACGATTGGACAACGTGAGTCTTTGAACTGTTTATGCTATTCTGCTAATGAACAGTTGCGTCACTATTTCATCAGTGAAGCTTCTGGTTATGTTGCAAGTACACCATTTGGCTAATAAAACAACACTGCCTCCTCAATATTTCTTGTTGTCTTTCTTTTCTCACGTACATGAAATTAGTGAGTCATAAGGGGAAATGAAAACGCTTATTTATAATGGCACACGAAAGATCAGCAATTAAGCGAAAATTTGATTTCGCGTCATGCGGGGCAAGTGCACGACGTCGCTACAACTTCTGGTTGTGACGTCGTCTTTTAATCTTTATTCTTTAGCTGTTGGTTTTTTTCTTCATACAGAGGCTGCATACGTAGGCTGCATACGTAGGTTTTCTTCCGCATACATGGGCTTCGATGGAAGTTACGCCAGCAGTTTACATATACCTTGTGTGACGTCTAAAACTCTACCGTATCTTGGCCGTGCATGTTGCTGACTGCACATGTTGACCTTCAATCGGCGAGTGCAAAGTGATAAGCCGGTACGCAGACAGGCTGAGATGAAAGCTTCATGGAGCCTTAGAAATTCACAAAAGGAAAAAAGAATGTCTCCGGTCACTGTTGGCTGACCTTTGGCAAAAATAAATCTGCTTTTTCAAGAGGTAGAGTGCAGGTGTAAAGGCGAAGAACCGGTTAGTGGGGGTTTTCGGGTTGCTCGTGATGTGACATCTTGTATGACTTTTCTCTCCCTTTTCTTTTTTCCATTTCCCTGCCTTGTGGCAATCAATTCAGTGATTAGTAAGCGCAGTGTATGTGTGCTTCTTGTAAAATTTTGTCCCGTCTAGGCGCACTGTCTCACGTTCGCCTCAATGCATTATTCTTTATTTTACACATTTCCATCTTGTAGGCAACTGTAAGTCCCCACAGATCACCTCGACAGACTCAGATTTAGTCCTCACATGTACACTCATCGGCCAAGTGCTAATCTATAGTTACAGCCGTTCCATGCACTAGCCGCACAGCCGCAACGCACGTGCCGGCACACCCACCGCACCCAAGCGAAGGGTGAGAGCATCGCCAACTGGCTCATTTGTCTCCCGCTTGCGTGCAGCAGGTGTGCCGGCACGTGCGTTGCGGCTGTGCGGCTGGCGCGTGGAACGGCCCTTACACCTCAATAGACTGAGATTTACCCCCGTATACACAAACGCTCCTCGACTCGACTTGCACCCTTCACTTGACGGAGTTACGCACTGCTGCTCGGCTGAAAATGACACTGCGCTACTCAGGAGTAGCAGCAATTTATCACTGATATGGAGTGTCTTTCCCTTCATAGAAATGGCGCTCCCGTCGGCTTTCTCAAGTGAAGGTGGAGCGTTGAGTGAAGGACCGTTCTAGAATACGATGGTTAGTCCTCACATGTAGTTCCCACCTTTACACTTCAGACAGGAACCATCAGTCCGTACAGTTGCACTTCACCGGACAAACGATGGTTCCATGCACCACGGGGTGGTCTAGTGGCTAAGGTGCTCGGCTGCGGACATCCAGGTCGCGGGATCAAATTCAGGCGTCGGCGGCTGCATTTTCGATGGAGACGAAAATGCTGTATGCCCGTATGCTCTGATTTGGATGCACGTTAAATAACCCCGGGCAGTTGACATTTCCGGAGTCCTCCACTATGGCGTTTCTCATAATCATATGGTGGTTGTGCAACCTCGTATAGCAATCAATCAATCAGTCAAACAGTGGTTTCACTCGGATGTACTTTTAGAATAAACGTTTTTTTCCCTGGTGCAAATAATTCGTAAATTCATGGCTATCATATTCTAGATGTATGCTCCCTAAAGCTTAGCACTTATGTAGCTTCTTTGTCTCATCAGTGAGCAATAATTGGTGCCAAAAGAAAAGGCGAAAAGGTATTTAGGCATTCGTCTTTCCCTCCTTTCACAGTAAACGCAAAAACGAAAGACAAGAATGAAGCATTGGAATGATTTACTATTCTATATTTATGTAGGAATTTTCTGAATTCATTCAGTTAATTCACCGTGAAATGTTGAAAACAGGTGCAGCCGTGCTGCCACATCTGCCACAGCCCATTTCGTGTAGCTGCTCAAACAGAAGTATTTGATAGCTCGCATTTTGCTCGCCAGCACACACAGTTTCCTGCATGTCTGCTCGTTGTGGGCAAGGGCTGCATCCTGCAGAACTCGAAAACTGGCAGTCACACGTGATGGGGAGATGAAGATGTGCACGGATGGTAAGTATATGTAAGGTGAATTAAATATCACTGCACTCCGCCCAAATTATTAACCAGTGAAAGCTGAAACATGCGACCCCGCGGGGTCGCCAGTTGAACCTACGACTAAACACCGCGGTGTTTAGTCGTAGGTTTAACTCGCAAGATTGCTGTCATGAAGAAGTGTAACGAGCGCTTAAATGCGGTTCGCAATGTGTTAATCGCAGGGATTGCTTTCGAAGAATCAGCGAGGCGGTCACAGACGTCGTAGTTGAAGCCAAAGTGCCGCTGAAGAAACTCGCGCCGACATTGGACATTTGCCCTGGCGAACTGGCTCCCGTAATCACCGCGTTGACGCTGGTGTGCCTGTTCGGCTCGGCGTTCTTTCATTTCATTTCATTTTATTTCCTTAAAGACCCCATTTGGGGGTGTTACATAAGAGGTATATATATATATATATATATATATATATATATATATATATATATATATATAGTGGGAGTAATAATTCAATGGGCCAGTTAGTCTTTGTGAAGGTATGGGATATGGCACAACGGGAGCGTTGTCAACAAAGATAAATATATTTATTTCCCAACAGTTTCGGGAAGGGTCCTCCCTTCATCAGGGGATGAGTTATACTGACATGAATTTCCAAACATCGTTGCTGCCGCGTCCCTCTCGCCTTGAAACATGTTTGCGAGAGTTAGAGAAAACTAGAAAAAAAGGGGGAGGGGGAGAAAAAAAGAAAAAGAAAGAAAAGAACGAAAGTGAAAAAAAAAGAGAGGAAGAACCACTGTCAACACTGAGAACGAAACCAACTGTCCGTGTACGTCCACATACGTTTCTTATAACGTGCTGTTCAGTTCTCGACGTGTGTCGGGCCACCCAAGATTGTCGCCGCGGTGCCGGGAGGGTCCGTGACGGCATGCGTAAAGAAAGGGTTTCCCCGTAATGGGTCGGTCGGCATGCGGCGTGCGTAAAGGAAGGGTCTCCCTTTAATGGGTCGGTCGGCTCTTTTTACCTTTAACCTTCGTCCGTTTCCCTTCAATGGTCATCAAGTGGTAGGCGAACGAAAACACTTTGTATGTGCATGTGGAAAAAGGAAGAAAAGAAAAAATGAATGGAGAAAAAACAAAAACAAGAATGAACAGTGTACACGTACAAGTCAGTCAGAAAAAAGCATGTTCTCCAGCTGTCAATCTTTGTCACCAATTTCCGCCTGGCTTACTTCTCAGAGGCAGTTGAGTTTACCGGGGTCCTCGTTGATGCCGGCTACTAATGTTCGAAATTTGAAAATAAAATGTGCCTCACGCTGTTCGCGCTCGCGTCTGTTTGAGAAACCGGACTGCAAAAGAGTTACGCTGATATTTTCAAAACTGTGGTTTGGCAGGCGCAGATGTCTAGATAAAGGTAGCTTCGGCAGTGAAGTGGCGTGGTACCGGTGATTATTGAACCGCAGCCGAAATGGCATGTCTGTTTGGCCGATATATTCTTGTTCGCAGATGTTGCAATGTAGCATGTATATTACGTTACTGGAGTCACAATTAAGGCTTTCAGTTATGCAGACTTTGAAATCCGAGAAGTTCGCTTTGGATTCACGTGTTGTGACCATTTGTGGGCATACCTTGCACCGAGTTTTTTCGCAGGGATGGCACCCTGATTGAAATTTGGGGGTGGTTGTTTTTGCTCTGACAAGAATGTTCTTCAGATTTTTATCCCGGCGGTACACCACGTGAGGTGGCTTCGCGAAGATAGAAGTTAGTCGTTTGCTTTGCCTGATTATGTTGAAATGGCGGGACAGAATGTTGTTGATTCGTGGCGCTGATGAGGAGTAAGTTAGTACAAGGTTCGTTTGGGAAGTCGTTTTAGATACTCTGTTTGGTCCCTTAATAATATCATTCCTGTTCACGTTGCGAGCACGTAGTAAGGCATCGTCAATAATGTCTTCCGGATAATTTTGTTTCAATAAAGAATGCTTTAGGTGTTCCGCGTGTCTGTCAAATTCCCGCATATCGGTGCATATTCTTCGGTACCGGTAGGCATGAGAATATGGATTACCCGTTTTGCAATGCTTTGGGTGGCTGCTGTTGAAATGTAGGTACATTTGACGGTCTGTGGGCTTTTTGTAAAGGTTCGTTGACAAGCGGTCATTTTCGACCGTGACAGTGACGTCCAAAAAGTTAATGCTAGTTTTGGAAATTTTGTGCGTGAATTTTATTGACGGGTGGCACTTGTTAAAATCCTCTATGAAGCGGAAAAGACTTCCCTCATCAAGGTTCCATATCATAAAAATATCGTCTAAGTATCTTCTGTAGTAGAAAGGTTTCAAGGTGCGTCCCTCATTGAATGGGATTTCAAGTGAAGCCATAAAGGTGCTCGCGAAGTTTGGGGCCATTTTCGTGCCCATTGCAGTGCCACTGACCTCAAGGAAATGCTTGCCATTGAACTCAAAATGGTTATAGTTTAGTACAAGTTCAAGAAGTGTAAACAGTACCTCGCCACTTACACTAGTTGATGAGTCAGATTTTACATATTCAGAAACCATAGCTGCTATTCCGTCATGGTGGGGTATGTTGGTGTACAGTGAGCAGACGTCCATGGTCGCCAGAGAACTGCCGCCTGGGATGTCGAGAGTTGAAGTTTCGCAGATGAAGTGGTTTGTGTCCTTTAAGTAATAGGGAAAATTTGTGGGGATGTTTTTCATTAAGAAATTTATGAATTCTGATATATTTTCTGTTGATGTGCTGTTACTGGATACTATCGGACGTCCCGGATTACCTGCCTTGTGTATTTTGGGGAGCAAATAGAATCGACTGGGAACAAAATGGGCCGGTAACATTGCTTTTAACATTTTGCCGGTAATTTTCTCGTCCCGGCGGAGATTGTTTAGGGTTACTTTTATCTCCCTTTCAAATTAGGGAGTCGGGTCAGTTGGAAGTTCTTTGTAGAATTTTGTGTCTGATAGCTGTCGTTCCCCTTCCTTTAAGTAGTCCGACGTGTTTAGAATTACTATGCAGCGCCCTTTATCAGCCGGTTTGATAGTAACTTCAGTGTTTTTTCGTAGTTCATCGAGTGCCCTTCGTTCTGACTTTGATATGTTGTTTCGAAATGGCCGATTTTTTTCATACGCTCTGATTATATCTTTCTGAACTGCTGATATATACATATCGAGGTGTTTGTCCCTCTGCTCATCCGGGCACCATAATTTGTCACCACCAATCACTCTATTCTCGTCCGTACAGTCCTTGCAATCATGAAAGTATTCACGGAGGCGGAGATTACGCGCAAAGTTATCGAGGTCTTGGTACAGTTCAAATTCATTGAATCTACCGGATGATGGACAAAAGGTTAAGCCTCTCGACAAAAGTTGAAGCTGAGTGGGTGTGAGTGTTGTGTTTGACAGATTGAGGACATTTTTCTGATAAGTTTTCGGCTGCTCTTGGCTATCACGTGGCACGAGAGTGTCAGCGTCATATTCGAGAGTAAGGATGTTTTGATTAGAATTGCACTGTAGTTTCGAGTTATCATTTTTCTTCTCAAAGTTAGGTTGTGGTACGGGTGGTCCCTGGCGTGCTTGTACGGCCTCATTCCTATTTTCCTGTTGCAGAGCAGTGGAGCTACTGCAGTCCCGCTTGAATTTTCTATCTTTTACTACTGAAATTTCGCCTCTCTTTTTTAGTTCATATCTTTCCAGTTCTCTTGCCTCATGCTCTCCGAGATTAGATACCAATTTCTGCATGGCCTCCGTGACACTGTGTTCGGCGGCCTTACGCTCACTATGGTCCGCAATGACCCGAGTCAGTTGCAAGGACGCTTCTAGTAATATTTTTTCCCACTTCCCCCTTTCTGCTTCACTTAGTGTAGGCATTGAGGGGTTGCAGGCTAGGCGGAGGCCCTTAGGTGCAATTTCGTGAGATAGATATTTGGTTAGTTGTTCCGCGTGTTTTTCGTATTGCACCCGCTTTTCAATGATTTTCCTAATCGATAGAAATGAGTGAGACCATGCGTGTTTAAGACTGCCCGTACCTTTTGTTTCCCCGTGTCATTTGGAAGCCGCCGCCTTGGTCTTCGCCGCATTCGTCCGCCTGGTGTTGTAAGGCCTCGCTGGGGGGAGTGGCGACGTCATCACTGCTGGGACCCTGGATGGCTCTGGGTGTCGCTCGGCTCCTTGTTGTTGAGGGGGCTTGGCACTGGAGTTGTCCGTGCAAGCGATTGCCGCCGATCTAGTTTTCTCTAACTCTCGCAAACATGTTTCAAGGCGAGAGGGACGCGGCAGCAACGAAGTTTGGAAATTCATGTCAGTATAACTCATCCCCTGATGAAGGGAGGACCCCTCCCGAAACTGTTGGGAAATAAATATATTGATCCTGGTTGACAACGCTCCCGTTGTGCCATATCCCATATATATATATATATATATATATATATATATATATATATATATATATATATATATATATATATATATATATATATATATATGTATATATATATATATATATATATATATATATATATATATATATATATATATATATATATATATACATTGTGTAAGATGGCGTCCAGTACCCTCAAGACTCTTCTTTATTGACTCGAGTATGTGCCCCACAACCTAAGCTTGACTAGTGATGATGAGTATGTACAGATGAAAAGATGGGACGCATAAACAATGCTCAACTTATTTTCCCCGCGCACTTGAGCGGCCGGCCCGGCCGAAACTTAGGCGGGAAATGTACGGTGAACAAAGGGTTTAAGACGTGAAACGTGGACTATCTCGGAGGCACGGTAACGACGGTCCGACGAACCCTTGACGGGAGTGACAAGGTAATTGACAGCAGATGTCCTTTCAGAAATGACGTAAGGTCCGAGAAAGCGTGACTGAATTTTTTCACACAATCCTGGAGTGTGAACAGGCGTCCAAAGTAGTACTTCATCTCCAGGACGGAAAGTGACGTCTCGACGGAAGCTGTCATAGCGTTGCTTGCGGTGTTGTTGACTGGCCTCCGTGTTGAGTTGAGCACGTTGCCGTGCCTCAGCGAGCCTGGAAACAAAATGATCTGGCGTAGTCGTGGACGTTTTTGTCGTCACATTGAAGAAAGAGGCGTCAATGGTGAATGTCGGCGCACGACCATAGACGAGGAAGAAAGGTGAATACCCGGTGGTTCGTTGAACAACGGTGTTGTGTGAAAATGTTACGAACGGCAAGATTTTGTCCCACTTATCGTGGTTCGGTCCGATGTACATGGATATCATGTCGATTAGAGTCCGGTGGAATCGCTCTGTCAGGCCATTTGTCTGCGGGTGGTAAGCGGATGTGGTCTTATGAACTGTGTCACAAGTTTTTAGGATTTCATCGAGAATTGTGGACAGGAAGGCCTTGCCTCGGTCACTCAACAACGCGCGAGGTGCGCCATGATGCAACACAATGGCTTCTAAAAAGAAGGCGGCAACGTCTGATGCAGAGCTAGTGCGTAGAGGAGCAGTCTCGTGTGAGGTGGTCGACAGCTGTGACGATCCAGCGGTAGCCCGCTGGCGTTACGGGAAGTGGCCCGACGAGGTCTATTCCGACAACGACAAAAGGCGTATCGGGACATGGAATGGGTTGTAATAGGCCAGCAGGAGCTGAAGTTGGTCGTTTCCGGCGTTGACAAAGTGTGCAAGAAGCGACATAATTAGCCACAAAGGTAGAAAGACCAGGCCAGAAGAAACGGCTCCTAACGCGGTTGTAGGTCTTTTGGAATCCTAAGTGTCCAGCTGAGGGGTTGTCGTGCAATGCTTCGAGAACTTGTTTTCGCAGCGAACGGGGAAGTACTGGCACCCAGCGATGCCCATCCGCATTGTAAGTATAGCGCTGCAGGACGTTGTTCTCTAGCTTGAACTGCCGTAGCTGACGACGTAGTCTGGCATTAGGTGGAGAAGACGAGCCATTCAAGTATCCGATGATGCGGTTACAGTAGGGGTCGTCACGTTGGTACGCGGCAAACTGAGCGCTCTTCTTTAAAGATAGTGACCCAGCAACTGCCAGGGGTGATAACGTGGGCGAAGAGGAAGCCGCTTGATCACCTGAGGGGCATTGAGGATTCGTGGTTGTAGATGAAAGTGGCAGAGGGCAGCGGGAGAGAGCGTCAGCATCCTGATGCTGTTTGCCAGACCTGTACACAACGTCAAAAGTGTACTCTTGCAAACGCAGTATCCAGCGACCGGGGCGCCCAGACAAATGCTTCAGCGAGGACAACCAGCATAGGGCATGGTAGTCGGTGATCACAGTGAAGTGGCGTCCATACAGATAAGGGCGAAATTTCTGGATGGCCCAAACGACAGCGAGACATTCCTGCTCTGTTATCGAGTAGTTCTGCTCCGCAGGTGTTAGCGCACGGCTGGCATACGCAACTACTCGCTCACGTGATGTTTCATCGCGCTGGAGGAGGACAGCACCGATTCAGTGGCCACTGGCATCTGTGTGCAGGAAAGTGGGTGCACTCTCATCGAAGTGACGGAGGACGGAGTCTGATGTCAGAGCACGCTTAAGGGCTTGGAAAGCACACTCGCACTCGTCAGTCCACGTGAAAGCCGTTCCTGACGTCAGAAGCTTGTGTAACGGCCCCGCAATGGCAGCAAAGTGACGGATGAAGCGGCGGAAGTAAGACGCCAGGCCCACGAAACTTGGCAATTGTTTTTGATTGCCCGTACGTGTAAAACTAATTACGGCAGCAACCTTGTCGGGGTCGGGTCGAACGCCATCTTTGCTGACAAGGTGACCCAATACTTTGATGCTTGTGCTGGCGAAGTGGCACTTCTTTGTATTGAGCTGTAGACCAGCGTTCGAAATGCACGTTAGAACTTCGTCCAAACGCTTAAGGTGCTGAGGAAAAGTAGAAGAATAAACTACGATGTCGTCTAAGTAACATAAACAGGTTTTCCATTTGAGACCACGTAAGACGGTATCTATCATGCGTTCGAATGTTGCTGGAGCGTTGCATAAGCCAAAAGGCATGACGTTAAATTCGTAAAGCCCATTAGGCGTCGCAAACGCTGTTTTCTTCTTGTCTGCTTCGCGCATAGGTATTTGCCAATACCCGGATCGGAGGTCGAGGCTGGAGAAATATTCTGCGCCTTGTAGGGAGTCCAGGGCCTCATCTATGCGTGGCAACGGATATACGTCTTTTTTCGTGATCTTATTCAGCGCTCTGTAATCAACACAAAAGCGGACAGAGCCATCCTTTTTCCGGACCAACACTACAGGAGACGACCAAGAGCTGGATGAAGGTCGAATATTATCCCGTTTGAGCATGTCGGTGACGTTTTCCTTAATGATTTGCCGTTCCGCCGAAGACAGATTGTATGGGCGGCGGCGTGCACTGGAGCTGCCTTCGGTTTCGATGCTGTGCTCTGCAACGGAGGTGCGGCACAGAACTTTGAAATGTACGTCAAACAAAAGGCTGTGCTTTTGGAGAAGGTTTAAGAGGTCTCTCTTTTGCTCGGCAGTGAGGTGAGGACTTATGGTGTCATTTAAAGAAACAGTGGTAGCCTTCATATCAGTTGTAGCAGACAAAGGCGTTGGTTCTGCGTGAAGGGGAACCAGCGAGAAAGGCTCGCTGTCAGCGAAGCAGCTCACAGCAGTGCCTTGGGGCAGCATCACTGGCGATGAAGTTGGGTTCAAGGCGGTGACCAATGCTTTACTGTCGTTAAAGCGCACAAGGCCGGGTGCCATGGTAAGCCCCGCAGGTTTGGAGCGAACTGATGGGGCTATGAACACGTCACCGTTAACTATAGTATCCGAAGTGATCGTGAGAATTTGTTCATCTCCTGGCGAAATGAAACAATCAGCGGCAGCAACGAAACGGAAGCTGTATGGATCGACATCCGATGAACTCTCAGTAGCTGACATTTCAATTACTCGCTGACGACACGATATGAAAGCTGATGCCGAAGAAAGAAAGTCCCATCCTAAAATTACTGTGTGAGTGCACCAAGGAAGTACAAGAAGCTGAATGTGGTGAAGGATGCCATCTATGAAAACGTGGACTGTGCAAACACTTGAAGGCTGAATAGGGACTCCATCTGCGCAACGAAGGGGAGGGCCATCGTATGGCGTGCTAACTTTTTTCAAGCGGGCACAAAAGTCTGCACGAATTACGGAAAGTGATGCGCCTGCGTCTACCAGTGCCTTTGTCTGTATACCTTCAACGTACACTAATAAAACATTCGATGGGCGGTCCGGAGGAGTTTGACGCAGTTCGAAAGATGCAGCTTTCCCTCCCTAAGCTGCACTGTTTAGTTTTCCAGTTGGCGGTCAGGAATTGAAGTAGAAGGTCGGAGAGGAGAAGAGGAACGCCGCATCGGTGAAGGTGAGCGACGACGTGAGAAACGGGAACTTCCAACTGAGCCAAAGTTCTGCGGAGACGGCGACCGACATCTGCTGTTCTGATACTGTCGGCAATAGGGTGGTCCAGTGGGGTAGAAGTCTTCCCGTTCAAAGTTATCGTAGCTTCGTCTTTCGTCTCGCTGACGGCGTCGGCAAAACCTTGAAACGTGACCACGGATGCCGCAATAGAAGCAAGTCGGCCGCGAAGTGCGCCAGTCGTTGTAAGGCTGGAAAGATGGTCGCGGTGCGAGTGAGTTGAGCGAAGCATGAAATTTGGCCGCTGGTAGCTGCATTGGGCTTTGCTGGGGTGCAGGTGTTCTAGCAGCAACTTGAGCATAAGTTGGCATGGCCACAGGATATGAGCTCGGAACTGGTGAGATTGTCATCGAGGCCAAGCTTTGCTGGGGCGCAGGTGTCGTTGCAGCGACGTGAGCATAACCTGGAATGGGCACGGGATGTGAACTCGGAACTGGTGTACCTGTGATCAATGCCAGTTCCTCCCTCACGACGTAGCGTAAACTAGTAGCAGGTGGCGTCGTTCGGATATCAAGGGGGCGAAGTGAAGCCTGTGCATGAAGTTCCTCGTGGATGATAGAGCGGATCAATGCACGCAGCTCTTGTGTCATGACTCGAGCTGAGATCAGGCATATCAGGTTGCACCCGAGTGGTTTCAAGCTCCTCAAGGGGCTGACAGGTAGCTACAACATCAGCTACGATCTGGGGATTCTGCACCACAAGCGTATTAAAAGCGACAGTCGCAATGCCTTTTAGCAGGTGGCGCACACGGTCGTTTTCCGCCATATGGTTGTCGATGCGGATGCAAAGGGCAAGAACATCTTCAATGTAAGAAGTGTAAGACTCGCCGGGGCGTTGAACACGTGCACCAAGCCTTTTCTTGGCGATATCCGAGCGCACCGACGGGTTGGCGAAAATCTGGCGGAGCTGACGCGTAAAGGCGGGCCATGTCAAAAAATCTGTAGCGTGGTTTAAAAATCACGTTTTTGCGACGCCGCTCAAGTAGAATGCAATGCGGGTGAGTTTCGCAGGCTCATCCCAGTTGTTGATGGCACTCACGCGGTCATACTCCTCGAGCCAGTCTTCCACGTCCTCACCCGGAAGCCCTGCGAACAGCGGAGGATCCTTTTGAGGGCTGGTGACCAGGTGAGAAGGGTTTCTTGGCGGTGGGAGTGGTGGCACAGCTGCTGCGCTAGGCTGGTTGGTTGCGACATTACCGAACCCAGGTCGTTTAAGCGGCGGCCTGAACGGAGCTCCAGGGATGTGTTCTAGAAGTCGCTGGAGTGGTCCGAGAACGCGAGAGGACACAGGAATCGGGCAGCACTCTCCACCACTTGTAAGATGGCATCCGGTACCCTCAAGACTCTTCTTTATTGACTCGAGTATGTGCCCCACAACCTAAGCTTGACTAGTGGTGATGAGTATGTACAGATGAAAAGATGGGACGCATAAACAATGCTCACAATATATATATATATATATATATATATATAAATATATATATATATATATATATATATATATATATATATATATATATATATATATATATATGACGCTACGTTGAAGGGGTGACGTGGCCTGGCTCATACGCCATGTTTATTCCGTTCTGCACTTCTTCCTCATCCACTTCTCCTAACCATCACTTGATACGTCACACGATTCCCCCTCCCCCCGAAAGATGGCACCGTTTATAACCTACAAAAAATTGAAGAAGCCAATAAACAGACAATGTGCAAATTCGCAGTATCACGTCCCGACGGAGTTCCACAGTCTCTTTATATCTTCAAGCCCGAGGGAGCAGTCTGGTGAACTCTATAACAACTCTGGTGGGCGAGGCTGACTGTTGCGTTCCGGACAGAGCGGGATACACGTGGATAGTGACAGTACTGCTAGAACTCTTGTTCGGGCTGACCAAGGTTGAAAAGTCTTGTTGCATCGGCAGCTCGGATGTCGTCGGGGTTGTATTTTTGGCCGTGACTGGTGCAATCCCGATGCTTCTTGCTTGCGTGCTTCTCGACAGACTGTGATGGAGTGCCTGAGTGCTTGCGGTTTGAAAGCAATGCTTCCGCGTCTGTCTCGGCGTTTCCTGTGGTGTTGCAGTCGGCGGAATAGCAGGCGCTGGGAGCGTTTCTGGCGACTTTTCTTTGTCCGAAAGTGTCTGACGTCTTGTTGGTATGGAGATCTTATTTTTCGATGTTCTTCGACTGGTGAACGCGCTTCCATTGAATTTGGCGTTCGCCGATGCCCTCGTTGCAGTCTCTCTCGTTGTTTTCTGAGTTTTTGAACTTCGTTTTGCTTGCTTTGCTGGTGCTGCTCAGGAGATGGCTGTAGTGGCACCCGTTCCGGAATGGGGCATTCATTTCGCTCGGTGTTTGACGCGTCCTGTAGACAGCTGATGAATGGTGAACTGGTGTCTTGCTTGTCGGGCATAGTTGGCAATGCGTCATCATTGCTAGCATGCTCTTCAGAGGCTTCGGTGACGGGGTTCATTAAGGGCGCTTCCGAAAGACAACTGTGTACGAGGTTTGATGTATCATGCACTTCTGAATTTGTTCGATTCGTGAATTCGTGAGCTCTGCAAGTCTGCGGTGCTGTAGAAATGACACGAAGCTCTTCAGGGGCTTCTTTTTCGCTGTTCACTGCGAGTAGTTCTTGCGCCTGGTAGCGTGCGACGTTCGATGCGTCGGTGCCTTCAGTGTTTCTTCCACTGTCGAGTGTGTATGGACTGGATGGTGATGCATGAACCCGTGTGGAAGGATCATGGCTCGACAGGGTATTTTTCCGATGCGCCAGGTCATCTGCCATAAATACGGCGTCCTTATAAGACAAATGGTGAGCGTTAGGAGCGCTGGAAGAACCACGTGATGAAAACCCAGGTGGTGGACCACGTATGGCAGACGAAGACTGAACAGCATCAGGTGGTTGGGCAACGCCTCGGGTCATATGCTGAAGTGATGACTTCGCAAATGCCGACTTTCGTGCAGAAGGGAGGCGCGCTCGATGGCTGTATTTTTCCCAAAATACGTGTTGTAGTCTGCCACTGAACTCGTGTGCCACTTCGTCTTTTGTCAGAGGTCGAATCTTGTTGTGCGTTCGAATGGTTGAAGGCTGCCTGTAAAATTGACGACTGAGTGCAGTTGTCTGTGGGTGGTGGGTTACAAGCAAATCTTCGTTGTAGTCGTCATCGTATTTTTTAAACCAAACGATCATTTCTTGTTTTATCTTTTGCCAAGACTCATCATTGTCGAATATGTGGGTGAGGTAAAATTTAAATGCCTCACCTGTGACGTAGTCACTGAAGTTCGTAACCATTTCCCGTTCCGACCAAGATGCAGCGGTAGCGTGGAACTCGAACAGGTCGAACCAGTCCTGTACAGGTCCATCGTCCGCTGCTCCGGTGTACTTGGGGATGGGAAGGTCGGTCGATGACTCTGTCATGGTGCTGGTCGCTGTGTGCGGCTAGGAGATGATTCCGTAGTCGATGTATGGTCAGGGCGTCTTGTGTAGAACTGCGTCGATGATGAGACACTGATGAAGTGGCTGGGAGGTCTTCATCCTGTCGACTCGTGTGACGCTACAATGAAGGGGTGACGTGGCCTGGCTCATACGCCATGTTTATTCTGTTCTGCACTTCTTCCTCATCCGCTTCTCCTAACCATCACTTGATACGTCATATATATATATATATATATATATATATATATATATATATATATATATATATATATATATATATATATATATATATATATTGTACCGAAGCATAGTGGCGCCAGCTCTCTGCCAGCGTGAAAGAAGACGTTGACGTCCGTGTGTGGCTCGTGCTTGCCGGGTTCCTGCCTGTACCAGCTTGTTGCGGCTAACGTTTCTAAAATAATAACCTGTGTTTTTACGCAACCTTCCTCGATGCATTTGGTGGAAACGTGCTGGGTAACGTCCTGGAGCTCCGCAGCCGTAAGCTACCATCTCAGTCCACGATGACCGAGCGCGTCGATCCCCCACAAGGCTCTTCCACGCTGCCACCCATCATGTGTTCTGGTGTACTTCGTCTGCGTGACCCACCAGTATACAACGGCACTGAAGATCAAGATGTCGAGGACTGGCTGGCAGAGTACGAGCATGCCAGCGCGATTAACAAGTGGGATGACCCTGCGAAGCTGATTCACGTCATGTTCTACTTGACGGATTCGGCCAACCTATGGTTCACCAACCACCAAGCTGACATCCCCACCTGGTCGGTTTTGAAAGAGGCCGTCACCTCGTTTTTCGGTCGTCCAGCCATGCGTAAGCTTCGCGCTGAACTGGGACTGCGGGGACAATTTCAGCGAAATGGTGAGAGCTTCACGAGCTACATTGAGGATGTGATCAGCCTCTGTAGGCGAGTTGATGCCAGGATGACGGAGGCTGACAGAATAAAAACATAATGAAAGGCATTGATGACGATGCTTTTCATATGCTTGTGGCCAAAGACCCACAGACTGTCACGGCCTTGATTCAGTTATGACAAAGTTTCGATGAGCTGCGCAAGCAACGAGTTTCTACACGCCGCGCTAATACGCAGACAGCTGATATTTCGGCCTTGGAGTGCAAAAGCAGTGGCTCCGACTACAGCGTGTTAATGCCTCAAATTCAACAGTACATCCGGCAGGAAGTTGCTCGACAGCTCTCTCTTGTCGCCACCATCAACGAGACCCCCACAACACTGGACCACTCACTTCGCCGTGCTATTCAGACGCAAGTTGCCGAGGCTCTTCCTTCGCCCACATCCCCAATATCAGTGGCTTCACCGCTGACTTATGCAGAAGCCGTCCGCCGACCTTCTGCCCAACCGCCGCTCCCTTCATACAGTCCAGCCACCAACTACTACAGGTCACCAGTTTCAGTTTATCTGGTAAATCGGCCCATTCCACCACCTCGAGCACCTGTCAACTCTTGGCGTACTCCGGATAACCGGCCCGTCTGCTACAACTGTGGTATTCCAGGACATGTCGCGCGCTACTGTCGTCGCCGTGGATTCTATTTTAATGATGTGCAGCATTCCGGCAACATACCTCGGCCATCAGAATCGAATGTGACACCTGATTCACATGACCCCCGCTCACGTCGACCAGACTTCAGCCGACGTCGATCTCCTTCACCCCGTCTTCGGTCTTCTTCCCCCATGCTTCGCCGTTCCAACCACGCCCAGGAGGAAAACTAACAGTCGCAGTTCCTGAGGCAAGAGCTGCGCCACCGACGAAATTTCCAAGGCCTCATCTATCGCCCCCTAACGAGATTGCCGTGTTTGTGGACGGTTTCGTCACAACTGCTCTTGTCCACACAGGTGCCGCTATTTGTATAATCAGTGAAGTGTTATGCCGCAAACTGAACAAAGTGACGACTCCACTGGTTGAAATTTCTTTACGCACGGCGAGTTCGCAACACGTCCAACCTTCTGCCACATGCACTGCTCGTGTTGTGATTCAAGGAGTGCTTTACATCGTAGAATTTGTCGTCCTTCCGCATGCGTCTCATGAAATCATCCTGGGATGGAACTTCCTTTCCACTAATCATGCGGTTGTCGACTGCGCTCGTGCTCAACTCGTTTTGTTTCCATTCAGCACGACATTCATAGATCTCCCTCGCTCACCCAAAAAGGTGATCGTCGCCGCTGACGTCGTCATTTCTGCTTTTTCGGTCACCGCGGTATCTCTTTTGTGCAACTCCGTTTCCGATTCAACTGCCCTATTTATGCCGTCACAAGAATGCGCTCGTCGCCGGAACCTTGTTGTCCCGTTTGCCGTCATAACACTTGCCCATGGCTCCAGTGCCGTGTACGTGTGCAATCCGTTCCCTTGTCCCGCTACCTTATTGCATGGCGAATACATTGGGAGTCTTGACACTTATGATGACATCTTTCCTTTCGATGCCCGTTCTGATACGACACCGATGTCCGTGGATGCTGTCACAGCTGGCACCGCGCCCTCACTACCTGACGAAGACGTTCTGTTGCGCAGCGTAGACACAGGCCTTACGCAAGACCAGCGCAATCAGCTCATTCAACTACTTGACCGTTTCCGCGCCTCCTTCGACCACGGACAACCTTCCTTGGGACGCACGTCAGTTGTCGCTCACCATATCGACACCGGTCATCATACTCCACTTCGTCAGCGCCCCTACCGCGTCTCGCAGGCCGAGCGTGACGTCATCACTCAACACGTCGACGAGATGCTGCAACGTGGTGTTATTCAGCACTCACACAGTCCTTGGGCTTCGCCAGTGGTCCTCGTGCGAAAAAAGGATGGCTCCATCAGGTTTTGCGTGGATTATCGTCGACTAAACAACATCACACGCAAGGATGTTTATCCCCTGCCACGCATTGATGACGCCTTGGATTGCCTTCAAGGTGCGGACTTTTTCTCTTCACTGGATCTGCGCTCTGGATATTGGCAAGTACCAATGGCTGAACCAGACCGTCCAAAAACGGCGTTTGTGACCCCTGAAGGCTTATATGACTTTAATGTAATGCCCTTCGGTCTTTGCAATGCGCCTGCGACTTTTGAAAGAATGATGGACAGTGTCCTCAGGGGACTTAAATGGCACATCTGTCTTTGCTATTTAGACGACATAGTTGTACTATGTCGTCTAAATATGTGTTCCAGACGGGAACTTGTTCCCGTCTGGAACAAGTTCTCCAGTGCCTTACGGCAGCCGGGTTGCAACTTAACATCAAGAAATGTCGTTTTGGCGCCCGCAAACTCACAATTCTCGGCCACGTCGTTTCAAAAGAAGGAATATCGCCAGATCCTGCCAAACTGCGTGCCGTTGTCGAGTACCCCAAGCCTACTACCCTAAAGGAGCTTCGTAGTTTCATAGGCTTGTGTTCCTATTTTCGGCGTTTCATTCGCAATTTTGCCTCTATAATTGCCCCTTTGACTCAGCTTCTCTCCCGTAGCACGGACCTCTCTGGCTGGAATTCCCACTACGATGAGGCATTCACGGCGCTACGCCGGCTACTCATCTCTCCGCCAGTTCTCCGCCACTTCGATCCCAATGCTCCCACTGAAATTCACACGGATGCAAGCGGTGTCGGCCTCGGTGCCATTCTCGCTCAACGCAAGGATGGCCGCGACGAGTACGTTGTCGTCTATGCCAGCCGTACACTAACGAAGGCAGAGTCCAACTATTCCGTCACGGAAAAGGAGTGCTTGGCTATCATTTGGGCTATAGGAAAATTTCGCACCTACCTTTACGGGCGCCAGTTTGATGTTGTCACAGATCACCATGCCTTATGCTGGTTAGCGTCCATGAAAGATCCTACTGGCCGCCTCGCTCGTTGGGCTTTACGCCTTCAGGAATACGATATCCGTGTTGTTTTTCGCTCAGGACGCAGACATTCAGACGCCGATGCACTATCCCGTTCTCCACTGCCTCCTGACCTTGCCTGCTTATCAACTGCCATTTGCGATTCGTCATCGTTGAGCATCACTGACATGCCATCCGAACAGCGCAAGGATCCCTGGATCAATTCTTTGCTCGACGTCCTCTCTCACAGTTCGTCAGAAAGGACTTCACGCTCCCTCTCTCGTCATGCAAGACACTTTGCTGTCCGTGAAGGCTTGTTGTATCGCCGCAATTACGTGACGGATGGCCGTAGGTGGCTCCTTGTCATCCCTCGTCATTTGCGTTCGGACATCTGCGCTGCCTTTCACGATGACCCCCAGTGTGGCCACGCTGGAGTATTTAAGACTTACTCTCGCCTTCGTCTAAGATACTACTGGCGCGGCATGTATCGGCACGTTCGCCAGTACGTTCGGTCATGCACCACGTGTCAACGACGCAAGACGCCTTCTCACAGCACTGCTGGCCCTTTGCAACCCTTAACCTGCCCAGCGAGACCATTCGACCGCGTCGGAATTGATATTTATGGTCCTCTACCCAACTCTCTTCGAGGCAACCGGTGGATTATCGTCGCCGTGGATCATTTAACACGCTACGCTGAAACGTCTGCGCTGCCTGCTACCACTGCGAAAGACGTTGCGTCCTTTCTTCTTCACCATCTCATTTTGCGACACGGTGCACCTCGTGAATTACTCAGTGACCGTGGACGCGTGTTTCTCTCGAACGCCGTCGACGAGCTACTCAAGGCATGTCGCACTGTCCATAGGAAATCCTCGGCATACCATCCCCAAACCAATGGCATGACAGAACGCTTTAACCATACCCTTGGAGATATGCTTGCCATGTACGCCTCTGAAGACCACACTAATTGGGGCCAAGTGCTCCCTTTTGTCACGTACGCGTACAACTCTGCGCCACAAACAACCACTGGCTTTTCTCCTTCCTTCCTTCTGTACGGACGTGAGCCATCATGCTCCATGGACACCATTCTCCCTTACAGGCCTGATGTTTCCGAAGCGACGCCTGTTTCCGAAGCAGCTGCTTATGCCGAAGAGTGTCGTCAACTCGCTCGCTCATTTACCGCACAAGACCAATGGCGCCAGAAAACTGACCACGATTCCTCTGCGTCTACTGTACACTATAACCCAGGAATGCTGGTTTGGCTCTGGGTCCCGTCTACCCCTCCAGGTCTTTCCCCGAAGCTTTCGTCGAAATACCATGGCCCCTACCGTGTGGTGCGGCAAACATCTCCTGTCAACTATGAAGTTGAGCCCATTGATCCACCCTCGGACCAACGCTGACGTGGGCGTGAAACAGTACACGTATCACGCCTCAAACCGTGCTATGACCCCCTTGTCGTGTCCTTTCCCTAGGTCGCCAGGTTGGCTCCTTTCTGCGCGGGGAGTAATTGTACCGAAGCATAGTGGCGCCAGCTCTGTGCCAGCGTGAAAGAAGACGTTGACGTCCGTGTGTGGCTCGTGCTTGCCGGGTTCCTGCCTGTACCAGCTTGTTGCGGCTAACGTTTCTGGAATAATAACCTGTGTTTTTACGCAACCTTGCTCGTTGCAATATATATATATATATATATATATTGTACAAACAACCACATATGTTAATTGCGCGCCAGGTGATGGCTTATACATTGCAGGAAAAAAGTCGGGCAGATAGGTGCGGCAGTGCTGTGGGAAAGGTCGTTCCATTCAGCAAATTCACGTGGGAAGAAGGAGGTGGAGAATGTCGTGGTGCGGCTGCGGCGTGGTCTGGCAACTTGCAAGGCATGACCAGTGCGGTGAGATATGCGGGCTGGAGGGTTGATAAAGTCTGGCTGGTCACGTGAGCTGTAATGGAACTTGTGAAACAGGGCCAATGTAGCAATGCGGCGACGAAGCGCAAGCGTTGATAGGGATGATTCTTCTTTCGATGATGACACACTGACATGGTACGAATATGAAGAATGAATAAATCGTACCACGCGGTTCTGTAGAGCCTCAAGTGCATTTGTTAGATATGCCTGAGGCGGGCTCCAAATGGCAGCTGCGTACTCAGGTTTTGGTCTGATGATGGATTTGTAGGCTAGCAGTTTTAAATGTTTAGGGGTGTGACGTAAATGCCGTTTTAGAAACCCGGGTGATTTGTTAGCACCCGAGATTATGTTCATGACATGTTCACCCCACGTTATATTATGTGACAGTGTTACACCTAGGCACTTGTAAGAATGTACCGCGTCCAAGGCGACTTAGCAGATTGTGTAAGGTAGAGTTAAGGGGCTTTGACGACTCGAGAAGGACAATTATTTGCATTTTGTCTGGTTAAGTGTGATGAGCCTCTGATAACACCATGCTTCGAAAGATCTAGTTAAGGTCATCCTGAAGTGATTGCTGCTCGGATAAGTTAATAATGGCACGATAAATGACGCAATCATCAGCGAAAATGCGAATGTGACATTAAACATGCAAAGGTAAGTCGTTAATATAAATCAAGAACAATAGAGTGCCCAATACAGAACTCTGAGGGACACTAGACGATACTGGAAGAGGGTTAGAAATGTGCTCATCAACAAAACCCGATTGCGAGTGGTTATTTAGAAAGGCTTCAATCCAATTAAGAACACTGGGGTTAATGTTTACGACAGAAAGTTTAAAAAGAAGCTGATGTGACATTTTATCAAACGCTTTCGCGAAGTCTAAAAAGATAGAGTCAATTTGTTGATTACAATCTAAGTTTAAGTGTCAATCATGAAGGAAGTTAGCGAGCTAAGTTTCACAGGAGAAACCTTTACGGAAACCATGTTGTGAACAATGAAAGAAGTCGGTTGAATCTAGAAAGGCCATGATTTGCGAATAAAGGACATCCTCGGTGATTTTGCACGGTATGCTTGTTAATGATATTGGATAATAATTTTATGGTGACTGTTTACTGCCAGATTTATGAATGGGAACGACCTTTCTCACTTTCCAGTCATCGGGTAAGCAACCTGTTGAAAGGGACTGGTAATACAAAAGACATAGATAAGCAGCAGAAATATTCTTGGTATTTAGCTAAAACTTTCAATTGATTTTCATCAAGACGAGCTGATAATGTGATCTTCAGATGTTCTATACGGCATGATATGCCATCAACGGAAAATACAATGTCAGGCTTCAGAAGTTCACTAGAAATACACGTAAATTTTAATCCGGGTGGAAGCATGGCACGATTATTAGTGAATACACTTGCGAAGGCGGTGTTAAATACGTCCGCACATTCTGCGTTACCTAAGACACCATTGTTTTCATTGGCTAGTGTTCTCGTGTGTTTGTGTTCTTGGTTAATTACGCGCCAAAATTGTTTTGGGTGTTGTGTTAGCATACCAGGAAGGTCGTGATAAAAAAAACTTGTACTTAGTGTTCTGTATAGCTTTTAGGTATTCGGTTTCTGCTGAGTAGTACTTACCCCACAATAATGGGTTCTTTTTTCTCTTTGACAGCTCGAAAGTGTCTCTTTTTTTATTTTCTAACCTCTTTAGTGGTTTGTTGCACCATTGTATTTTTATCTTAGCGCGGAGGCTACATACAGTTGTAGGCTTATCAATTAGTTCTAGTACTTTGTTCTTGAAAAGCAGCCAATTTTCGTGTAGTGGACGATTACAAAAGTTCGTCTCAAATACGGAAAAAAACTGCTTAGCTCATTGTTCTTAGCTTTATAATTGGCCTTATCATAAAGTCGAATTGTTTTTTCTAAGATTCATGTACTGGTGGCGCAAAATTGAAAGTTGCATGAATAATTTTTGGATCTCTTATTTCCCTATAGATGTCATACAGTCTGGGTTGTTAGTTAATATCAAGTCAAGGATGTTTGACGAGCCCTGCGCGACACGCGTTGGTTTAGTTATCAACAGCGAGAGGTTAAAGCTGGGGAATACATCAATAAAATTACATGCTTTTGGGCTACTAGTTGAAGTTGTGAAGTTTTGCCAATCGACGTGAGGATAAAAAAAAATCTCCGAACAGAACGACGTCTGCGTTTGGATGCACTTTTGTAAGCGTGCTTAGAACGCTGATCAGTTTGCAGGGGAAGTCGGGGTTACTTACGGGCGGCCGATAGCAAACGCCTAAACGTTCGGTACGCGGTACTGCATGGCAGATAAACCATAACATTTCAATTTCTGTACCAGTGTCAAACGTTGAAGATGATAGCTGCTGATCCTCTGCCACAAGGACCTCCCCCCACGTCCATCTTGGCAATCCTTGCGATAGAGATTAAAGTTAGGCATATCGGCAGAATTTCAGCATCACTGATATTGCTATTGTTATGGCGTTTATTAGCGGGCAGACAGCGAGTTACACAATGGCGAAAGTAACGGCCAAGCACGGACTCTCAGCGCGAGCGGCGTTCTTGTTGGGTAGCCCCACTAGAAGGCACTCAAGAGTTCGACCCATTTCAGAGTTCGGAGGCTTCGCTACAATTACCCCGGGGTCGAAGAGGGAGCCGCCTGGCGACCTAACAGCTTGTTACTATGAGCGGGTCATAATAAGCCTTCAGGCGCTCCACGTTGACGATGTCTCGCCCACGGCGGCGCATGTCCGAAGATTGTTCAACGGGTTCAATCAGATAGTTGACGGGTGAGGTGCGCTCGATGACACGGTAGGGGCCTTCGTATTTGGGACGTAGTTTGGAAGAGAGGCCAGCTGCAGAGGTCGGGATCGAGAGCCATACAAGCGCACCAGGAAGGAACGTGGGCTCAGAAGTGGTGGAGCCATCACGAATACTCTTCTGCCGCTCTTGCTCTTGCGTCGTAAAGGTCTTGGCAAGCTCGCGACACTCTTCAGCAAGCCTGGCTCTCTCGGAAATAGGTGTACACTCAGATGGATCCAGCGTGTACGGGAGCATTGTGTCCATGGTGTGCGACTGTTGCCTTCCGTACAGCAAGTAGAAAGGTGAAAAACCAGTCGTGCTCTGAGGGGCGGTGTTGTAGGCGTAGGTGACGAAGGGCAGTATATTATCCCAATTAGTGTGGTTGGCAGCGACGTACATAGAAAGCATGTCGCCGAGGGTGCGGTTAAAGCGTTCGGTGAGGCCATTCGTCTGTGGGTGGTAAGCAGTAGTTTTGCGGTGGACAGAATGGCGCTCCGTCAGAATGCCTTCGACGACTTCCGACAAGAAGACACGGCCTCGATCGCTGAGAAGCTCCTGAGGTGGACCATGGCGCAGTATAAATCGATGCAGTAGGAAGCACGCAACATCACGCGCAGTAGCCGCAGGGATAGCGGTGGTTTCGGCGTATCGCGTTAAATGATCTACGGCGACGATGACCCAGCGGTTACCAGCCGACGTCAGAGGAAGTGGTTCATACAAATCGATACCTATGCGCCCAAACGGACGCTCAGGGCAAGGTAACGGTTGCAGACTGGCTGGCGACATGTGTGCTGACGGTTTGCGGCGTTGGCAAGCGAGGCAGGAGCGAACGAACTGCTGCACGTAGCGGTACATCCCGCGCCAGAAGTAGCGTTGTCGAATGCGACGGTAGGTTTTGAATAACCCAGAGTGCGCGCATTGCGGATCAGAATGGAAGGATTCACATATCTCTGACCGCAGACTGCGGGGTATCACGAGTAACCACTGCCGGCCATCGGCGTCGTAATTGCGTCGGTGTAGAAGGCCGTCACGGATGGCGAAATGGCGAGCTTGACGAGGCAAGGCACGCGTGGATGGCGTTGCGGATGGATCAGAGAGCAAGTCGATGAGCGGGCCCATCGAATTATCCTTTCGCTGTTCGGTAGCGATGATGTCAACATCAATGGCAGAAACAGCAGCCGAGGATACTGAGCAGAGCACATCACCTTCAGGCAGAGGGGAGCGCGAGAGGGCATCGGCGTCAGCATGCTGGCGTCCGTTGCGGTACAGCACGCGGATGTCATAGTCTTGTAAGCGAAGAGCCCAACGGGCGAGACGGCCTGAGGGATCCTTCAATGATGAAAGCCAGCATAGTGCATGACGGTCGGTGACGACATCGAATGGGCGACTATACAAATAAGGTCGAAACTTTGTAAGGGCCCAGACGATCGCCAGGCACTCTTTCTCCGTGACGGTGTAGTTTGTCTCGGCTCTCGTGAGCGTACGGCTTGCATATGCTACGACATATTCAGAGAATCCGGGTTTGCGCTGCGCCAGGACAGCGCCAAGGCCTCCACCACTGGCGTCTGTGTGCACCTCCGTTGGGGCCGTAGGGTCGTAGTGGCGTAGAATGGGAGGAGACGTCAGCAAATGGCGGAGCTTTGCGAACGCGTCGTCGCACTCAGGCGACCACGAATTGAGGGGCCCGTTACTTCCAAGGAGCTTCGTCAGCGGTGATATAATCGTAGCAAAGTTTCGTATGAAGCGTCGGAATTATGACCACAGGCCCACGAAACTACGCAGTTCTTTGACGGACGCAGGTTTGGGGAATTCAGCCACGGCCTGAAGCTTGGCTGGGTCAGGAAGAATGCCATCCTTAGACACGACGTACCCTAGGATGGCGAGTTGCCGTGCTGCAAAGCGGCACTTCTTCAGATTTAGTTGCAAGCCGGCATTGCTCACACGTGCGAAAACTTCTTTCAGACGTTGGAGATGCGTGGAGAAATCTGGAGCGAACACAACAACGTCATCGAGGTAACACAAGCACGTGTGCCATTTCAAGTTGCGCAGAACGGTGTCCATCATGCGCTCAAAGGTCGCAGGTGCATTACATAGACCAAACGGCATGACGTTGAATTCGTACAAGCCGTCGGGTGTGATGAACGCAGTCTTCGGTCGAGCGTCATCAGCCATGGGTACTTGCCAGTACCCCGAGCGCCGATCGAGAGAAGAAAAAAATTCGGCTCCGTGAAGGCTGTCAATTGCGTCATCGATGCGCGGCAGTGGGTAAACATCCTTGCGAGTGATCTTATTGAGCCGTCTGTAGTCAACACAGAACCGCACAGAACCATCTTTCTTCGCGACAAGAACAACAGGAGACGCCCATGGACTGTCCGAGGGCCGAATAACGTCGCGTCTGAGCATATCATCAACCTGCTCGTTAATTTCCCGACGTTCAGCAGGCGACACGCGGTAGGAACGTTGCCGTAATGGTGGATGGGCACCAGTGTCGATACGATGTGTAACAGCGGACGTGCGACCGAGAGAACTTCGCCCGACATCGAAAGAAGAATGATATTCTTGCAGCAGGTCCAGAAGCTGGGAACGCTGTACCGACGTAAGATTGTCATCATTGTAAGGGCCAAATACATCAGGAGATGATGAATCAGAAGTGGAAACAGCACTGATGGTACGCAAATTGGGACAACGCGAGTCATCAGGTACGTCCAGGACTTGTGCGTTATCCACTGGTTCCACTCTGCCGAGACATTCCCCTCGAACCAAGGTAACAGTGTACGGGGATGGGTTGGTCACAAAAATAGCGGCGTTGCTCTGGGTGATTTGCACGGTCGCGAAAGGTACTAGCAACCCTTTCCTTCGGCAAGCACGGTCGGATGGCGAAACGAGTGCAATTGTGTCGGAGAGTCCAGCGCAGTAGACAGATACACCCATTGCCGAACTTGGAGGCACTATGATATCGTCTTTCACGAGAATCTTACTCAGTGTCGAGGGACTGTCTTCCGGCGTCAAATGCGAGAAGGGTGAGAGTTCAATTTCGGCAGCGGCACAATGGATGACGGCGTCGTTGCGAGAGAGAAAATCCCACCCCAGGATGACGTCAAGAGAGCATGCAGGAATGATGATGAATTGGCCGACATACAGAACGTCCTGAACGACAACGCGAGCTGTGCACTCTGCTGAAGGATGGATACGATGTGAACCGGCAGTACGAAGGGACAACCCAGAAATTGGCGTCGTCACTTTTCGAAGCAAGCGGCAGAAGTTTTCGTCCATAACGGATACTGCAGCTCCAGTGTCAATAAGAGCAGATGCATGAACACCGTCCACAAGCACGTCTATGACATTAGATGGGCGGCTCTGAGGGCTTTCACATCGCAATAACATCGCAGTCCTTGCCTCGGGGACTGCGACGACTAGTTTTCCCGCTCATGAGTAGCCGAACTTGGCCTCATGGGGGAGAGGGAACGACGTCGTGGAGACGGCGACCTTCGAGGAGATGGACCTGGGTGAGACGGCGGACCTGGGTGAGACGGTGGTTCGTCGTGATAGGGACGGCTGAGGTGGCCAGCGATAGGCGAAGAAATTGGAGCCTTCTGTACACGATGGCAATAACGGGCTACGTGACCGGCGTAACCGCAGGCAAAGCAGATGGGCCGGTTGTCGGGTGTGCGCCATCGGTTCGCTGGGGTAGGTCTTGTCCATGACGTAAGAGCCGATGGACGGAACTGTGGCTGGAAAGACTGCAGGGGGTGCTGGAGCTGAGTCTGCGAGGTCACGTCAACATACGTAGCCGGCATAGCCGCTGTAAAGGATGGAGGTCGTGCGGCAGCTTCGGCGTAAGTCAGTGGGGCGGGCGGTTAAACGACTGGAGGCGGCCTGGCGACCACTTGGGCGTAACTTGGGGGCGCAGGGGCCGGAAGCTGTTGTGGTTGGTACGCCGGCATGACCTCCGCTATTTTCTGCTCAATTGCTCGGCGGATGGGTGGAAGAATGGTAGTGGCCGATTGTTGAGCAGCCGGTGGGTGGGCAAAGGGCAGGAGAGAGAACTACCGCGCGATTTCCTCACGTATGAAGGACTTGAGGTCTGCCAGCAGTGCCACCTGATCACAGCTCACCTCCAAGCCTGCAAGCCCTGCACCTCATGGTGTAGAGTGACGGGTCATCGAACGCTGCCGGCGGAGCTCCTCGTAGCTCTGGCACAGCGTGATGACCTCAGCTACTGTGCCTGGGTTTTTGGCAAGCAGCATCGTGAAGGCATCATCGTCAATGCCCTTCATGACGTTCCGGATCTTGTCTGATTCGGACATGCTGTCGTTGGATTTCTGCAAAGGTCCAGGACATCTTCTATGTAACTGGTGAATGATTCACCGGTCTGCTGAGCGCGTTCGCGTAAGCGCTGCTCGGCTTGCAGCTTACGAACGGCAGGGCGGCCAAAAACGTTGATAATAGCGGTCTTGAAATTGGACCAGGTTGCGAAATCGGACGCGTGGTTGTTGTACCACAAGCTTGCAACGCCCGCAAAGTAGAACACCAAGTTTGTCAACTTGCGGTCCTCGTCCCATTTGTTGGGGATGCTCACGCGCTCGTAAATAGTGAGCCAGTCCTCCACGCCAGTGCCATCGGCGCCCGTGAAGATGGGTGGATCTCGGATCCTGGGGACACCTGCACAAGGGGGTGGCATGGGAGGAGGCGTTAGCTGAGAGGCGTCGTGGGACATTGTAGATTGCAGGGTACGTGAACGCAGTTCCCAGGGCATCAAAGGGGATCGTAGCACTCTCCACCAATTTGTTATGGCGTTTATTAGCGGGCAGACAGCGAGTTACACAATGGCGACAGTAACGGCCAAGCACGGACTCTCAGCGCGAGCGGCGTTCTTGTTGGGTTGCCCCACTAGAAGGCACTCAAGAGTTCGACCCATTTCAGAGTTCGGAGGCTTCGCTACACTATGTAGCTATGTTTCCGTTTGTATATATACATTGCTCATAAAAGATAATACAATGATTGACACAAGTTGACGATTCGGCAAAAAACTACGAATAATAGTAAAGATTACAGAGAATGCAAGGTTAGCCTGAGAAACTTTGCTATCAGGAGTTTTTGTTTTTTTTTTTACAGCGTGTTGATTGTCACTGGCATTCTTTGACAGATTGCGAGACCTCATCATGAAAATATTTCTTGGAGCCAATAGAGAGGGTCTTGTAAAGCAGAGAAAAGTGAGTAGATTTCGTATTGGCGAAAGCCACCAAATGCTTACGAGCATTTTTAACAGAGCGGGGGAAGTCATGTGCAATGCTGTAATTTGTTCCTTTCAATTTGCGCGCATTAGAAAGAACAGCAAGCGTTTCACATCACGAGCTAATTGAGAGGCGTGGTTTGCAGGACCCACCCTCAACCGGCACTTGCATTCCCGTTCCCGTAAAATGCCTCGAAGGGGAGGCAAACGAGTGCATCGCACCACTTCATGTTTGTGATTTTGCGCGGCTGTAAAGGCGGCCAGATGATCGACAACACAGTCTCGGCCGGCACTCGGCATCCCGTGCCTGTTTTTGTGCCCAGACTGCACCATCGGCCCGGCGAATGCAAGTCTCTCACGTTTTCACTGTCGGCGCTCTCTTACAGTTGCGCGTGACCTACCCATGTGGAAGTTGTTTTAAGTAAAAATTGGCCCCGTATCTGCATGTTAATCTGCAAATGTCGTCAAAACACGATAGTCTTGCGTGTGGAGAGAGTGAACGAACCAATTACTTGATGTTCTGCGCAAGAAAATCGGTGATTGGTATTCTGGAGGCACTGCGTTAGAGTGCATCGAGCGTGCAGCGGAAGCGAACGATCGCATCAAGTCACGTCACACGTGAGACATGAGCGCCATCTGGCAGTTTTCTTGGAAAACGACGCGTGCAGCCCTGAGACGGGCGTGCGCGCCCGTCTCAGAGGGGATAATGTGTAGAACGAAAGGCGACGGGTAGGTGCCACAACCGTGTCGTCTAACAAAGCGTTGGGAACACTCACCTTTTCGTGCAAGTGTTGCATGGCCAGTGCACCGTGGTAAACCCTATGGTCCTTAGAATTGCTTATGTGTGTATTTTCTAGTAAAAAGACACACATACAGAATACTATGGTGTTGTTATTGTGCCTCAGATATGCGCAATAATTGCTTTTTTAATTGAAAATCGCACAAGTATAAACGCTGAAACTTGAGCAATATTGGTGGGCGCTGCGGATGGGGTTGGCCGCTTGGGGTATCTGCTGGTGCCGTTTAGAGAAACCGGTAATGTTAAGGGTGGACAAACAGACAAACGTGCAGACAGACAGACCATATTTTTTTTGTTTTGAAGGTCTCCAAGAAAGATCACTGTCTTTCAAACTGATGCGCTGTTGCGCGACGCCACGACTGCGACGGGGTGGACGACGTCACTCACAACGCAGCCAATGGTGCGCGTGCTTGGGTACGACGCACGTGCTTGCGTGCGATGCAGGGCTCAGCCAATGGAGGCTACTCATGACACCACTGCCGAACGGTTTTAGATGCAAAGCAGCTCTTTGACTAGCCTGTATAACGCTGTGTGTTCTTGTCTCCATGCCAACGCGCCGCACCGCGTTGTCCCCGCCGCTGAGGTCGGAACGATGCCAAGTAGGTCAAGTCGCAGCTGCACGTTGACGTCATTCCGTCCCTCAACCCCAGCAGCTCCTCCCAACACACATAGACGGTGTTGCTCCTCTGTCCGCTCTCAACACACTTCCCTCTCACTTTACCCTCTCCACCACCCGAAGCGCTCAACCACACGTCGAGGGGAAACACTCTTTCGGCTCATCTATCTGCGATCAAACTTACACGATACCCGACACGCCTCCCGTGTCTTTCCGTTTTCAAGAAACGCTTACTCGACTGAAGGCTACACCAAGTTTCGCTTGAAACCGTTCTTCCAGCACCTGCATCGACGCCGTTTAAGCCGGGTCTACGGCGGGCGCACCGCTGCTGCTTCGCATTCCGTTATGGTTCTCTTCGGGGAGATGTTCATATTTTTTATTCGTTTCTCCTAGCCATACGCAGCTTTCGCTGTAAATCAGGCGTCTGAAATATGGCCTGCTAATATTATCACCCTGATACCAAAGACTCAATTAAATCAAAGGCGCTGTAGGGAACTATGCGAACGACGACGAAGCAGCATGAAACGGCAAGCCACAGCGTTGGTGCACGCGCGACCCGAGCTTGCGTTTGTTTTGTATTTTCGGCCTGTTGGCGTTCCTCGCTCTTCTGGCGTTCCTCGGCCTTCCAGTAGGTCTGTACGTGAATAAACTGCGTGACATCTGGTGGAGGTGTGTGGACTCCCGTACAAACCTGGAACTTCGCTCCCGTAAGCTTCCCCCTCTACGTGACACGAACATGGCCACCGACACGCCTCTCCAGGTGGGACCTTCGACCGTCCATGTCACTTGCGGTGCCGTGTATCCTCAACGAGACCCTCCTATCTTCACGGGCTCCACTGAGTCGGACGTCGAAGATTGGTTGGCGAGGTACGACAAAGTCGGCGCAAGTAACAAATGGGACGACCCAAGTAAGCTTGGCTACGTCACATTCTACCTTGCGGACACCGCGCAACTGTGGTTTAATAACCACGCAGCTGACATTACTACGTGGTCTGCATTCAAGACGGCTATTGCGGACGTCTTTGCACGACCTGCGGCACGCAAGCTTCAAGCCGAGCACCGTTTACGTCACCGTGCACAGCAACCAGGCGAGACGTACACGGGCTACATTGAAGATGTGTTGCATCTATGCAACCGCATCAACTCTACCATGCCTGAGGAAGAAAAAATCAGGCACATAATGAAAGGAATTGACGACGGCGCCTTTCAGATGTTGCTCGCGAGAAATCCCCCCACCATTGCTGTCCTCGTTTCCCTCTGTCAAAGCTTCGATGAATTGCGTAGGCAGCGCGCAATTGCTCGTCAAGCCATCACGACGCCAGACACGCTCGCAAGCTTGCACCTAGCCGCCCATCCTACCGACCAGCAGCCGCTGCTTTCGTCAATCAAGGACTTCGTCCGCGAAGAGGTAGCGCGCCAGCTGTCACTGCTGCCACTGACACATGAGCCCACGCAAGCTTTGGCACCGGACCTCCAACACGTCATTCGGACCCAAGTCGCTGAAGCCCTTCCGCCGGTGCATCAGCAACCACCAGTCACAACGCCTCTCACGTACGCCGCCGTCGCTTCTCGGCCTACGCAACAGCGTATGCCGTATGTTCAACCTGCCACGCCACCCTATGTCGTGCCTACAACCCCAATTGCGGCGCCGTATCCCTACGTGAGATCTCCAGCTCCATTTTACCGTCGCTCAGACGCTTGGAGGACGCCAGATAATAGGCCCATCTGTTTCGCCTGTGGTATCACTGGACACGTCGCCCGCCACTGTCGCCGAGATCCCCCTCCAGTCGACGCCGTGGGCCGGCCAATGGCGTCGTCGTCTAGGACGCCATCAAGGTACACCACTGACGGTTCTCGACCCTACGCAAACCATCGGTCACCATCGGCACGACGACGCTCCCTGTCACCTATGCGTCGCCGACCTGCTACGGAAGAGGGAAACTGATCGCTGCAGCTCCGGAGGCAACAGCTGCATACAATTCGAACTGCTTAAGGCCTCCATCTTTCTCGCCGCAAAACGTTATTGACGTCAATGTTGAGGGGACCGCCGCACAAGCGCTTATCGACACAGGGGCCGCCGTTTCCATAATCTGTGAGCCCTTATGCCGCAAGTTGAAAAAGGTGACGACGCCTCTTTCGGGCCTGATGCTCCACACGGCCAACTCGCAGTGCATAGAACCTACAGCTGTGTGCACTGCACGTGTCACTATCCAAGGTGAACTTTATGCCATTGAATTTTTTGTGCTGGCATCCTGCTCCCACGAAGTCATTCTTGGATGGGACTTTCTTTCGCGTCATCGGGCCATCATAGATTGCTCACGTGCAGAAGTTGCCCTTACACCGCTGCCAACCTCTTGTTTTGTGGATTCTCTTCCTGAACCTTACAAACTTGTTGTTGTTGCAGACACGGAAATAGCACCGAGAACATCCGCCCTTGTAGCCCTGACCTGTACGGCCGCTCCTGCCGGAACTGTTTTGTTCACTCCGTCTGACGTATTTACCCGCCGCCGTAGCCTACACCTGCCCTTTGCCGTACTCACCGTGGAATCCGGTGCTACCGCCATGCTCGTCGCGAACTCGCTATCGTCGCCAGTTACCTTACTTCGCGGAGAATGTTTGGGTAACATACAAGACGTTGACCTCTTGCGGCCTCTAGAGTTCGCCGAACACGCACCTCACCTCCAGCTCAATGCTATGACGCCACCTGTGGCCACAGTGCCCGCGCCAGACTCATTCCAGCCCTTTGTTGCCGCTGAGCTATCGCCGACACAAAGAAGCGACCTCTTGTCCCTTCTTCGAGAGTTCCGTTCTGTCTTCGATTGCGCTCAACCATCTTTGGGTCGCACAGCGAACATCACGCACCACATTGACACCGGTACTCATGCTCCCTTACGCCAACGACCATATCGAGTTTCAGCGGAAGAGCGCCGTATTATCAACGAACAAGTCGACGATATGCTCAAGCGTGGTGTCATCCAGCCATCGCAGAGCCCTTGGTCGTCCCCTGTTGTACTTGTGCGCAAAAAGGATGGGTCTATCCGATTCTGTGTCGACTACCGCCGGCTCAATAAGATAACTCGGAAGGATGTGTACCCGTTGCCACGCATCGACGACGCTCTCGACTGCTTGCAAGGGGCAGAATATTTCTCCTCCTTAGATTTACGCTCAGGATATTGGCAAGTTCCAATGGCTGATCCTGACCGATCGAAGACTGCATTTGTAACACCTGATGGGCTGTATGAGTTTAACGTCATGCCGTTTGGACTCTGCAACGCCCCAGCTACCTTCGAACGGATGATGGACACCATCCTTCGCGGCTACAAGTGGAACACGTGCCTTTGCTACCTAGACGATATCGTCGTTTTTTCTCGCGACTTTTCCACTCACCTTGTTCGTCTTCGTGCTATTCTCACGTGCCTCACCTCTGCTGGCCTTCAACTTAACATCAAGAAGTGCCATTTTGCCGCACGTCAGCTCACCATACTGGGTCACGTCGTCTGCAAAGAGGGTGTTCTCCCGGATCCGGCGAAACTCCGCGCCGTGGCCGACTATCCGAAGCCGAATTCCATCAAGACGCTTCGAAGTTTTATCGGCCTGTGCTCTTACTTTCGTCGATTTGTGCGCAACTTCTCTTCCATCATCGCGCCTCTTACCAATCTGTTGACAACTTCCAAAGGCATTTCTGCTTGGTCAAAAGAGTGCGACGAATCCTTCACCGCGCTTCGGCGGTTATTATTATCACCTCCAATTCTACGACATTTTGACCCTGATGCGCCTACGGAGGTCCACACCGACGCCAGTGGTGTTGGTCTTGGTGCTGTATTGGCTCAACGAAAACCAGGGCACCAAGAATACGTGGTCGCTTACGCGAGTCGAACCCTCAAGAAAGCCGAGTGTAATTATTCCGTCACGGAGAAAGAGTGCCTCGCAATTGTCTGGGCTTTGACGAAGTTTCGCCCATACCTTTATGGCCGCCCTTTCGAAGTCGTTACGGACCACCACGCTCTATGCTGGCTATCATCGCTCAAAGACCCGTCGGGGCGCCTTGGTCGTTGGGCGCTTCGCCTACAGGAATACGACATTCGTGTTGTATACCGATCCGGCCGCAAGCACTCCGACGCTGATGCGCTATCCCGCTCGCCGCTACCGGCTGACCCAGCCTCCTCGTCACCTTCTTCAGCTGTCATAACACCAATCGACTTCAAAGACATGGCATCGGAACAACGCAAAGATGTGTGGATTTCCCAACTCCTCGCCTTTTTGACTGATCCGTTAGCTAATTTAGTGTCAAGAACTATCCGACGTCAAGCCACACATTTCGCTATTCGAGACGACCTACTCTATCGGCGGAATTACACGTCTGAAGGTAGGAAGTGGCTGTTAGTGATACCCAACCACATGCGCTCGGAAATCTGTACTGCTTTCCACAACGACCCGCAAAGCGCTCACGCTGGCGCTCTCAAAACGTACAACCGTCTACGTCAGCGGTACTACTGGCGCGGCATGTACACATTTGTCCGCAAGTACGTACGTGCTTGTACTGCATGCCAGCGACGTAAAGTCCCACCTCAACGCCCTGCCGGTACACTTCAGCCTCTGCCTTGTCCAGCGCGTCCGTTTGACCGCGTCGGTATCGACTTATACGGACCACTTCCCACGTCGTCTTCTGGAAATAGGTGGATAATTGTCGGCGTGGACCACCTCACGCGTTACGCGGAGACAGCAGCACTACCCGCAGCAACCGCGAGGGAAGTTGCGTTTTTCATCTTGCGCAACTTTGTTCTTCGCCATGGTGCTCCCCGCGAACTTTTGAGCGACCGGGGGCGTGTTTTCTTGTCTGACGCCATTCAAGCGTTGCTCGCTCAGTGCAACATGGTTCATCGCCTGACGACAGCATATCACCCGCAGACGAATGGCCTCACAGAACGATTTAATCGCACTCTCGGTGATATGTTTACGATGTACACAGCTTCAGACCAGACTAATTGGGACACTGTCCTTCCATTCGTCACGTATGCGTATAACACCGCTACGCACGCGACAACAGGATTCTCCCCTTTCTTTCTGTTGTACGGACGCGAACCATCGTGCACGCTGGACACTATCCTCCCATACACGCCCGACTCCTCTGAGTACACTGCAATTTCTGATGTTGCCAGGTACGCAGAAGATTGCAGACGATTGGCCCGTTCTCTGACAGCCGAGGACCAAGGCCACCAGAAGCTACGGCTTGACACCGGCCGACATCTCTCTACTTTCACGACTGGTGCTCTCGTTTGGCTTTGGGTTCCACCGAGCACTCCTGGCCTTTCGTCGAAATTACTGGCACGATACCATGGGCCCTACCGCATTCTCGCCCGTACGTCACCCGTCAATTATGAGATTGAGCCATTGACACAGTCTCATGACTTACGCCGTCGTGGCCGAGAAATTGTGCACGTGAGTCGCCTGAAGCCGTATTACGACCCCGCTATAGTGACTACGCCTTAAGTCGCCAGGTTGGCTACGCTATTCACCGGGGGCCAATGTAGGGAACTATGCGAACGACGACGAAGCAGCATAAAACGGCAAGCCACAGCGTTGGTGCACGCGCGACCCGAGCTTGCGTTTGTTTTGTATTTTCGGCCTGTTGGCGTTCCTCGCTCTTCTGGCGTTCCTCGGCCTTCCAGTAGGTCTGTACGTGAATAAACTGCGTGACAGCGCAATTAAATTGCCATACCGCAACAAATCAAGCACTCCAGACACAGCTATCAAGCCGAGGCGCCGCCAACAGCCATACTGCCAACGAGTTGGCTAGTTTTGTGTGGGTGGTGCCGTAGCTCGAGCAAATACGCCAGCCGTCACTGCGGCGAACGCACCTCCAGCGATCGGCAGAAGAGCGGCCGAACGAGGGCCACCACCCCGAACGGCGGTGAACTGTTTGCGAAAGAATGAAGAAAGAGCAGACAGTATTGGTGACCAAGTTCTCCAGTGTTCAGAAGCAAAGCCAAAGTTGCCTTGCAATAGCCCCCGCCAACCTATGCTGGTGCATTTAAGGTAAGGAAAAGAATTTAGCTGTTGCCGGCCATTCCAATTCACTCTGCACTGATTGCCGAGCAGTGGTGAGCCTTCTCCCTTATATCACGCGTGCCCAAGGCTCATCATCGCGTTAAACTCTCGATGAGCGAGCGTCCTGCCGGCCGACGGCAATGATGGCCAATTTCCAGGCGGTCACAAAGCAGAGGCGAGCTGACGCCCAAGCCATCATTCCCGCTGCATTTCTTGCACGTGATATGCAGCACAATCGATCCCATTTTCGGCAGTTGATAGGCCATATGAGCGCAGGTACAGCAGAATAAAGAATGATTACTTGGGGAAGAACACAACGCCGATTTCTGCCGGATCCCTATTAAAACCGTAGATCTGATAGGCGTATACTGTTTTGTTGGCCACCATTCTCAGCAGCAGGTGACGCAGCTCCGTCACCACACCAAAGAAATACAGCCTAGCTCCAAAACTGAGGGGTGCTTCGAAACGTAAAAGCGGCACCAGACATTCATCTCCGCACACGTGTATATCTAAGGCACCACAAAGGCGTAGTTGTGACATCGTCTAAGTATTGTCGAGCGCGACACAAGCGCCAACACGCCACCACGAATCTAAATGAAAAGACTGACCCAAGAGCAAGCATGACAGTTCATTCGACAGCGGGTTGCACACGGAGTGTGTTTGTGCATGTGGCGTGCATATGGCTGCATGGTTGATTCCATTGCAGACTAAGTCGTTTTTGATACGGCGCGCATCCCTCTGAAATTGTTCCTAAACGATCAGTCTTTACGTCGCAAGCCGTCGTTGACAAAGTTGTGCGTGGCCTACCCAGTTCATCTGTATCAACGCAACCTTTATTCTAGTTTCTCTTTATGATGATCCACCGCTAGGGGGGATCCACCGCTAGGGGGCAGAATAGACCAGACGCGTCTCGCATGGGCTCCTGCTTTTCGTGCTTTTTAACCCGAAACAAGGCCAGTGACGAACCCAAGAGTTTTACAGCCTCAGCCGCCAAGACACGAGGATTCGGCGGACACCAGCTTCTTTTGGGTGAGTGCATCCTGTCTCAAGATATAAGACTTAATTCCCGACAAGCGCGCGTCCAGTTTATTAAGCCTAACGCCAAGTTCGTTCCTGAGCAAAGCCGCGCGGTGCGTGCACAATGCGCTCAGGCGTTCCTGACGGCACGGCGCGAGCGCTCACGCTCACCGCGGCGAAAAGCTGAGAATGAGCAGAGACGCAGCCGCAGAAATTCAAAGAAATCAGCAAGACGAAGTAAATACAATGCAAACTGACCCAGTGGAGGCAAACAAAACAACAGAAAATTCGTGGACCTATGACGCTGGCAGTGGCAGAACAATTGCAACGGAAAGCGCTTGGATCACGAGAAATAAGAAAGACAAGAAGGCTGTCGCCAATCCAAGGTCACCGGCCAACCAACCCACAGAGCAGCCACCTATCAATGAGCAGACGCTAAAGTCATCACCAACGCAGCAACAACGCAGGCCCAAGATGCCACCTCTGCCGCTCGATGACTTCAAGATCGTCTACCGCCCGCAAGCAGGTCTTGACCTCGCCAAATGGAACACCGTCGCTGTCATGCATGCCATCGGCAGAGTGAGTGGACTATCACAGCAAGACTTCAACCACAAGGTACGCGTACAAGTTCAGAGAATGGAAAACCTAATCATAGCAAGCACCGCCGCCAAAGAAGACGCCAAGAAGCTGGTAAGCATCCAGAAAATACAGCTTGGAGGAAAATGTTTCCACTGTGAACGGCAACATCAGAACACCGGACGATGTCTCCAGAGGCGTCATCAGTGGCTTGATACCCGGTACGAGCACCGCAGAACTCATGGCTGGAATTCGCGCACCGGCAAGATACACAGTTCTTCATTCCCGAGTGCTAGGTCAATCGACCGCGGCAGTCGTCTTCTTTGAAGGACTGCACGTTCTCTACTACATAATTTTCCAGAGCGTAGACTTCCACTGCAGACCATATCGTAAGTCAGTGCAGTATTGCCGAGCTTGTGGCAATGCGGGTCACCGCCAGGACGTCTGTCCGGAACCTACCCGGATTTCTGCTATAAATGTGGCAAGGCCGGACAAACGCAGGGACATGAATGCGCACCCATCTGCAAGATCTGCGGGGAAGGACACGAAACAGCAAGTAAAGAATGCAAAAGGAGACTGAAGCCAAGTCCACCGCCCTTCAACGTAAGACAACAGCGCCTCAACAGGCTTCAAGAAATAGACAACTGGAACGCCAGCGGAGAAGAGTTCCCTGAGGTTAGCATATCGGCCGCTACCTCTAACAGTAACAATGAGGGCCGCGTCTCCACGCGCAGCAGTTCCAAGTCAAAATTGCTTTCGAGTTCGCGCTCCCACTCTCGCACGCGTTCCGTCTCAGCGCACAGTAGATCCAAATCAATACTGCGTTCCCGTTCGCGCTCCCGCTCTCGCACGCGCTCGCGTTCCGTTAAACGTGCGAGCTACGCTGCCATGGTAAGTGGATCTAATGACCGCAGCAGCTTAACCTCCTCGAAGTCCGACACCTCATCCATACAGGGTATCGAAGATAGACTGAAAAACCAGCAAGAAAAGCTCCAGAATCAGCACAGCCAACTGCAAAGCCAACAAAGTCTCATAAATAAACTGCTTCAGAGTCAAAAACGACAACAAGAGCTCATTTACAAACTACTTGAAAAGTGCACGCATCAGCAAGGACATTCGGACAATGTAGAACAACAATATCAAGAACAAGCAAACTCAAGCACAGAGCCGGCAACGACGCTGACCAAGGCAGGCGTCCAGGCCCTAGTGAACGCAAGGTGCGCGATATTCGAAGAATCTTTCATTAATAACATGCACGCCACGATGAAAAAGATTGTCCAGTCTGCAATAGAAAAAACAGCCTCAATGTTTGAACACAAGATCACTACGCTTAATGCCAAAATTGATGGGATTGTTGCGCAAGTCAACAATGTCATCGCGCACGTGAAGAAAACTTACGTAACCATGGCACAGTTCGACAGCTTGAACAACCCACGCCAAATGACTCGGAAGAAGGCATGAGCGAACAGTCACAATGCCTCTCGCTCAGTCTCGCCGAGTCGCGATGGCAGGCGTGACATCGAATCGATTGAAGATGGCAGTCCCTAACCATAAGTATAAGAACCAGCATTCAACTTTACGCATATGGCAATGGAACTGTCGGTCACACCGCCCTCGACACGCAAGCCTACAAGAATTCATCAAGCTTAACCAACCAGACATCATTGCACTTCAGGAAACCAACACGCAGAACGTACGACTGCAAGGCTACACGACCTGCGCACAAACCCATCGAACTGCCATACTTGTCAAGAAAGCACTTTCAACGCAAAAACACGAAATCGAGGACACTCAAATAGAGCATACCCTAATAGAGATTCTGCCGGAACTAAAGACGCAGCAAAGTCTTTTCATAACCAATATATACAGCCCCCCACGAGACCAACTACCAGACTTCGATCACTTCATACGAGAAATCAGGAAGCGCACAAATGGCCACCAGATCATAATAATGAGAGACTTTAACGCCTCTCACACGGCATGGGGCTATCATATCACCACGAGGAAGGGTTCTAGAGTGCACGATACTGCTCAACATTACAGACTAACCCTGTGGAACGACCCTCTTCAGAAGACGAGAATCGGGAACAGCGTCTCCAGGGATACAAATCCAGATCTTACATTTACGGCGAACGTCACTAGGGCAGAGTGGAGTGTGCTACCGGAAACTTTAGGTAGTGATCATCACATCATCCAACTCTCTGTAGCGCACACTCGTAAACAGACCAAGACTGAAATAGCGCGGTTAACGGAATGGCAATCCTTTAGGAATGACCTCGACGTTGAAACCACCATAATCGACATTGAAGACTGGTTTAAGAATGTACTCAAAATAGCCGAACGCTACACTAAGGACATACAGCTTGACGTCGATACACCCGCCGTCGACGCGCATCTCCTCCACCTTTGGGAGGCTAGAAGAGGACTTCTAAAACGGTGGAAACGGCAAAACCTAAACAGAAATTTACGGAAACGCATTTCTCTTCTCACTGAGCAAGCTCAAGATTATGCGAACCGATTGGCCAGGCAGAACTGGCATGCTTTCTGTGACAAGCTGCAGGAGACTCTGAGCACCAAGAAAACCTGGTATCTGCTACGCACACTTCTAGCCACGCAACCCTCCAAAGCAGCACAGAAGCAGCACCTTCAGAGGCTTATTCGAAACTACGCCGGTACAGAAGAACACCTCCTAGAAGAATTACAAAAGAAGCTCTGTGGCGATGCACCCACTAGGGCTTCAATTTACACCAAAGAATACGCTGGCGCACCAAACACTGAACTCGACCGGCCCTTCAGCCTGGCTGAGCTGCACACAGCCCTAACGAATTTGACAAGAAATACCAGCCCCGGAATAGACAGGATTGTCAACAAGCACTTACGCAACCTACCGCACCAGGCCACCACGGCTCTTCTCCGTTATTGCAACGACTGCTGGGATAAAGGAGAGCTACCTGCGGTATAGAAGCACTCGGAAATCACCATGATCCCTAAGCCTAACAAACCAGTCGGCATCGAGAACCTACGCCCGATTTCTCTCACCTCGTGCGTGGGAAAGCTGTTCGAACACATGGTGCACGACCGCTTAACCCAGTACCTGGAAGATAGTGGACACCTACCGGACACCATGTTTGGCTTCAGGCAGCATCTTTCGACGCACGACGTGCTCTTACTACTCAAAGAAGACCTCCTTGATCACCTCACCCATCTAAGTAAGTACTCCATACTCGGAGTTGACGTCAAGGCGGCCTTCGATAACGTCAGCCACGACGCGATCCTCAACAACCTCGAAGGCGTTGGCTGCGGCATTAGAACCTACACGTATGTCAGAAACTTCCCGACAGACCGTACAGCAACTGTGGGCATATACAACATCCGCAGCAAAAGCTTACAACTACCGAAAAAAGGAACGCCGCAGGGTTACTTTTCAATGTGGCTATAATCAATCTGCCAAAAATGCTTGACAAAATACCTGATTTACGGCACGCAATCTACGCTGATGACATCACGCTCTGGACCAGGGCTTCGAACACCGGGAGACAAGAGACCTGCCTATGAACCGCCGTAGATGCCATCTAACGGTATCTCAGAGACTGCGGTCTCTGCTGTGCCCCCGAGAAATCCGAGCACCTCGTCCTCACAGCGAGAACAAGAGGCAGACCTCCTCTATACGACGAGCCCGACCCTAGCGTAACGCTGAAAGGGACCTTAATTCCAAAAGTCGAGACCCTGCGAGTGCTTGGAGTTCACATCTACAAGGATGGATCGGGAGCTGCCACCATACCGAGACTCCAACGGACACTATCACAACTCGCTCACCTCGTCAAGAGGATCGCGAAACAACGAAACGGACTCAAAGAGCACGACACGCTACGTATAATGCAAGCTCTGTTCACCAGCCGCATTACGTACGGCACGCCGTACCTAAATTTGAAAACCGCTGAAATTGAAAAACTTAATATCATGATAAGAAAGGCCACTAAAGTAGCCCTGGCACTTCCGCCAATGGCCTCTACCACACGTCTCCTAAAGATGGGCGTCCACAACACGTGGCAAGAGCTCATTGAAGCGCATAGGAATAGTCAGCTGGAGAGGCTCAAGCTGACGCCCACGGGGAGGTCGGTGCTCCGGTAACTGAACTACTGCGACACGTTCATCGCCGATGCAGACCGGAAAAAGCGCATCCCGCTGTACATTAGAGAGTCGCTGTTCATCGCACCTATTCCACGCAACATGCATCCTACTTTCCACAAAAGCAGACGCAAGGCTAGAGCTAACGCTATTCGACGAAAGTTCAAGCAAGACCCGGACACCCGCTACACTGACGCAGCCAAGTATCCGCATAAAAACGCGTACGCTGTCAGCGTCGTTGATTCTCAAGGCCGAAAATTAGCGTCAGCCACGCTCTACACACTCAAACATGATGCCGCAGAAGAATCGGCAATCGCTCTAGCAGACGCCGCGGTGATTTTCACCAACTCACAAGCCGCCTGCAGGAATTTTGCTAAGGGCCGTATCTCAGCCAATGCCATCAATATTTTGAAACGGCGAAGCACTCCACTCCCATACACTTGTGTATTATGGGTGCCAGGACACGAAGGTCTGCAGGGAATTGAAGCGGCCCACGCCGCTGCCCGCGAGCACGTCAGCCGGGCTGCCCCCTGCTCACAGGACATTCGACCCGTCGTTGAAGAGACGGAAGTTGTTCAAAACACCTACTCGTCATTACTCCAGCATTACAGGCTGGAGCGACGAGTATACCCTCTACCACACCCAAAACTTACAAAAGAGGAAAGCGTAATACTGAGACGCCTGCAAAGCAGCGCATACACACATGGGCCCTAATGCACCGTCTCTACCCAACGAGATATAGCTCTATTTGTCCGCTTTGCAACGTACTGGACAACCTGGCGCACTTGCTTCTTGCATGCCAGTGTATTGCCAGACGTAATCTGCAACAACACACGACTGATAACGAAGCAGGATGGACGAACGAAGACCTAACCGAAACGTGGGAGGCGATGCTCGCCCTCGAGGACCTGGAAGAGCAACAACAACTCGTCGCCAGGGCCAAGAGGGCAGTAGAAGCCAGAGGGTTCCTGGACTAAGGAGCCCCCCCCCCCCCCCCACCTCAGGGTGACATCGGGTATTGCTCGGAACACTGTTTCAAAATAAACGTTTACTTCTCTCTCTTTATGATATGTTTTTGTGTATTTTAACGATACCTATTCCACGACAGAAATGACGACATTGATACCTTGGTGAAACCGGCATACAACACTTCTGGGTTAAAAGCGGTTATTGAGGAACGAACACAAAAGAGCACTTCTAACAGACTCGGAGCAGGTGCGCAGAATTTCAAAATATACATAATGCTAGAGCAACGCCTCGGAAGGCAGCGTCCCACTTGCTTTCGCTACTTGCCTGACCCGCGGTAGCGAGCTGCCTCTCGGCTGTACCACCCAGCTACTTAGTGAATGTACAACCCACTCCACCCCATTCATCAAACCGAGCCCGGTGACTGCAGAATCGCAAGGTCTGAATATCTCACCTAGCTGTCCAATGCAAGTCGCGCTAAATATTGTTAAATAGTTAATGCTGCCAGAAGTCATTACCTCCAAAGGCCCCCACTGATTCCCGTTGCCTGCTTTTGAGGCCGACATATTGACCGCACAAAAAAGTCGAAAACAGAAGAAGGCATTAAGACACGGGCAAAAATGTTGAACAGTAAGCACTAAATAGGCCAGTTTCAAGTTCTCCTGTTGCTTTTAAAAGATTTCGATTCACAACGAAGTCACTCAGAGGTCACTGTAAGACTACTTGGAATCGTAGCTAGATTATGTCCGTACAAGCCGTACATGACTCAGCATACGGACCGATGTTTCCAGAAGTGCTTCTTTTGTCTCTGCATTACTTGTAAATGTTATGTATGCCCACTTCTGCCCTTTAGAAGACACTGTACCTGAGACGACACTTTATGTTGAATAAATTCAGACTGAAAAAAAAATTATTATCAAAAAGCTACGAACTACTCGAAAGGAATGGACAAATCTATGTTTTTCTAGACACTGGCACACCGCGAGCAATGCCTTCGTGGCTAGCGCGCACGCCTGGTACAAATGTCACCGACTGTAATCACGTGTACGTCTCCAGGAATCGGAGTGTGTAAAAAAGGAAAGAGGTGACTTTTTTCATTTAGAAGCACATGAGGATCAAAAGCTCAAGTTTTCAGAATAGAACAAAAGGCACGTGGTACCACAAGTTGTTGTCATTTCTAAAACACAATGATCGTTACTGTTTTAACCCTATATAGCGGCTAGGACGCTTGTAGGCCTTAGTGAGAGCTGTGCTTCTTTTATGATTATGTATGTCGGGGGCGGGAGCAGCAAATTAGCGTTTCAATTTACCCGTATATAACGAATTAGGCAGTCACAAGACAAAAGAAAGTGCAGTATGGGGATCCCTAGAAAAGAACTAGGTATCACCGGCACCGTTTTGTTCGCTCTGCTCTGGACAACACCTCATGCAGGTAAAATCTTCGATCATTTGCGAAAGCTGATCATCACTAAACATCACTAAACATCACCCTGAACATCACTTGATGCCCGAATTCCCGTGATAATTGCATAGCAAAGCCGATTCTTCATTCCCGGCGCTCCATATTATGTCGTTACATTTGAAAGTTCGTCATCATCATCATCGGCCTGACTACGTGCACTGCAGCACGACGGCCTCTCGCATGTTCTGCCAGTCAACTCAGTCCTGTGCTTGGTGCTGCCATTTTATACCCGCAATAATCACATCTGCTCACCTAACTTTATGTCTCCTTCTAATCCGCCAAATTATGCATTCACATGGTGTGCGCCTAAACATCACTTGATGCCCAAATTGCACGTGATAATTGCATAGAAAGGCCGATTCTTCATTCCTGGCGCTTCAAGATATGTCTTTACATTTGAAAGTTCATCATCATCATCATCATCATCATCATCATCGGCCTGACTATGTCTTCTGCATAACAAAGGCCTCTCGCATGTTTCCCCAGTCAACTTGGTCCTGTGCTTGCTGCTGCCATTTTATACCTCGAAACTTCTTAATTCCATCTGCCCACCTAAATTTCTGTCTCCCCCTAATCCGCTTGCCTTTCCTTGGAATCAAGTCAGTTACACTTAAACACCAGCGGTTATCCTGCCTAGCACTACATGCCCGACCCATTATAATTTCCTCTTCTTGATTTCAACTATGATATCCTTAACTAACGTAACGTATGCGCCTGTTGTAACGTATTCGCCTGTTGTTGAGGGTGACTGGCGTTATACTATAAAGTCATTCTTTTCAAATTCATTATATTTAAAAGTAATATGTGATCCACTATCTAAACAATCGTTTCTTAGCAATCGTTTCTTGGTTCACACCCCAGAGGGGGTGTGAACCACTCGTTTAGGCCATCATCATCATCATCTGCATCCTCATCGTCATCATGATAATCGCCTGCTCTTACGCCCGATGACATTGTACGCTTGTACGACGCACTTACACTATAACATTCCGTGCTGCATTGCGAAACATGTATGCAGAACGCGTGTGTTTGCAAAGAACGAAAGTCACTTTCACTGCATTTCCAAGCCGAAGAAGTTATTTTCGCTGTGATCACAAGTAGACGCGTGGCTGCGTGCTTCGAGACCACAGGAACCAGGATATACCGACTCTCGAGCGTGAATCAAACAGTCAACCTCCTTAGCAGTGCACTTAAAGCGCTTCCGACTCGTTACAACGCTTACTAGTGCTTCGGCGCAACCATTCGGCTTGACAGTCTCCCCGATAACCTAGCGACTGGCTGGTGGAACTTTGCCAGTACGACCGCCACTTTCGTGAACGAGCCAGTCACTGCATTCAGACTTGTTCGTGGACGGTAAACGCAACGGCCAGTCATCACCGGTGCCATGCGCCACCGGCCCTCATTAAAGCGCCTGCTATCGTGGACAACTCCATCACCCACCGGTTCATCAACAACACAAAATGCGAGCTTTGTATCGTACCCGCCCCGTTGTGAAGATCACAAGTTCAACAAACGCGGAATGCTGTGGAGGTATCTTTCGCGTCGTATGGGCACAAGTCAGGTACTTTACACTGGCACTCAGGCACCTGTAGAGATCGGTGTACAGGATTACAGACGTCAGATTTACCACACTTGACGGGAAATACTTGAGGTATTGCAGCCTGGATGTGAGTACGCGCGGTCGGCGCTTAAGTATTCTAGAACGTCACGTCCCTCACTGCACCGGACTCTCAGTCCATGATCCCCTCATCGGCTTGTGTATGTTTCAGCCAGTATCAAACCACAGTAAAATACTTGCTCAGTGCTCGAAACTCATGAAGGCTTGAAATTATGAGCTGCCCGTGAAATACAAGGTGTAGCATCATGCCACTGCCACTGGTCAACTTGTCACAACCCGTTCAAAGAGGCCCGCTCAAACATAATTTCAAGTCGCCGTATGTTGGGCGAAACACACTTCAGCTCGGCGTTGTTCATCTTTCCTTAGCAACCAGCATTCGCCTCGCAATCCCCACTAAAATGACGACTGTCTGCATTGTGGGCACCACCGAGCTTCGAATGCCGTTACTACTCCGGGTAATAATTACTTTTCGGCATACCTGTCTTCGGCCCTCATCTCGCGGGATCCGAAATATACAAGGATGCACTACCATGAGTTTTCATTGCTTTATTTTGATTAATTTGGGTATCACTTCCAAAAACTGTTACCTACTCTCGGCGCGCACCAAGCAGCAACGTTTCAAGAAGTTTCCTAATTGTTTCAGATAGTTCTGCTAAGATTACGAGCGGGACGTCAATAGTTAGGTCCAGTCAAGAAATTACGCGAGCACCAGCGGTAATACCTAAATGCTCTATTACTGATGGTAAAAGACAATGCGTTTTGATGATGGACTGATTACTTGACTGCCGGCAACTGTCCACGCCGCCAGTAGGGTAAAAAATGAGTTGCACACCGAATTTATTGAGTAAAATAACAAGTTCCGCATTTTCCCGTGTCTCTGCAGCTCTCCTCGCAGTCGTAACCACATAGCAATATGTTTGATGCCCTTGTACTGCCAAATTCATTTCAAACTGAGTGACATATAGAAAACAATAACGACTACGTTAGCTTTGTTTTATTTTCGCACATATACTTTACGACTTGAAGTACATATGGCAAACCTTTCAGAGGTTCATGAACGAGATTGTGAGTGGGTTCATTTCAGTTCTGTCTAGCTTGAATGCATTCTTTTTGCCTTAAAAGGTCAAACGGTTATGACCACAAGGCGGAACTAAGCCACTTTAAGAGGTGCGAGTACAATTTAATTGTAAACTACCTCCATGAGCGCGTAGATCACTCGATAGCTTCTTCCACAGTGTACATTTAAAGAGAGCTTTCGCAAACTTTTATTACCGGCAAATCATACTGCAGTAATTCTGTTCAGTGTTAGTTTCAAGAAATTCAAAGCTCTTTCTGAGCGTACTCAGCATGATAGCCTTTGTGATGACCGTTGCGGTTTGGAGTGTTACGCCAGAAACTCGAGGGCACTGCTTGTGGCGTTCTCAGTGAAAAATTGGTGCATGGGCATTCTGGTATTCTGCCAGTAAAGTACCTGTCTGTCCAGCCAACTTTCACTCCTGGTTCCGCCAAGCATGGACCGTGTCGTAAGCGTTAGCAGTTGTAAACGCTCGTTGGGGTTGGTCATATGACCACTGTGACTTCGTTTATTGTTATTCTACGTCACTGAAAGCTCATTCGATGCTGCTGGCAAAATTTGTGAATTAGGAAATCACGCGACAGATGTTCTATAGCGGTAAACTTCTTTGGAAACGTCTGTGACAACAGCTGCATTAAAGTGGACTCCAAAAACATTTCCATATATTATTTGCATATTGTCAAAATTAATTCAATGATCATCCGAGAATTCGGCATCTGAACATCCATATGTGTACCTCATTAGAGCCGCGTTTACAGACACTGTAGGCTATTTGAATTTTGCGCGTTTTTCCACACGTGTTGGCCAGTAAAACACAGCCAATACGTCTCTATGTAAACGCCATGACAAATGTATGTTTCGTTGCGCCATGCCACGCGAAGAGATTGATTCGTGATATCATTGCAACAGTCACTTTCACTGACATCACAGTCTACATTTGTTGCAGTATTCTTTGACGCATTTGTTTTCAGTCAATGGTATAAACTTCTCCTACATCACGTTGAGGTTCATCTTGACCTACAGGTAAAGAAAATGTCTACTTTTACTATAAGTCTAAGTGACGTAGCACAGGTTTTTATAGTACCTATTTGCATTTTCAGAATTGTTTAATGTCACTCACTACTTGTGGTATTATTCTCGTTTCAGAAACACGTGTGTACCCAAGACTGATTGAAGGTAGGGCTGATGACGGCGACTTGTTGCTGAACATCCATACGGGCCTGACTCTTCACCTTCGCAAAAGTTCTATACTCGCAAGAGACTTCGTCCTTACATCAGCCTCTGGCATTGAAACACACAGCATAATTGTAAGTTTCACGGACAGGCGGGCGGGCGGACGGACGGACGGATGGACGGACCGACGAACGTTCCGCCCCACTCATCACACTCATCATCATTCACTCCGTTGATATGCTGTGATTTTTTTGGTAACCAGTCCGCTATACGTACAACTACCTCTTTGCGCAAACAAGGTCCGAGTGTCTGGAAACATTTCAGATACTCTGAGAATATTCTGATAATATTCTGGGTAGCACGTGAATGGTTGACTCTAATGTAATAACATAATCTTTGATGCCACTAAAAGAAAAGTCTGACGTGCTTTACTGCGGAGAAAATTACCTACCACAATGCTTATCTCTATCAATGTCGAGTAATGATCGATGGTTGTGTGAGGTTTAACGTCCAAAAACCACCATATTAGAGGTGCCGTAGTGGAGGGCTCCGGAAAGTTCGACCACCTGGAGTTCTTTAACGTGCGCTAACCTCTGAGCACACGGGTCTACAGCATTTCCGCCTCCATAGAAAGTGCAGCGGCCGCAGGCTGGATTTGATTCCGCTACTTGAGGATCAGCAGCCGAGTACTTTAGCCATTTCATCACCACGGTGAGTCTATAAATGTAGAGTATGTATTGCCTGAACAATAACTTCGCATTTCTTTCAGCACAAGTTCACGCAAACAAAAAGTTTCGTCTAACACCCGCCACCAATCGACTTCCTCAAGTTTACAACCATGTGCCACTATCTACAAAGTGCGCAGCAGCACAACAGATTTCTGATTCTGTAAAAGTACTGTTCAGCTTTGCCGAAGATTAACGCAGAGTATAGGAGTTACTTTCTAGTTCACATTACTAACCTCTTTAAGGTCAGCATTTTTATATTCGCCGCTGCTCGTGAAGCCGAAGACGGATTTTTTTCTTAAGAAGCATGATCTTTCCCAGCAGTAGAATAACCTGCATGCTGCCTTTTCTCGAACAGGTTGATGAAAGATTCTTTCGTGAGGCCTAGTCACATCACAGGCACAAAGCGAACTTGCCGTCTTCGCTGCTATGATACCGTATTTCATATCTCTTGTTGACACTCGCTCTTATGTTTTCCTTCGCATGTTAGCAGTGGCGTACAGATTAGAGATCAAGGCGTCGGCGATAAAATAGGCATTTCATTAGCGCCACTGCAACACGTAGGTAAGCTAAATTATGCGAACTGCGATTGTCCACTCCCCTCCTTTCCGCGGGCCAAAGTACGCGTGACGGATGGGAGCCGCCACCAAGCGCTCATTGCGCCATCTTGCTGATAATACTGAAAACATAACAGCAACCTCCCCCCCCCCCCCCCCCAAATGCCCACCAACAGCGGAAAGAGGTAGATATAAATGGCTTGCCGTTTAAACGTTGAAGGAGGCACGCTTGGTTTCTCAGTTGTTAACGCCTTGCATTCACTACGTGGAGGTCCCACGTGCGATTCCGCGCACCGGAGTCTCTTGGATTCTTTTTTCTTTCCTGCGTATTCATTTATATAGAGAAGTATAAATATATGGTGCATGACATCGACGCCAACGCCGGCGGAGAAATCCAGCTGAGAGTGTCCATATAGTTGCTATTGCAATGAAATGGTATATAGTTTCTTCATTAACTTGAATGGTGAGATGTAGACATCGGATAAACAATGGTCCCGAGTTTCAATCCTCGAACCGAGCAAAGTTCTCGTCACTTGGGTACTTTTGTTCAAAAACCAGGATAGGACCCGCATTTATTCATTTCGAAGACCCTCCTTCCTTTTTCTATAATCCGTAGAACTTATTTTTTTTGTTCTGCCAGAAGTTTACCGCTGTGTGTTTTTACCTGCTTTGTTCCAGCTGAACGGGTCGCAACTCGAGCGCGACTTGTACCACGACACGGAGCAGCGTTCTTCGATTATCGTGAGGCGAAAGGAAAACGGCGTGGAGGTGGTGAGTTGTGGCCAACGAAAATGACGCTAGACTGCATGACCAGATTAAGTCAGTAAATAAACTAAGAGTAAATCAGTAAATAAACTAAGAGAAAACATGGCCACCACCATAGTGAATGAAAGTCAATCCCCAGCAGTTTTCAAAAAGAAGATACACGCTTATCTACTCATGCTTCAAACGTGATATGTCTTTTTTGTGTGTTAATGAAGTGCAACTCATGTAGCTTTGCTGAAACGCACTGCAAATTTTTCACTTCCTCACAACTGTTCACAACTACGTTTTTGTTTTTATAGGATTTCAAAGGGCTTTTATGTGTAAAGAGTGCATTTATAGATGTGTAAATATTTCCTATCTTTTCCACGCTCTACGTCTACACTTTGTATATTTCACTGTATTGAATCTATGTATTTATGCTCTAGACACACATGCTGAGTGTTGTGCATTATTGTGGTCTGGGCGGGGATCGGTGCATTGTCAGGCATTCAGTTGCCTTTTCACCACCCCTTTCCATTCAACCACTGGATAAGTGATGTATGTTTAAAACTATGATGATGAATAAACTTCAAACTTCAAGTACAAAACTTAGAGTGGAGGGAAGCGGGGGGGAGGGGGGCTGACACATAGCTCCGTTTTACCCCATTTGAGTAATTGTTAGCAGAAAATCTTCTGTTTGGCTATGTTCACAGTAGTCCAGTGAAAGGCATGTTTGAATGAAATGCATTTTTCTTTTTGGACGCCAATGAAACGATGAATCTCGTTCAATGTAACCGACAGCGGTTGAAACTACGACGTTGATTTTCTAACTCAAGTATTCTAACTTAAGTATTCTAAGACATAGGGAGTCGCGTAATACTTATTGTCCTACTCATGAGCGAAATGTCACTATTAGGGAGTCTGAGTTTACCACTGAAGTTTATTTCAAATATTCATCACCTAATTTATAGCCTTGGTTCCTTGTTGATTGCAGGTGAATTGACTTTAATGCAAGTACTTCACAAAAACGTTCGAAACAATGTCAAAACTTTTTGTTTGTTGATTCCCAGTAGCGTCCACAAAAGATAATAAATTATCATTTTTTGTGTTCGTAGCTACTTTGACAGTTTTCTTATCCCCTTCTCTGGTCTTCTCAATCATTATCTTGTTTGAACCACATTAACATACATTTGGAGCTATGACAACATATTATAACAGCCACTTCCATTCCTCACCGAAGTAAGGAATGAGTTTCTTAATATATTCTGATCGAGTGGCAGTTTTCGTTCCCCATAGATTGCACAACCAAACCAACGTGTGCCAATTATTTATGGAGTACAATTATAATACCTGATTTTTGTATTATTGAGCTAAGCACCTAATATTTGCCATTCTTATTACTTGTATCAAACTCACGCTCAGGTTTTGCAAACGAAGTCCTAGTCATAAGTTACCAGGCCACGGTTCCATAAAAATATATTGCGTGGTGACGGGGGAACATTTTACCCACTCCTGTGCGATGGAGTCCATGACATCGTTATTTTTGCATTTCAGAGAGGAATCTTGAACGATCAACTCAGGATTACGCCGGCTGTTCTTTCCCAACGTTCCGATGAAGGTCTCATTCCTCATGATGTATTTACAGTCGAAGAAAGATCAAGCACTCCTGCGAATTCATGTAAGTCACAAAAACGTAGCGAATAGATTCATCAGTAAATAAACTAAGAGAAAACATGTCTGCCTTTCAGTGGGAATGCATCGGGAAGAATAAATGCCTGTACAGTTCTTCATCACGAGTTCTCATGAACTGTACCAAAGAACATGTGGCCATGTTACTTTCCTAGAAGCTCATGAGATGAAACTGAAATGCGAACTAGGACGTACACCAACATTTCGTCGTACTCGAATATTTCAACTAGTGGCAATCATTTCACAATATAGATCTTTCAAGCCCACCTGATTAACAACAAAAAAGTACTGAGACTGTACGCATGATTTCGGCCACTCTACATCTAAAGGATTATGAAACGATTCATGCCATAGCGCGATGATTACTCTGGTAGTGACCATTGTTACTTTTTGTAAGTGCCTAAAAATAGATATGGGCGTACATGTCTTTTGCTGATGGTTAAATCACGCGTGTACACTCAGTATAGTGCTATTCAGCAGTGCACTGAGGTGTTTCGTGCCTTGTGTCTGTTTTTTATCTACCTAATATAGATGCCTAAAATGGCCCATAAGTTTTTATGCGTTCGTCTAAGCAACCCTAAAGCGAAAAGCCTCGTGCTTCATCATTTCGGTCGATTTTATTGATTCTGGCCAACACCAGACGTCATGGTTTCTGCCCCTTAGCTGGTTTTCCAGCCGTGGTTAAGAGATCAGCTGATGTTTGACCGTACGCGGTCGTTACACGGTGTCACATTACATAAAGTCACAGTGACGTCACAATTACGGCATAATGACGTCGCATATTCTGGTGACGTATGGCGTCATCGCGTGATTTTTCATCGCTTCGTGCTTCAGCCGTCGACGGTTTTTTTTCGTCTTTGTGGACGCATGGGAGGACTGAACATACTCAAAAATTCTGCTCTACAGGAGAGTAACAGTAAGAATGCAAGCTTTAATGCATTGCTACTCGTTCTTTTCCTTGACGTGTGTCTGCCATTTTGTGATCAAATTCTGACCAGGATCAAACTAAGAGCCATATATTGTAGTTCTCTAGCTTTGCATTGTGTACGTCTTCATGTTTGAACAGAGTAAACAAAACATAACAAATTGTCTCATTCTTTTAACTGCCTTTCTTTTCCTGGTACAGCGGGACTTTCTACGAATGATACGTGCGCAAAGGACCACACGAAAAGTGCTGGCAAGTACATACTGTTGTCGTTTTCGCTGCAAAGATAATATGTTGTGCTTTCAGAGAAAAAAATCGCAACATATCCACGGAGTGAATGATGATGAGTGGAACGAAGCGTCTGTGCGTTGGTCCATATGTCCATCCGCTCATGTGTCTGTCCGTTCATTCACGTGTCCAGACGGACAGACGGATGGACAGACAAAGGCACGAACGGACGCACAAATAGATGGACACAAGGACGGACTGACGGATGCATGAACGGACGGACGGACAAATGGTTGACTTCTTCCACACGAGGCGCTTGGATTCTGTTGTTCTTCTTGCTTTAAATATTGGCGCACCATGACCTACATGTGGTATCTCTATAAATACGAACAGTATCAAGCTGGCAAAACCACTCCTTTTCCGGCTTAATATAATGCACAACCTATTACTTACAAATTTTAATTTACTTGAAATTCAGAAACCTTGGGCGTTGTTCTATGTAGCATTTCTAAGATAAATTACTTGTGATGCTGGGGCCAAGCAGTAATATATTGTAAGTTTTCTTTTATTTTTCAGTGAAAACAAGTATAAGTAACTGTACCAGTGAGTTTGTTGTCGAAATGTGCGTGGTAGCAGGGCCCACATATTGGAGCGTGTTCAATAAAACTGAGGATCTCGTCACCTATGTAGCGACGGGAATGAATGCGGTAAGCTGCGAGATATTCATTTCGAACATTTTCTTCAGCACAATTTTGTTATTTTTACCTGTACTTGTAGCCTAGTGACTAAAGTATACGGTGGTCGACCTTGAGCACGACCTCCTGAATATCTGGTTCCAGTAATTGTAGTTTCATTTCAGTGCGGGATGAGCGCGAAGGCACTCGCGTACTTATATTTAGCGGAACATCAAGGAGCTTGCTGGTGGTGAAAAATTAATAAACTTCTGCGTTATCGCAAAGTTGCCGACGTGCTTTATTTACATATCTCGGTCCATCTTCATCAGTTTTTCAAAGAGGATGTTGCCTTAACCAAGTGTTTTATCTCAGGACAACCCTTGCAAAACTAATCCCAGTTAGTCTTTCAAAAGAGTTATATTCACTATTCCAGATCGGCAAAAAGAGCTTCCTTTATTTCGGTTCTCCGAGAAGATGTCTTTTTCTTTTATTGCGTAGGTATTACAGCTACTGTCCTTCAATTATGTTGAAGTTGCCTGTGTTTGCAGATTCAAACCTCAAGATACAAGAGCCTCAAGGTAAAAGGTCATGTGAGCGTAAAAAACCCTCCACCCTGTTGCTTGTCAATAATCAAGCCAAAGGATTTAACCTCGCCTAGTCACGCATTTGCTGAGCATCAGCAGCCACCAAGCCACTGCTCTCAGACGGAGATAGTCCGCACAGCTACCGCGCCGTTAGCCTGACTTGGTGCGAGCCTAGTACGAGCAATGAAAGGTCCTCGCTTCAACCAGGGTGCCATTCAGTTTTGTTCTGGTGTTGTAACGTTCTGGTGCGGTAGCTTCGACTCTTTTGCATGGTCGGTGACAGGCCGTAGTTTGACTTAACCCTGTGTACGCTAAGGAGAGGCTTAGCATCATGCAAGAAGAGCACGTTAAACATTTGAAATCGACCACTTTGGCTGCTTCTTAGCGTTAGTCGGTTGGCATGACTATTTCCTTTCTTATTTACATTGAGATCTTATTTCAATACATGTTCTTCGATCGTGGAAGTCATGGTCATTGAATTTAATCAGTGACTCTTACCTTCGCTAACATGCTTAAATCAATCATATCATTATTTACCTGCAGAGGTCCACATGGCTATAACATCCTGCCAATTCTGCTCATATGCTTCTCAGGGAAATTTTCTCAATAAAAAAGAAGAAAGCAATTTCCATTTGCTCCTTCAACCTGCTCCGTTCATGGCAGGATTTTCGGATCTGTCAGCCAATTTTTGTTCTACAGGCGCAAGGCACAATTGCCTTAGAGCTTACGATCTGCCCAATAGGTCGTCAACCAGTCAAGGCTGTGAACTCGCATTTCAACAGGCGCTAAGGAAAGGAATGGAGGGGATTAAAATTACGGACAACGTACCTTTACGCATTCCTGGAACACTGCAATGAACTTATCTAAATGTCTCAATTCATACATCTCCATAGTTAATAAGCTAATAAAAATTATTATTCAGTACAGCCATATAGTCAGTCATTGTGAATTGTTTTCAAGTTATGAGTACTATGCTCACAAGCTTATTTATAAAAACGTCTATTATGAAAGTAGTTGCCTCGAGAGTTCTATGATAGTAAAGCAGCGAGAACGTTTTTCAGCGTACGCACTGTTCTTAGGTTGTCTATTAGGTGCAACTACGTACTAACCTTTAAAATTTGCCTATGTAGAACCTTTCCATTTGAAATAACGTCGATTTGCCTTTTTCTTTCTCTGTATTATCCTAGAGTGAACGAAAGAAAGAATCAGCAAGGGACATAACTTGCCCTTCTATTATCATTTAAGATGAAATTTGGCTGTGATCTCTCAAGTTAGCTTTTTTGAGAACATACACTAACACTGATCAGTGTGTTGTGGCGAGCAGTATGGTATGCTAGCCATCACATTTGAAAACAAAACACATTGTGACTATGTGGTGATGTCTGCAGTCATGCACTTACGAAATGAAAGAATGGTGTGCTTCTATGTACTTAGGGGGGACGGGGGTGACGCCTCAGCTTGTGATACGTCATACTGGCAAACAACAAAGTGTTTGTTACAAATAAACGTACTAATGAATATTTCTTTCAAGACAACTTTAACAACAAAGAACACAATTGAGTAAGCACTAATACAGATAAGCGTGTGAAACAATTTGTTCAATTATGTTGGTAAGCATTTATTCCAGTTTTTTTGTTCAGCTTCCACCCTACTGTACTTTCAGAATTTTTATCCAAGCTCAAACAAAAAGTCAAGTCTATAGCCCTAGGTGCCAGGTTTATATTTCTTCTGCTAGCTTAAACACAAAAGCATTGCTGCACAAAACATCAACAGCTAGTTGTCGAAATAAGCGAGAGTGGGATTATAAATTAAGACTTCTGCGACCTATTAAGCTTTCGCAGAACTCACTTGTGGCATTCTATGCCCATGTGCTGATTCACCGTCGCCATGCTAATTGCTAGCACGCTAGTTAACTCGACTGGTAAGACGGCTCCCAGGAAAGGCGTTGATCCCGGGTTTTTATTTCCCGAACCAGTGGGAATTTTTTTTTCAACTGAGAAGTTTTCTATCCCGAGGAACCCGTATGAAACTTCTCTTCGTGCTAAATATTGGTAGTTGTCAATTTCCCGACCAACATGTCGGTCAAATCGGCCGACAAATAAGCAAAAAACATAATTACGATGGCTTCGCTTCCCACGCTGGTTTTCTTTCTCCGCTAGATATGTTATAAGCATGAAATCAGACTATATTTATGTAGACAAACGAATGAATGGATTGTGCGATTTCGCCTAAGGTCAGTTCTCTCGTGCTCCAGCAATTTGGCATGAAAGACGCGTACCTGCGCTCATGGGCAACGTTGGTGCAACGTTGCTCATGTGCACATTTTCATGCCTTTTAAAAAAACAGGACATGGTGGAGCTTCTCGATAATGGTTTCTGCTTAATAGTGACGGGAAACTAAGACATAATATTAGGCTGGTAGTAGCTAGCGCAATCACTTTCTTGGCAATGGGACGAAAGGCGTGACATATTAGGCCACCAGTCGCCCGTGAGTTATTTAGTATGAGGGCGTGGCAACTCAACAAGTCAAGGTGAGAACACAGGCACGTTTCGGGAGGCCTACGGGTTGGTCAGTGGCCTTGCGATCACTTGGTCAGTAACTGCATTTTCAGGCTCACCATGAAACCTGATGATACGAACTTTCATCGACCTCTTGCCTGCCGAAAGTTATCGTTATGTTTTTGCAATCCCTCTCGGTATTCTGGGACGCTGTCGTTATGAGCTCATGAACATGCTACTATTGCTGCTTATGTAGCCATACAAATTGTAAGTGGATTCAAACTTTTTATTCAGGTTATAGCAATAGTGGGTGCGACTTTCTTCTTTTTCCTATAGCAAGCAAGTTCATGTACAAATCAAGATTTGTACATGAACGCCCTGCAGGTTGCCAATGACTCTTACTATCGAGGCTTTTTCTCTGCACCTACAGGCTAACTTCTGGTTCACTGACATGGAGAAACCGGCGGTCAAGTTGCAGCTTAATCGAATTATCCAATATGAGGTGAGCTTTTTGGAAGTGGCGCATATATGCTTGTGTCATTCTAGTGCGATGGCCTGATATGCTTAAAATACGCTCTTTCATGTGAAGAAACAAAGTAACGTATTCGTCTCAGTACACATTTCATATACTCCTTGTGTTACTCCGGTATTCGTCGGCTACTAGGTGGTACTTGAAAAAAAAATTCACTCCCCTTCACGGGAGGGATCTACATGTCAAAGTAGTGTGACAGCTCGTGCAATTACGCAAAACGATTTTGGTGGTTCCTCCCATTCACATCGGATAACAGAGTTTCCGCTCAAAGGAACCGGCAATTTTCTTTTTTAAAATGTCCATTTTGTTTAGCGCTACGAAATGTTTACCGGTCAGTGAGTGTTATCACGGGATGGCAAAGTGAAAAACACCAAGAAACTTTTGTTATGAGAATTTTTTATCTGCAATGAATATGAAGTTGTATGCAGATGTGACAACGCATGATTACGCGCTGCAAACGGTGAGCGCAAGAGCGGCTCGTCTTTGAGTACGGTGGTTTACTGCAAATACCCGCACTCTATGCGCATTCGCCGCGGCTCGACTTAGTCCACCGGCTGCCACAAAGGCAGCGTCACTTGTTACAGTACAAGCTCTTTTACGCCCTAAGCAGCACTGAATTAAGTGGGGTTTCATAATAATATACATACTCAAACTTGGAGGACTGAAGCGCATGACAGCATTAGATTAAGCGACTACACGCAGAAAAGTGATAGACACCACCGCTATAAGGATCTTTTCCTAGACTGCCCAACAATACGGCTTTGATTGCTTTCAAGCACAATTTAAATATAGAAATCCTAGTCGCAACGCGAAGAGAATGCTCGAAGCTGTCGCTATATTTCACGGTCTTCTCATTTCTACTGGGATCTAATCACGTGCTCTGGCCAGTTGTCAGCCTCTTTAACACTCGCATTCCTCCTCTTCTCAAGCTTACTGCCTGAGCAGGCCTCATTTCACCATGGGCTTAAATCTCCCCCTCCCTAGGCTCCAACGTCACTCGCCACTGCACCCCATATCTCCTGCGCTCCGCTCTCTCCCTCCGCTGTCTTAGCTCTCCGTCACCCCTGCTGTACTTGGCTGTGGGGCTTACCAATAGAGTTTCTTAAGACTTACTACGAAGGACTCTGGCGCTGCGTTCGTTCAGCCATCATGGAAATGACGGGTAGTACGCAAATTTTCCTGTAGTCTTCATTCTTACGGTTTCAAACGCGCTTGTGGCTTTGTTTATTGCTCTGTTTTGCTTTTGTTTCGAATAAAAGAACGAACCACTTTGAACTTCGTCAGCCGCTTTGAATCGGTGAGCCTAAAAGGTTAAGGCGGTGAAGTGCAACGACTCAACATTTGCGGGACCTCGTCTTGCGACAAAGCGCATTCAGGCCCCGCAGAGCCATACGGAGCTGAATTAATGAAGGTTAGACAAGCCCGTATACTACCCATCATTCCCAAGTTGGCTGAAACGTGGTGCGCTGCAGCTGCCATAGACACTAGCGCCGGAGTTTCCTCTGGTGTATATATTTTGCGGCTGCGGCGGCTGCATTTTCGATGGAGGCGAAAATGTTTCAGGCTCGTGAACTTACATTTAAGGTGCACGTTAAAGAACCCCAGGTGGTCGAAATTTTCGAAGCCCTCCGCAAAGGCGCCTCTCATGATGATATCGGGCTTTTATTAAGAAGCTGAATCCCAGATATTACTATGCTTTATTATTTAGTGTATTTAGAAAACACTCTAAGAGCTTAGTTGATTCCTGTGGTCAGGAACTTACTTCATCCGAGTTTCTTGGGTGCCGCGTGGTGTTACTTCAAAGCTAGATTGGCTCCGCTGTTCAAAAATCACAATTATGTGGTACGTCACACTATGACGTAATCACGACGCCACGTAGTGTCACCTCGCGTTATAAAGTCATCATGTGACATCGTGGCTCGGTCAAAGATGTGGCGATCCCGGAGTCCCCGCAAAACAACGCGAGGTGGAAGAAGCTTTCAATGCCTCCGATCTTGCAGCCCGTGCCAAATCACACTAGGTGCTGGTAGCCTTCGAGAACCTTCACTAAAGCTGACTTCCAGGTAGCTGTTTTTCTAACCCATTCTGTGAACAACCAAGCTAAGTGGTATACAAAGTATACAGAATATCCAAGAATAAGAACATATTATATCGCCTTATGACATATTTTTGCACTGGTAGAATAATTCTTGCTATATAACTGGTCCCTCATGCTATTGCTAGTGATCACTTCTGCTGTATCTTAATCTTTAAGGTTTATTATTGTTGATATATTTGCGCTTTTGTTACTATAGTGAACTTTCTTGTTAAATTAAGTATATACATTGTAGTACACTTCTTATTTTGTATTTTTATCATTATTTGCACAAGTAAGCTTTATAAGATCTCTATGTTGCATTGTAGCGTTACGTTAATGATGTTCTTAAGTGTGTATTTATGTATTTTTTCTTGATGCTGCTAGAACTCGCTACCGCACTGTAGGCTGTGAATTTTCGTTAGTCTTTTTCTCTCCACTAGGTTGCCATGAGGTGTGCTGTCGGTGTGTAATAAATAAATAAATAAATAAATAAATAAATAAATAAATAAATAAATAAATAAGACGTGTGGGACGCAGCTATACAGGCAAATGATGTACCAGTCTTGTCATTGGTGTCGTTTAAGGCTCCACGAAACGAGCAGTTATCACTAAACCTAAAATGTTTTCTGGCAGATAGTCCAACTGTAGGGATGCACGAAAATTGAATTGCTTGCAGAATGTGTTCATGCTGCTAGAAAGGATGTTATTCTTTTAAAAATGGCCGATGCGACACATTATATTGTGCGTGGTACACAAAAATACATAGTGCGGAGCTGAGTGGCCAAAAAGATCATGAAGGAACGATAGATGGGCAACGTTACAATGAGCTGCAAGAGATTGGACAAAAAGCCAGTTTCAATGTGTTACGCAGGCAGTTCTATTCTAACTTGAAAGAATAAAACGGGTTGCGTATTGTTAACTAATTACACTGCATTAATTGTGTTTTTGCTATGAAAATCATAGACCGATTGGGCTTTTTTATATTTCAGATACGCAAAAGCCTTGCATAGCTTGTTAATAATCGAGTTGGAAATGAGCATAGTTGTTCAAATGCTTTTGATATTTCATCAGATTTTTACACGCAAATTTTTATTATTTTTAGATATGTTGAAAACCTGGGACTAACAAATGAGAGTTTGCTTAAAATCAGTTATTTGAACAAAAAACAGCCTTATAAAGGTTAGTATAAAAGTATTAGTTTAAAAAAATTTTCATGAAGCAACACGCGTACTGAAGTTCATTGCACGGGGCCCGATCTTAACGTTCGTCGAACTCCCACACTCTGTCTCACGCTCAAATACGCACAAACACGCAGTTCAATGAACGCGCACTCCTTGCCCAGACATGATCACAGTGCCAGGCACGTCTCAAGCCCCTGTCTACTCATATTTGCGCACAAGATAGATGGCTTTACTTACTTTCGAAGAAAATAGCCAACACACATAAAGAAAGTGTGAAGTTGAAATATGACAATTATAAAGCATGTTTGCACTTAAGTACGTGCTTTAGAAAGGTGCTTACCGCTACTGAAAGGTACGCTTTATTACGGGCAGCCAAGTCGGTTTGATAGCATTTACAGCACTACACGCATGAAGAAGACAGAAATGCCTTTCACCTGCTTGATGGGCAACCCCTACGTATAGATCTCTAAGATTTCCTTCTTGCTACTTTAGAGCGACTCACTTGTCTGCATGACGACGCTGTCTACGTCTCAATTTCTGACCTCCTAAGTGAGCATGTACTGATCGAAATGCCGAGACATACAATCGGGACATGCGTCGATAAAGCCTCAAGATATGGTACCTGCTAACCTTACTTATAACCTAATTCATCTTCGGGCCTTACTTTGTATATCAGTCAATATAATGTTACCTTGTTCATTGTTCCGCCAATGTGCTGAAAGGGTGGCATGTCTCAATATAGTTGCTGTATCTCGTCATCCTCACCTCGTGCGCAGAGGTGTACTGGTGGTGCCATCGGCCACTATAACGTCTCCGGTACATCATGTATGCGCGAGCTTGAAATAAATCGATATCTTGACCTAAAATGTGTAATTATACCAACAGTTTTATAATATCAATAATATTTATTATTATTATTATTATTATTATTATTATTATTATTATTATTATTATTATTATTATTATTATTATTATTATTATTATTATTATTATTATTATTATTATTATTATTATTATTATTATTATTATTATTATTATTATTATTATTATTATATGAAGGAATGATGACAACAAAAGGGAATAGCAAGCATCATCGCAGAGTATGGCACCACGAGATCGGCGCTCGAGCTCCTCCGTCTTCCTCGTCCTGTCGCTATCTCCAATCTCCCACCTGCCCGTCTGGTTCGCCCAATAAACCTCTTTACATTTGGTGGATCGTGCTGGGTAACCACATCGCCTACAACCTGGAACTCCGATCTCGTACCCTGCCGTCGACCATGCAAGTTGACGCTGCCCAACAAACAATACCTCTCGTGGCCGCTACTTGCCCCGGCCCGGTTCATCAGCGAGACCCCCCGATCTTTGCCGGCACCGAAGACCAGGACGTCGAGGACTGGCTGTCGTCATACGAGAAAGTCAGTGGACCCAACAGGTGGGATGACGCTGCTAAGTTAGGCACTGTCAATTTTTATCTCACTGACGTGGCCAAGCTGGGGTATACGAACCACGAAACCGAGTTCGCAAATTGGTCCGCCTTCAAGGAGGCAATACGTGCCGTTTTTGGTCGTCCTGCCTTACGGAAGCTACGCGCCGAACAATGTCTGCGCACAAGGGCACAGGAGCCAGGTGAAACTTTCACATCATATATAGAAGATGTGATTGATCTCTGCCGGCGCGTCGATGCTTCCATGAGCGAGAGTGCGAAGATACAGCACATTATGAAGGGCGTCGACGATGACGTTTTCCAGATGCTTCTCGCGAAGTCTCCAAGCACTGTGGCAGAAGTAGTGACTTTGTGCCAAAGCTATGATGAATTGCGGAGGCAACGAGCTCAGATGCGACGCTCATTCCAGGCAATCCAACCAGTGACCGCACTGGACGCTATGACTGACCAGACAAACCTTCTCGCACAAATGAAAGACTTCGTGCGAGAGGAAGTGGCTCGGCAGCTTTCTCTGCTGCCTTTTGCTCAACGCCAGGAGCTCTCGCACCAACAGCCACTGCGACACCCACCACCATTGGCTCCCATGCTCCGACATGTGGTCCAGGAGCAGATTTCCGAGGCTATGCCGGTGCCCTTGCAGCAGCCCCCCGTCACCGCGCCTTTTACTTACGCTGAGGCACTAAAGCGGCAGCAGCGACACCACCCCCCGTCGTTCCAGGGACTGCCGTATACCTCAGCCCCGACTCAGCCGTCCACCGCCTGGGTTCCTCCCATTGCCACCACAGCCTCGACTCACCCGTCTGCCGCATGAACTGGTCCCCTCGTCGCCAATACTTGGAGAACGCGCGATAACCGGCCCATCTGTTTTGCGTGCGGCGGCCCTGGCCATATCGCCCGTTACTGCCGTCGTCGCGTGCCGGGATACACAGACGGCCGGACAAAGAACAGCTTCATGGACCTTTCTCCATCCCGTCTGGAAAACTCTGACCCTCAGTCAAGCTCGTCTTCACGGGAATGTCCACGTACTATGTCTGGTCGCTCACCTTCACCCCGTCGTCGCTCTCTGTCACCCATGCGTCGTCGGCCAGCTCCTGAACACGAGGGAAACTAACCGCCGCAATTCAGGAGGCAAGAACTGCGCTGTCGAAATGCTCAAGTCCTCGGACATTGCCGTCGAATATTGTCGAAGTTTTTGTAGAAGGTACTCGAGCATATGCTCTAGTGGATACTGGTGCAGCCGTTTCCGTGATAGACGCTAAACTTTGCCGCAAGCTCCGAAAAGTGACGACGCCTCTTAATATGATGTCCTTGCAAACAGCGAATGGGGACCCGGTTCAGCCTGTAGCCGCCTGTACTGTCCGACTGATGATCGCGAAGGACCACTACACTGTTGAGTTTATTGTCCTGTCGTCCTGCTCACACGACATTATACTTGGATGGGATTTTTTATCGCGTAACCATGCCGTTATTGATTGTGCAAGATCAGAGCTTGAACTTTTCCCGTTTTACGACCAACCAACCAGCCGCATTCAGCCCGCCATACACAAACTCGTCGTCAAAGAAGGCACTGAAATTCCTCCGACAGCAGCTGTGTTGCTCCCCGTGTTCTGTGACGGCATTAGGAACGAAGCTGCATTCTTTGAGCCATCAAGCCTCTTCCTTAGTCGAAGATCACTTCTTCTGCCTTATTCAACCCTCTCTATTTCTGAAGGAAACAGTGCTCTATGCCTCATCAATCCCCTCCCGTATCCCGTTGAACTGTTTCAAGGTGAATCTCTTGGACACGTGCATGCCATTGATAAAGAACAAATTTTTACCATGCCGCCAGATTGTTCCGGTGACTACGACGCCATCAATGCCCTCAACCCTTCCAATATACCACCTTGTGAGCTTTTCAATTCATCGATTGCCGACGGACTATCGCCATCTGAACGCTCTGAGCTCCTTCAGCTGCTCTACCAGTTTCGTGAATCCTTTGACGTTGCTCAACCTACCCTTGGCTGAACTCCCAGTTTTTCCCACCGCATCGACACAGGTTCAACGCGCCAGTAAGACAGCGACCATACCGTGTTTCCGCCACGAAACGACAGGTCATCACCGAACACGTTGACGATATGCTCAAGCGCGACGTTATCCGACCTTCTTAAAGTCCATGGGCATCACCTGTCGTTCTTGTTAAGAAGAAGGATGGTACAATTCCCTTCTGCGTTGATTACAGGCGCCTAAATAAGATCACTCGCAAAGACGTGTACCCTTTGCCCAGGATTGATGACGCCCTTGATTGCTTACAAGGTGCCGAGTTTTTTTCGTCGTTAGATTTGCGTTCGGGGTATTGGCAGGTGCCCTTAGCAGATGGTGATCGTCCAAAAACAGCATTCGTGACACCGGACGGGCTATATGAGTTCAATGTCATGCCCTTCGGCCTCTGCAATGCGCCGGCCACATTCGAGCGCATGATGGACTCGGTTCTGCGGGGTTTGAAATGGAACTTATGCCTCTGCTACCTCGAAGATATCGTCGTCTTTGCACCCGATTTCGCAACACACCTTGTACGCCGGAAACAAGTCCTCACGTGTCTCAAGAATGCGCATCTCCAACTGAATCTCAAGAAATGCCACTTCGCTGCTCGGACGCTCACCATTCTCGGTCAAGTCGTATCAAAGGATGGTGTTCTTCCCGACCCGGCTTAACTACGCGCTGTTGCTGAATTCCCCAAACTAACGACTGTAAAACAGTTACGCAGCTTCGTAGGATTGTGCTCCTACTTTCGTCGGTTTGTGCGCAACTTTGCCTCCATAATTGCCCCTTTGACCCAACTTTTAAGCAGTGCCAACGACATCTCATCATGGTCTCCCGAATGTGATCACGCATTTACCACTCTTCGCCGTCTCCTGACATCACCGCCTATATTGCGCCACTATGATCCCACGGCTGCAACTGAAATCCACACAGACGCCAGCGGTGTCGGTCTCGGTGCAGTTCTCGCTCAACGCAAGCCTGGATCCCCTGAGTATGTCGTCGCCTACGCCAGCAGAATGCTCAACAAGGCTGAGGTAAACTACAGTGTTACCGAAAAAGAGTGCTTAGCCATACTTTGGGCAATTGTGAAATTTCGCCCATACTTATATGGCCGCACCTTTGCTGTAGTTACAAACCATCATGCCTTATGTTGTCATCGCTGAAAGATCCATCAGGTCACCTTGCTCGTTGGGCTCTGTGACTTCAAGAGTATGACATCCGCGTCGTGTACTGTTCCGGCCGCCAACATGCCGATGCTGATGCGCTCTCGCGATCACCACTGTCGACTGAGGCTGCCTCTATATCTTCTATGGAACACGCGCTGTCCGCTCTTGACATCGACACAATGACCTCTGCACAGCGCGACGATCCATGGATAACTTCGCTTCTGGACGTCTTATCTGGGGTACCGACACTTCCCATCACTCGAGCATTGCAACGCCAGGCTTCGCACTTCACCATTCGAGGTGGCCTCTTGTACCGGCGCAATTACTCACCAGACGGCAGGAAGTGGCTGCTCGTTATTCCCCGAAAGCTGCGCTCTACAATCTGTGCATCATTTCACTCCGACCCGCAATGCGCTCACGCCGGTGTCTTCGAGACCTACGAGCGTTTAAGGAAGCGTTACTACTGGCGTGGGATGTTTACTTTTGTTCGACAGTTTATTCGCGGCTGCCACGAGTTTCAGCGACGAAAACAGCCACCGAATGCAGGGGCAGCTCCACTACAGCCGCTTGCGTGCTCTGACCGCCCATTCGATCGCGTCGGAATCGACCTTTATGGACCACTGCCATTGACCACAGCAGGTAACCGGTGGGTCATCGTTGCTGTAGATCACCTGACACGGTACGCCGAAACCGCTGCTCTTCCTACGGCGACCGCTCAGGACGTCGCATCTTTCATCCTCCATCGGTTTGTGTTGCGTCACGGCCCTTCTCGCGAGCTCCTCAGTTACCGGGGCCGTGTATTTCTATCCGACGTAATCCAAGCACTTCTCCGTCAGTGCCATATTGTACACCGGATGAGTACTGCTTACCACCTTCCGACGAATGGCCTGACTGAGTGGTTTAATCGGACCCTGGGTGACATGCTCGCGACGCATGTGGCATCTGACCAAACGAACTGGGACCTGGTTCTTCCGTTTGCGACCTACGCGTACAGCACCGCTACCCAGGTCACCACCGGCTTTTCTCCATTCTACCTTCTATACGGACGTCGACCATCGCACACAATTGACACTTTGCTGCCATACGCACCAGATCTATCTGAGTGCACGACCGTGTCTGAAGCCGCCCGTCACGCCGAAGAATGCCGCCAACTAGCGAAGCAGTTTACTACGGCTGACCAGCAACGCCAGAAAAAGGCCCGCGATGACGACCACCCTCCTGCCGCCAAGTTCGCCCCTGGAACCCTTGTATGGCTGTATGTACCACCCTGTGCACCTGGTTTGTCTGCCAAGCTACTTTCAAATTACCATGGCCCATACCGCGTGGTAGAACGCACATCGCCCGTCAATTACGCCATTGAACCGCTTACGCCACCCGGTGACCATCGTCGGCGTGCACACGATATTGTTCACGTGGACCGCTTGAAGCCGTACTTCGACCCTCTCGTTCCTACTTGTTAGATTGTCAGGATGGCTTGATCTTTCTCGACGGGGGCAATTATAATGAAGGATTGATGACAGCAAAAGGGAACAGCAAGCATCATCGCAGAGTATGGCACCATGAAATCGGCGCTCGAGCTCCTCCATCTTCCTCGTCCTGTCGCTATCTCCAATCTCTCACCTGCCCGTCTGGTTCGCCCAATAAACCTCTTTACATTATTATTATTATTATTATTATTATTATTATTATTATTATTATTATTATTATTATTATTATTATTATTATTATTATTATTATTATTATTATTATTATTATTATTACAGAACGTTAGGCTCTTTTGACCACACAGAAATAGCCGATTTAAGTGGCTATGTACCGCCTTCGATATTACACATGTTTAGAAAAGAAACAGTGCACAAACCAGTACCGAACTCAGGTGCATTGCTTCGTGGCACGTGAGTTGACACAGAGCCGCGCAACATTTCAAGACGTACCTGCTCAGGCATCATATTGGCTGAAACATCGTGTTAACATTTTTAATAGTGCGTGGCTGAAGACTGAAATTGCAGTATGCGACGCACGATCTGAGTTGCGTGACGAGTAAGTCGTCTCAAGCTTTCTGCCAATTACAAAGGCCTCAGCTGTAACTATTCGTCATAAGCCTCAGCATCACCAAATTGGGCAGTGTTGTAGGTGCACGAATCACCATGTGGACAATCATTGCGTACCTCACTACTTCGCAGCACAATCAAATATGGCGAAATCAACAATTTAACTTTTGGCGAAACAATCATGAATATTAACGTACTGAACACCTCGCAACTCTACTTGCTGATGTCGGTTCAATAAAGTTCGTACAGGCTCTAAGATGGCCGCTGTTCTTACTTTAGATATTACTGTGCAGCACAAAGCGCAGGCTTGGCGTCTACTTCTTTTTCCCCGGCGTATTTAGTCTTCTGTGTGTCTCTTTTTGCAGAACGATTCCATAGCTGGCAGAAATATCTGTGGACCAACACTCTACGAGCTGAACAACCACAACACCTGTGCGGCAGACATACTTGACGCATTGAATGCCACCGTAGACCTGAAAAATGAATGCGGTTTGGAAGGTTGCGACCTACTTTTGCAGCTTACCAGGTAGGTTGACTCTGGTGATCTTGTGTGTGAGTACCGTCACGCGTTATTTTCAGGAAACGTGGTGTTTTTCTAGCTCTAGATGCTCAGCGTTTGAGATTCTTGAAGAGAATCGCGTTTTGGGGCTCTGGGTTGTCACCTATCCATAGATCTCATTTGGCGTGCTCACGAATTCACGCTCAAAATAAAGTAAATAAAAGCCTGAAACAAGGCTTCCAATACCAAACCTGGTTACAATAAATGACCAAGGTCTAAAAAATCATCGCCCAAGTATACTGTACAAATGGTTAACCAGCGAAAGCTTAAACGTGTGGCCCCGGTGTTTAGCAGTGGGTTCAACTCGATGGGGAACTGAAGACTTTCACAATTATTGGTCACATGTTCGTGCTCCTTAATGAGGTTAGACGCGCGTTCTGAAAAGTTCTGAGAATAAAAAGTGTGCATCAAACGTAGGCAAGAAGGACAGGAAAGACACAAAGTGCTGTGCTCACAAGTGAAAGCCTATTGGAAGGGAACATGAACTTGCAAGTACAAACAGTGCATATGAAGTGAGCTTGACTTCTGAAAAAAAATTGTTTCTAGTTATTTGTTATACAATAAAAAAATTCACGTTTGGGCAACGTGACCGAAAGTTGCCCAAATCAAGAATCACTAAACTTGCTAATCTCAAAGCTTGTGAAAGTTGTCATGCAAACTGGCCATAGCGGTTCAATTCAGAGAGGCTTGAAATGGATTTCACATTCATGTTTTTAACGCATACCAAGCGCACCACGCAAATTTTCTCCGAAGTTAGAAGGAAAAAAAGAGGAGAAATCAAAGTTTGAGCTATCGCGACTTTCGGATTAACGTCTACAGCGTTTCCACTGACCTTCGTACGTGATCCTCTAACTAAGATCACCGAAACAAATATTGAACATTACGATGTCATAGCACAATCTCCAATCTGTACTGGCGAAATCTCGCATGTTTGTCTTCTCTTGAAGAGCATCACGTGGCCGAAATATGAGGGACGCCGTAGTGGAGGGCTCCTGCGGCGTCTCTCATAACTATATGGTGGTTTAGGGAGGTCAAACACCACAAATAAATCAGTCAATCAATCAATCAGGTGTGTCTTCTCGTTAGCAGAAGCTTTATTTTTGTTAGGGATATATTATTGGCTAGCTGTCTATCGCGACGTACACTATCAGCTGACTGCGATACGCCTTTGTATAATTATGAAAGCAACTCTGTGGAACATCCAAAATAGTCACACTAAGAATTTAAATATAACTGTAGTTTCCGTGTTCGCAAATACTGTATGCTGTAATAAAAATGCATTGCCATTCTTCATTTTAAATCACTATGGAGTGCATGAAGCACTTAGGCTAGGGTTCGCAAGCCCTAATGAACATTGATTTTCAGCAATAAAAGTCAGTGCAGTAAGGTGCATGAAAAATATTCTTTGTTTGAGAATTGTTGTTCTATATGCTACATACAGATTCACCATGGCATGGTGTATATAAGGCCGGAACCATTGTTTCTTTAATTTATGATGGAGACAATGCAACCACAGTTTAAACTCGCATTACGAGCTGCATTTAGTTAAAGAAAGGCTGTAGGTCTTGTAGTAGCTTGCCAAAGATCAACAATGTACTAGAATGTTTGAGTGCACAGAATATTTTAAACAGTCAGAACCGTAAGAAGCCAATGAATTTTTTTCTGCGACAGTATACCTGTGAGACTTTCTTCTAAGATTATGGTGCTTACTTCACCTTTCGGTCGTTAGGAGCAGCCCCTGGTCAGACACAGTTCCTAATCAATCACTCCTGGTTCATTTTAAGCACACCTCTTTTTCAATAAGATTTTCTCGTGACTAATCATTTGCGCTATTGACCTCTTCGTTTTCTACTTCTTGTATTGCGCTGGGAAGCGATTGCCAAAAGCAGCTGCAATGTTCAATCTCTGGCAATAATGAAGCCAGAAGTGAGGACACTAGTGTTGAATAACAAATATAGAATCTGTAAAATTAACGAGTACTACATGACAACAAAGTGATCATGACAACGCGATCACTTTCGAGCTCTATTTTCGTCCTTTCGTGCTTCTTTCAGTTCTATTTTTGGAAGTGTGACAAGGTCAATACTTTTTTTCTTTCCTAGAGGCAACCTTGCGATGGAGGTCAACGGCGCATGTATCAACAGGAAAGTTCAAGGTAGGTTTTCCTTAATACAAGACATAGCAATAAAACTAATGATAAAAAATAACTGCGTGTCAGTGCAACAAACAAATAGCATCCACAAGAGACATGTGTGTTGCCACTATTCTTGCACTCAGCAATTCATTATTATTATGCACCATTATCAATTTAGAGTCTCTGTAAAAGTTCACCTAGCAATAAAAATACTTGCTGAATCGGCCGTAGTGAAGGCTTGGCGTAGTCATGCGTAGTCATAGTCACCGTCCAGTCTCCTCGCGGTAGCACTGGGTAAGCTCCGTGGCCCTGCTGCAAATAGGAAAAGCGTGGCAGGAAACCAGGTTGGCACGTGGAAGAACTTCAAAGCGGCGTTCGAGAATCAGTTTAGGGACAACCTTACGCTCTTGCAGTGGCAGCACATAGTCATCAGATGTCTCCAGTCACCCAGTTAAAACCTCGTTGACTACTTGTTGGTGAAACTGTGCATAACTTCACAATGTCTCGTCCAACTGGCATATCCTCAGCGCATTGTATTAGCACTACAAGGTGTGCGTGACGCACATTTACCAACAACGATCACTGCCCAACGGCCACCAACTTTAAGTGTATTTCTGTCCATCATCGCCCAACTCGACCGATCTTTAGAGCACGCCTCTGTTTTCCCAAGTCAGCCGGCCATTGTAAACAGAACATCAGCATCACGAGTGCCTGCCATGCCTGTACAGCAGATTGATAATATTGTCACGTGATCACAGAACGACCACAACGTCTGTTCACAGTAGCAGCACCGGACGTCGAGCCGAACCGAACGTTAGAGCACGAGCACACCAACCGTCCTCTTCTTCTTTCACACCATGGCACATACTCGCATTGGAATGGCTAAACCTCGTTCCATGCCTGTGGCATTACCCCCCCCCCCTTCGAAAAAAAAGTACCACCCCGATGACCAATGCCGATTAAAAGTTAAAGTAGTCGCGTACACGCACAAAGACGCATGATGAATCAGTGTCAGGTGGCTCGGGGGTAGTGTGGCTTCATCCGTGACACAAGAACAATGTCGGCCTGCTGGGAACATCGAGATCGCCGAGCTGTGTCTTCAAGCAGTATTTCGTAGTTGACATCGGTGAGGCGCCGTAGTACTCTATAAGGACCGAAGTAGTGATGGAGTAACTTTTCCGAGCGGCCCCTTTGGCAAACGGGGATCCACAGCCAGACCAGAACACCGGGTTGTAAAATGACATGGCGATGACGGGAGTTGTACCTCTGTGAGTCGATTCATTGTTGTTTTCGGATCCGCTCGAGTGCAAGCTGGCGGGCCGCGTCGGCGAACCGGATAAAGTCGTTCGCATCAGGAGTAATATCGGTCGTGTCAGGCAACAGAATGGCATCAAGCATCGTAATTGCTTCTCGGCCGTGAAGCAACCGGAAGGGAGTGAAACCCGTAGTCTCTTGAACCGCAGTGTTGTAAGCGAACGTTACGTATGGCAAAATTGCATCCCAGTTTTTGTGATCACGGTCGACGTACATAGATAGCATGTCAGCGAGCGTCTTGTTTAATCTCTCCGTCAGACCGTTGGTTTGTGGATGGCATGCGGTTGTTTAGCAATGAGCTGTTCCACTAAGCCTCGTGACGTCTTGCATCAATTGGGCTGTAAAGGCTGTTCCACGGTCAGTGATAAGAACTGTTGGCGCTCCATGGCGGAGGACGATGTTGTTGATGAAAAAATACGCAACCTCATTGACGGTGCCTCGTTGTAGGGCTTTCGTTTCGCAGTACCTCGTTAAATAGTCAGTAGCTACTACAATCCAGCGGTTGCCATCATGTGACTTCGGGAAGGGTCCAAGCAAGTCCATGCCAATTCGTTCAAACGGTTGTGACGGGGGTGCAACAGGCTGCAATAAACCAGCAGGGCGCACAGGTGGGGCTTTACGGCGCTGGCAATTATTGCACGTTTTAACGTAATGCTTGACATCCTGGGTGAGCTTTGGCCAGTAGTAGCGAGTCCAAATCCGGGCAAGGGTACGTGCGAATCCTGGGTGGCCGGAGGAAGGCTCGTCGTGGCAGGCAGATAGAATGTCAGCACGTAGCCCTGGTGGAACGACGAGGAGGTACTCAGTCGCATATGGTTCGAAGTTCTTTTTGTAGACGATGTCGTTGCGGAGACAAAATGACCCTGAACGTGCGAATGCCGATGGTGGACTCGAGCTGCGACCTTGAAGGTATTTGATAAGTTGTTGGATCTCTGAATCATTGCACTGTTGTTGGGCCAAATCAGATTCCCTGACTGCTCAAAGAAAATGGCCATCGGTATCATCGTCCCTCGATGTTGTCGCGAGGGGTGCGCGCGAAAGGCAATCAGCATCAGTGTGCCTGCGGCCCGACTTGTAGACGACTGTAACCTCAAATTCTTGAAGGCGTAAGCTCCACCTCCCGAGGTGCCCTGAAGGGTCCTTGAGATTGGCCAGCCAACAGAGGGCATGATGGTCCGTAACTACTCTGAATGGACGGCCACACAGATACGGTCGGAACTTTGTTATCGCCCAAATAACAGCAAGACATTCCTTCTCCGTGGTCGAGTAATTAGTTTCCGCAGATGACCAAATGCGGCTAGCAAAAGCGATGGGACGTTCAGCCCCGTCTTGCCACTGGACGAGTACTGCACCAAGACCAATGTTGCTTGTGTCAGTTTGAAGTTTTGTGGGGGCATCTTCATCAAAGTGCCCTAGTAAGGGTTCACTCTGAAGGCACTGCTGAAGCTGGGAAAAAGCGGCTCTCTGCTCTGGACCCCACACAAGAGGAGTATCCTTCTTCGTTAAACGGGTAAGGGGTTCAGCGATGCTGGCAAAGCTGTGCACTAAGCGCCTGTAGTAGGCGCAGAGACCCAAAAACCGGCGCAAATCCCGTTTGTTCGAAGGTGGAGGAAATGCAGCAACAGCCATGGTCTTTTCTGGGTCTGGTCTAATGCCATCGTGACTGATAAGGTGGCCGAGGAACTTTAGTTCTTCGTAGCCGAAATGACACTTCTCCGGTTTTAGCGATAGGCCTGCGGATCGAATAGTGACGAAGACGGACTGAAGTCGTTGTAAATGTTACTCAAATGTTTTGGAAAAAAAACGACGTCGTCTAAATACACGAGGCAGGATTCCCACTTCAGACCGGACAGGACGGTGTCCATCATCCTTTGGAACGTTGCCGGTGCAGATCACAATCCAACCGGTAACACTTTGAATTCGTAGAGGCCATCGGGAGTTATGAATGCTGTTTTTTCCCTGTCACGTTCATCGACCTCGATCTGCCAGTAGCCGCTGCGTAAATCTATTGAGGAAAAATATCGGGCATGTCGAAGTCGATCCAGTGAATCATCTATGCGTGGGAGAGGGTAGACGTCTCTCTTCGTCACTTTGTTGAGCTTCCGGTAATCGACGCAAAATCGAAGAGTGCCGTCTTTTCTTTTAACAAGTACGACGGGTGACGCCTATGGACTGTTCGAGGGTTGGATGACGTCGTCGTCGAGCATCTGTTTCATTTGAAAACGTATTGTCTCTTGTTCTTTTTGCGACACGTGGTAGGCGTGCTGTCGTACAGGCCGTTCGGTAGAGTCCGTTATAATGCGGTGCTTCACGGTTGGGGTCTGCTTGATTTTGGAAGTGGACGCAAAGCAATCACTATACGTACAGGTGCGATCAAAAGTGTGCAGACCACGGGATCGCGTGGCAGAATGCATCGACGCGCCAGCTAGCGACGAGACACGACGAGACACCTGCTGCAAGGGCGCATGCGCGTCCCGTCTTATCACTTGGCTTCTCATGTCGCTCTGTTGGACGCGGTTACGGCGCTCGTACCCAAAACGACAACTGGGTGTCGCTTTCTTTGCTCCATCGAATCTGTGTCATTCTTTTACGTAGCGGCTGCGACGGGGCCGGTTCAACACCGGCTCGCGTTGTTATTGACACCGGTTGATTAGGATAAGTAAGCATAGCGAGCATCGCACAACCTGACGAAGCCAAACGCACAAAATTAAATTTTCTCAGGCCAGCTTGCCTTTGTCGGGCTAATCCAAGTTGCACTTAAATGAGCTTAGCTAAGTCAAAGTTAATGTAGCCGAAATTAATCAAATGTAGTCGAGCACTTTATGACCTAAATAAGTGAGGTGTAAGTAGCTTTAGTTAAGCCCAGTCCAGCTTGGTGTTTTCATGTTAAGCGAAGTTAAGCTTAGATGAGCCCAGATGAGTCGAAATAAGTATAGCCAAATCTAATTAGGCAAAGTTGATCATGCTCATCCTTAACCTAGCCGTGCAAAATTAGCCTATACAAGGCAAACCTTATCGGGGCCAATTAATCTAGGTCGACTTCCCCATGAGCCCACAGAAGTCAAGGTCAGGAAGATACTAATTACTCTTTACCGACTCCATACTAATTAGGATAATTAACGTCTAATTAGTGCTAATTATTGTGAACACTAATTATGACTAAATATTAGTCTGAAATCCAGCTACAGTATCCTCTATACTGGAATTTCACGTGGCATAATTAAGCTAAATATGCATAACTAATCTAATTAGGCAAACACCAAGGAAATTATAAAAAGTCTGATTAATCTTGGTTGGTCATAGCATCATCAAACCAATTGGATTATGATTAGCTTTAATTAGGCAACATCTTATTAAAACACAAATAATTAACGTAATTGAAATCGAATTCTCATGAGCTCAGAGAATCCAAGCTCAGCAAGATGCTGATTACTCCTGACCGAGTCGAGTCTCATTTACCTAAATATAAATCTAATTAGCCTTAACATTATTTATAAATATTACTGAATAATGTGCGTGACATCAAAGCCCACCCGAAGTACTCGAGTTTGATGTCGCAGAATTATGCAAATTACGCCTAGTTACGCCTAATTGAGATCGGACTTGCTACGAAACCATTAGCTTCACTGTGACTTTGCCTTGCGCCTTTAGTGCAGGCTGCCCACGTTTTTTTTTTTCGTTTATCGAGTGGCGCGCTGCTTTCTGTGGTGCTTAGCTGTTTTTCAGGAGTTTCAGTAACAGGCAGTCTAACCGCAATGGCCAGTTATATGCTCTTTTGAAAGAGAAAGATACAGTATTTTTGAAACAATATAAAAACTACTGAATATTAGATTACTTAGCTGCTGATAAAATAATTCTTCTATGCAGCCGCTGTCTAGTCCTAAAAGATCAAAACATAATTACAATTTTAGAAGAAGCCGTCTGAACAATAAAAAAGCGGTTCTAAAAAAACCTCAGCGTCACCTGTAAAATATCTGGCTGTTACGTTTATACAAGCTCGACCGTAGGGATTTCCTTTGCGATTCAAAACGTGCTACAGCGAGAACAGTCGCCATAAAAACAATGGAAGCTGTGAGGATAGCTACACATAAATGGCGCAAGCAGGGACTGCGTGATATTGTTAAAATTATCAGGTTATTTTGAGTTTTTATATTGTTTATCTCTTTCAGATTGGCCCCTCAGGACTCAAATAAACTTCTGCTGGTCAGTTTGAGAGAAAAACATGGGGCCCCATTGAGCCGTTTTTTTTTTATTTTCCCCCTTGGCAAAATAATAAAGTATTTCTGCTCCTCTCGAAGCGGCAACTGAATACCCAAGGATCCTTCGGTCCATAACAGCTTGTACTTTCGGCGAGCCGTCAGCATGTGGATGACGACGACGACGAAGCTGCGCCTGAGCACTTCCGTGCGTCGGAGCCGAGCGCGAGAATTGAATATCTCGGCAAAAGTGACTGCGTGGCTGGTCGCCCAGGTCCGAAAGACGACGAAATTAATTGTGTGAGGTTGTAAACACCAGGCGTCTTGCCACACGTTTCCTCAGTAACGTGTCAGGTTTCCGTTGGCGGCGATGACGGCTTGGACGCGTCGCGGCATCGACTCGTACAGCCTCACGACCACCTCAGGGGTAAGGCGCAGGCGCTCCCACTCCTCGCTTACTGCCTGCCAAAGCGCTTCGGAAGTCGCGCTTGAAAGCCGTCGCGCAGACAGGCGGCTCTTCACGATGCCCCACACATTTTCAATCGGGTTCAGGTCAGCACCGACGGGGGGCCAAGGCAGAGTGCGGATGGCAAGGTTCTCGAGTACCGTGGCCACCATGCGAGCTGTGTGGATTGGACTTCGGTCGTGCTGCAGCTGGTAGCAGCCATCCTCGAATGGTCCCTCCAGGGCGTAAGGCACCAGCACTTCCTGCAGCAATCTGCAATAAGCGGATGCCGTGAAGGATCCATTGATTCGGACAAGTGGACCGAGTCCCTCCTTGCTGATGGCTCCCCATGCGCTCACGGCGCAGCGGCCGCTGGACAAAACGTTGTGGCAGTATTCTGGAAGGTATCTGGGGGAATTTAATCAGAAAAATCAGTGTTTCGTCGGAGTACGGGACGCATCAATTACTCATAATAATATATCTGTCATCTTACGTGCCATAACAACATAGGATTTTAGGGCATGCATGCCGTCGTGGAGGGCTACGGAACTTTTGACTGTCAGGTCCTCTTTTAACATGCACTGACATCACACAATACACCGGCATTTAGCATTTCAACTCCATAAAAATGCGATTGCCACTGCCGAGATTGAACCCGCGGCTTTCGGGTAAGCTGCCGAGCGTCCTGTATATAGTTCAGGTGCTACGGAATAGTCGCGACAGGTAACCTAGCGATGCTTCAAGGCCCGCGTGATATTATATATGTTGAAATACTTTGTTCTATGGGAGAAAAGATATATAAATCTTGCCTCGGAAGGAGACAAGCAATGACATTTGTATTATAAGTGTTGTTGTTCACGGGAGGGTTTGATACAATGTGTGAGGAGCTGACAAATGGCATTACTGAAGTAATGGTCAATTTGTTAACTGCCACGAATCAAACCTGCAGGTGAATCTCACCTGCAATTCATAGGGCGCCATACATGACGCTGCTGGTCCCATCGCGAAGAGAAGGTAGATTCGTCGGTGAAAATTACTTCGCCCCATTCTTCCACCGTGCAGCCCTCCACAGAACGCGCAAACTCGAGCCTTAGCTGCCTCTGTCGCTCCGTCAACTGAGGTTTCTGAGCAGCCACGCAGCCCCACAGCCCGGCCTCTCGCAGTCGCCGCCGAATAGTGCTGAGGGAGACGTCCAGTTGAAGCTCACGGCGGATTTCCTTGGCATCAATGAATGGGTCTACCACCACACAGGCCACGATAAGCGAATCAGTTTGAGTGTCCGTTGCTCTTGGACGTCCACTGCGCTCTCTGTCAGCAAGACTTCCTCCATGGTCGAGGTACGTCCTGATAATTCTACTAACTGCGGCCCTCGACCTATTCATCAAGCGGCAGATTTCGCGTTGGGACCATCCCTGCAACGACAGCTCCACAATACGTTGTCGCTGCTCCAGTGGCACGTATGGCGGCATTGCAAATACAAAATGAAGCACTACCACTTCGATGCTGCTTCCACAGTCTGCTACCTAGGAGCCGTTTACATTATCCGTCAACGTGACCGTCGGCTCTCATCGCTTGCAGTGATAACGGAGGTAGGGCGTCGGACTAAGCGTGCTAAGGATGGCCACACAGAATTGCTGCAGCATATGCGGCCGAATGCTTCAACCTATGCCTCTTTTTGTCGCTTGGCATAACCATCGTTCAGGGGTTCAATTATCAAGCGGAATCATCTGAGATATAAAATGCAACCCTACGCACTAGCGACCGACTGACACCTTTTTTGTTGATGCAAGCTGGCGCCAAAACCGAAGGCGCATTCTTGAGCCCTCACTGGCATTTCTTGATGTTGCATTAATTACCACAATTCCCATTATTATAATTTAGATACTCTGTTGCACATTTCCAGAAAAAATAGAACTAGCATTTTACAGCCTGCTTGCGCTGGAGACATTGACGTGAATAATTACACTGCATTAAACACCTTTACTCTCAAAAGCGTCCTATGCAGCAATAGATGTCTATATTAGGCGGATCGAGCCGTGATTTGCATAATTCTGCGACATCAAACTCGAGTACTTCGGGTGGGCTTTGATGTCACGCACATTATTCAGTAATATTTATAAATAATGTTAAGGCTAATTAGATTTATATTTAGGTAAATGAGACTCGACTCGGTCAGGAGTAATCAGCATCTTGCTGAGCTTGGATTCTCTGAGCTCATGAGAATTCGATTTCAATTACGTTAATTATTTGTGTTTTAATAAGATGGTGCCTAATTAAAGCTAATCATAATCCAATTGGTTTGATGATGTTATGACCAACCAAGATTAATCAGACTTTTTATAATTTCCTTGGTGTTTGCCTAATTAGATTAGTTATGCATATTTAGCTTAATTATGCCACGTGAAATTCCAGTATAGAGGATACTCTAGCTGGATTTCAGACTAATATTTAGTCATAATTAGTGTTCACAATAATTAGCACTAATTAGACGTAAATTATCCTAATTAGTATGAAGTCGGTAAAGAGTAATTAGTATCTTCCTGACCTTGACTTCTGTGGGCTCATGGGGAAGTCGACCTAGATTAATCGGCCCCGATAAGGTTTGCCTTGTATAGGCTAATTTTGCACGGCTAGGTTAAGGATGAGCATGATCAACTTTGCCTAATTAGATTTGGCTATACTTATTTCGACTCATCTGGGCTCATCTAAGCTTAACTTCGCTTAACATGAAAACACCAAGCTGGACTGGGCTTAACTAAAGCTACTTACACCTCACTTATTTAGGTCATAAAGTGCTCGACTACATTTGATTAATTTCGGCTACATTAACTTTGACTTAGCTAAGCTCATTTAAGTGCAACTTGGATTAGCCCGACAAAGGCAAGCTGGCCTGAGAAAATTTAATTTTGTGCGTTTGGCTTCGTCAGGTTGTGCGATGCTCGCTATGCTTACTTATCCTAATCAACCGGTGTCAATAACAACGCGAGCTGGTGTTGAACCGGCCCCGTCGCAGCCGCTACGTAAAAGAATGACACAGATTCGATGGAGCAAAGAAAGCGACACCCAGTTGTCGTTTTGGGTACGAGCGCCGTAACCGCGTCCAACAGAGCGACATGAGAAGCCAAGTGATAAGACGGGACGCGCATGCGCCCTTGCAGCAGGTGTCTCGTCGTGTCTCGTCGCTAGCTGGCGCGTCGATGCATTCTGCCACGCGATCCCGTGGTCTGCACACTTTTGATCGCACCTGTACGTAAAATCATGCGTATCTGCTGTTGCTGCGCACAGGATAGCTGGCAATTCTCTTCAACTGTACTGGCTAATAAAGTGTTACCTTCGGCAACAGTGGCAATCGGGGCGATAGTGGAACATTCTTCGTCATCGATGGCTTCAAAGTTCGCGATTGCTGTTCGCTTTGCCAAGTGTTGGTACTGGCCGCCAAAATTCGTGATCAGAAGCTGAGTCCTCCGATGTTTCAGTTTGACGATAGCACGTGCGACACAAATCTGCCGAGCCAAGAGCACCGAGAGGTTAGTTTGCGCGTTGCCACAACTCTTGTTGTCACAGTCGCTCTCCACAGTTACCAACATAGTGGCTCGCGGCGGCAGTGCGATGGTGTCGTCAACAATTCGAAGTGTTGTGGTCGGCGCAACTGCATCCTTTCGTGGGGCTGTATGGTCGTTAGATAATGTTATGAGCAGGTCGCGAAGGTTATTAATGGCTCCATGCTCGCGGAGAAAATTTATTCCGAGAATCAGGTTTTGGGAGCATTCGCACAATACAACGAAGGAAACAATTTACGTCGACTCACGAATTCGGAGGCGGGCAGTGCACATTCATAGCGGTGTCAATAGGTGACCTCCCACAGTCCGGAGGTTGGTTCCATGTCCCCAAGGTGTCGTTACCTTTCTTAGCTGTGCAGCGAGGTCAGCGCTTATAACAGAATAATCGGCACCCGTATCTACCAGAGCGGTCAGCGGGTGGTTGTCGACAAGGACAGAGATACGAGCAGAGACCCGTTTGTCGTCGATGGCACACGTCGGTGAAAGAATGTCATCGGATGTCGGCAGGCAAATCGGGGGAGGGTCTTGTAACGGTCGATCAACAGCGGCCTCACCCCCAGAGGTCGCTGCTCTTAGTTTCCCCGGCGCGGGCTTGTGGATCTAGGTGATCTTCCTGCAAGGACGTCCGCAAAGGTCGATTGTTGGCCAGGTGACATGGAACGCCATGGAGATGGTGAGCGGGATTGGCGACGCGGAAGAGTTGAGGATCGTTGGCTTGCCAAGTACGGGGCCGCTCACCATCTCTGGGTCGACGAGCATCCGGACGAAAGCCAGGAAGACCCATGTGCCTGTAGGCGCGCTCACGGTAGATGTGACCTGGTTCACCACATTGATAACATAGAGGCCGGTTGTCGGGAGCACGCCATACACTGGATTTCCGTGTAAGGGGTGGGTTGCCGTACTGCGGAGGTCCCGAGTAGAACGACGGTGCCGTCTGTAGGGTGGACGGACGGGACGGATAGCCTACAGCCGGTGCAGGAGTACGCAGTGCTTCTGCGTACGTTAATAGCGGAGCTTCGGCTGGACGCGGGGCCGTCATGGGTTGGACTTCAGCTGCACGCAGAGTCGTCATGGGGTGCACCAGCTGCCGGACCTCTTCGCGAACGACATCCATTAGAGCAGCAACATGGGGCGGAGAAGACACCACGTGCAGCTTTTGCAGCTCCTCACGCACAATACTGCGCACGAGCTTCATCAGGTCTTTTACAGTCGTGACGTCAGGTGTTGGCAAGGCCGACGACACTGACGAAAGACTGCCAGGACGCTCACACTGGTACGAACGCTGCCTTAGCATTCTCTCCATTGTCGTGGCTTCGCGGAGGAAATCCGCTACAGTGCTGGGAGGGTTGCGCACTAGTCCCGCGAACAGCTGCTCTTTCACTCCCCGCATTAGGAGGCGCACCTTCTTCTCTTCCGTCATTGAGGAGTCGGCTCGCCTGAACAGCCGCGACATGTCCTCAACGAACATGGCAACACTCACGTTCGGACGCTGGTTTCGGGAATTGAGGAGCCGTTCCGCTTGCTCCTTTCGGTCAGAGCTTCGGAAGGTATTTTACAAGTGGTTGCAAAACTCTGGCCAGGTTGTCATAGTGGCTTCATGGTTTTCGAACCAAGTGCGCGCAGCGTCCTCGAGATAAAAGTAGACATACCGAAGCTTTCGGTGCTCGTTCCACTCGTTGACGCTGCCGCAACGGTTGTAGTCGTCAAGCCAGTCGTCGACGTCCTCGTAAGAGTCACCGTGGAACGGCTTCGGAGTTCGCGGGACGTTGAAGAACCATGAAGGAGGCAGTGTTGATGTTTCTTGGGTTTGCGTTTCCGCACTAGCCATAGTACTGCCGAGTTGTGGAAATGGTCGGAATTCAGGAGGTAGGCCTAGTTGTCGCCTGCTACGCCGTAGGTCAGCTGGTTCTTCCAAGTCGCGACTAGTGTCGGGACCTTGCTGCTGATTGCAGTGCATACAACAGTACCTAGCACCTCCACCAGAAAATGTCACGTGATCACAGAACGATTACAACGTCTGTTCATAGTAGCAGCACCGGACGTCAAGCCGAACCGAACGTTAGAGCACGAGCACACCAACCGTCCTCTTCTTCTTTCACACCATGGCACATACTCGCATCGGCATGGCTAAACCTCGTTCCATGCCTGTGGCAATATTAACGACAGATTTTCGTCACCAACCCCGCCGGCTCAGTCGCCAGTGTCGTGTAGCATTTCTTCGTTACCACAGGAAGAGCGAAGCAGTCCTTACTCTGCAATCAGCTCTAGAAATGGCGCATTACCTAAGCAAGGCCACATGCAGTCATTGACGGCAAACTAGCCATTTTGCATCCAAGTGCCCTCGTTCCAGATGCAATACTGAGGGACAACAAACGAATCTTTCTTCCATGGCCTGCTTTCAAGCTTCAGAGCCACTTGAAAAACGATTTGTGCAGTGTGCCGTAATTCAAGCCTACATTCCACTTGTAGGCCCTGTTGATGCGTTTCAAGGTAGTGGTTCCAAACACACAATGCTCTCGCTGAGTGTTGTTGGATTTTCGAACTTGTTAACATGGTCCAAGTCTTCCATATCTGTTGTAAGCGGTATTGCCGTCATGGCAGTTGGTACATTATGTACTCGCATCGCTGTGGGGCCTATTCCTGCAGTCATTGAGGTTCTAGCTCTGGCTATAAACTCCTTGCTTTCGATCCTGGGAGAGGACTGGTTTGAAGCCGCTCACGCTGAGCTTATCGTCCGGCCACCTCACTCATCAGAAATTTGCCATCCCAGAGCTGGACGCCTTTTTTTTACACAGGCAACGTCTGCTACAGCCCGTTCACTGTTTTCACCGTTGCCGCACAAACCCCAGCACACATGGTTATTCCTCGAACCAAATGAAGGGTTACCTAATGTGATGCCGCGTGAACCAAACGTGGCGGAACTTTACTTCACCGATACTACGTTGGAATCGCCATGGCCGCAACTACGTGATTCCTACATAATTCCTCAGGTAGAACAAGAATTCACTGCCATTCAACAGGTGTTGCACCAGCGTGTATGTGTGTTTGGCACTGATGACAACGACTTGGGGCTTGACAAAAGTACTGACCACTCAAATGAACTTTCGCCAGATGTATTATCATACATATGATGCCTGCATGTATCCAGCCAAGAGGAGGGCGATTTCATCCGAAGCCAATCTCAAGAGCTTCATGTTAAGGACTCAAGCGTCAAGACAGGATGGCTGGACCCGGGACATTGCCAGAAAATTAGCCAACCACCGCAAATCAATCAATTGAAAACGAAGAAACAAAAGGATGCCCATGCAAGCATGTACTCGGCCGTACTAGCACGTGTCAGTTCTTTTGATTAGCCCCGACCGCATCTCAGTTGTAAGATTGAGCCTCTACGAGATAAGGGACCACCAGGTGGTGTGCGCAAGGCCAAGAAACAAGCCATAAAGTCAGCCGCTAAACTACACAAAAACAACCGACACAAGTCAAGTCAAGTCAGTCCTGCCATTGGGAGAAACATGAAAGCGGGAAAGGCACACCCCGCTGCAGCTGTCTTTTATCGTGACAACCACGTTGTCTACAGTAAGCTTGAACTGACTGACTCGTCAGCTGGCACAGAAGTATGTCTCAAGGTTGAAAAGTAAGAGGAAGAGGTTATATATACATATATATATATATATATATATATATATATATATATATGACCTCTTCCTCTCTTTCTCTCTATGTAAGGTTGTATATATATATATATATATATATATATATATATATATATATATATATATATATATATATATATATATATATGTAAGGTTGTATATATAATTTCGTACTACCACTTTGGTTTGCAAGCGAAAATAGACAGAACAAAGGAACTGCGAGTAAAGGTCGGAAAAAAAACAAAGTCTGTAAAAATACCGACAATATGTATATATATATATATATGTGACGTATGAAGCGATAGTTCGTAGAGGCAGAGAAGGAAGAAGTGCAGAGTAGAATAAACATGGAGTATGAGCCACGCCACGTCTTCCATTCATCGTAGCGTCACACGAGTCGACAGGATGAAGACCTGGCGGCCACGTCATCAACCAGCCACCATCTTCGAACGTCTCAGCAAGACGCAGTGACCGAACGTGGACAACGAAAGTACATCCCAACACTACACCAAGACCAGCATCATGACAGCACCATCAGACGACCTTGACATCCCCAAGTACTCCGGATCAGCGGACGATGGACCTGTACAGGACTGGTTCGACCTGTTCGAGCTCCACGCAACCGCTGCATCATGGTCGGAACGGGAGATGATCACGAACTTGACTGACTACATCTCCGGTGAGGCATTTAAGTTTTACCTCATCCACATCTTTGAAAACGACGAGTCATGGCAAAAGATCAGGGAAGAGATGATTACCCGTTTCAAAGAATACGATGAAGACCTGTTCATACCTCATCAGCAAAAGGCTTTTCAACTGACCCATCACAGTTACGCGAAGTCTTCCCGCAGTAAGCCTATTCTCCAAATGAGATCTCAGAGAAAATATACCTCCATTGTACCATCATATGACTCTTCCGAAAAAACGTCACGCATTCGAACACCGACTGGTAACGTGCACGTCGCAACAGACAAGGTAAAGCGTCCGTATACCGAAAGAAATCTAGAAAATTTCGCCAAAAAACTGAACCTAAACCCGCCTTTCCCAAGTGCAATGAAATTGGCATTTTCATCGTGTTCACTGCACCACAACACTTCAGATTTTACAGAACCACCCAAATGCCTTGATGCATCGTGTCACACACAAGACCCAAACGGTTTCGAGCGTGTGACGGAATTTACGTGTGACGAGCTGGTGAATCCTCGCAATACCAGCCCCCACCCTGACGTTCCCGACCAGGGTCGTTCGACAGACACTGTCAGCCTAACTACGCTGCAAAAAGAAAAAAATACGCCGTCAGAACCACCTGAAGCCATGTCTGTTGTGCTCTCATTGTCAAGTGACAACACACATGTGAGTCAAAGCACTGCAGGAATTTCGAATCCTCCAACGCCGGCGCATTGTCAACTGACAGAAGCATTTACAATCAAGGATGACTCACAACCATCTTGGGAGCGTTCTCATCAGCCTGTCACGCTGCTTTCATCGCAGGACAAGCCTAGCAGTACAGTGTCGACTACCGACAATCTACTGATCACATCACCATCTAAAGAAAAGCAGACTCATGTTCCTGAAAGAGGCCCATCTGACGAACTTTCACAAGAAGACGAGCAATTTCAACAAAGGCAACTCCACGAACTCCAAGAACTGCAACGGCTACTCGAACAAGAACAACGATCAAGTGAAACCTCCTCACGAGTACACTCGTGGCTGAAAGATCATCAGACACAACATCAATTAAAGAAGCAAAGACGAAGTCGAGGCCTAAGCCATCTTCGCAGAAAGCAATGTCGACAAAAATTCCTGCACTGGTTCTCAACGCCTTGTTTACGATTCAACAAACTGAAAGAAGACTACAGAAAGCTACGAAAGAGACGTGCAGCTACCACGTGTACAAAGAAGGAACAAAGGCATCATACCATCAGCTTCGGTTCTCGCACATGCAGACTGCAAGCACTTGTTATGCCTCAGCCACGACACAGAAAGCAGCGTCTACGACGGAGAACTTCGTGCCCACGACATCCGACTCTCAAATGCTACAAGTACTTCGACCCTTGTTCATTCATGAGAAAAATCGCTGTGTCATCAGTAATTTCTACGTTCAAGGCGTGCTTCTGTGTGCCAGAACGCAATAGTCAACCTCGCCCACCAGAGTTGTCATAAACTTCATCGGACTGCTCAATCGGCCTTGGAGATTTAGTGAGATTGTGGAACTCCGTCAGGACGTGAAACTGTGAATTTGGGCACTGTTTTGTTCATTCACTTCTTTTATTTGTTATAGTTTGTAACCAGTGCCATCTTTCGGGGGGAGGGGGAATCGTGTGACGTATGAAGCGATAGTTCGTAGAGGCAGAGAAGGAAGAAGTGCAGAGTAGAATAAACATGGAGTATGAGCCACGCCACGTCTGCCATTCATCGTAGCGTCACACACATATATATATATATATATATATATATATATATATATATATATATATATATATATATATATATATATATATATATATATATATATATAAATATATAAATATATATATATATATATATATATATATATATATATGTATATATATATATATATATATATATATATATATATATATATATATATATATATATATATATATATATATATATATGTATGTATATATGTATATATATATATATATATATATATATATATATATATATATATATATATATATATATATATATATATATATATATATATATATCATCAGCCTGACTACGTCCACTGCAGGACAAAGGCCTCTCCCATGTTGCGCCAGTTAACCCGGTCCTGTGCTTGCTGCTGCCAATTTATACCCGCAAACTTTTTAATCTCATCTGCCCACCTAACCTTCTGTCTCCCCCTAACCCGCCTCCCTTCTCTGGGAATCCAGTCAGTTACCCTTAATGACACGCGGTTATCCTGTCTACGCGCTGCATGCCCTGCCCATGTCCATTTCTTCTTCTTGATTTCAGCTATGATATCCTTAACCCCCGTTTGTTCCCTAATCCACTCTGCTCTCTTCTTGTCTCTTAAGGTTACACCTACCATTTTTCTTTCCATTGCTCGCTGCGTCGTCCTCAATTTAAGCTGAACCCTCTTTGTAAGTCTCCAGGTTTCTGCTCCGTAGCTAAGTACCGTCAAGATACAGCTGTTATATACCTTGCTCTTGAGGGATAGTGGCAATCTACCTGTCATAATTTGAGACTGCTTGCCGAATGTGCTCCACCCCACCCTTATTCTGCTAGTTACTTCAATCTCGTGGTTCGGCTCTGCGGTTATTACCTGCCCTAAGTAGACATAGTCTTTTACAACTTCAAGTGCACTATTACCTATCTCGAAGTGCTGCTCCTTGCCGAGGTTGTTGTACATTACTTTCGTTTTCTGCAGATTAATTTTAAGACCCACCTTTCTGCTCTCCTTGTCTAACTTCGTAATCATGAGTTGCAATTCGTCCCCCGAGTTACTCAGCAATGCAATGTCATCGGCGAAGCGCAGGTTACTAAGGTATTCTCCATTGACTCTTATCCCTAACTGTTCCTATTCAAGGCTTCTGAAAACCTCCTGTAAGCACGCGGTAAATATCATTGGCGAAATTGTGTCCCCCTGCCTTACACCCTTCTTGATTGGTATTCTGTTGCTTTCTTTATGAAGCACTATGGTAGCAGTTGATCCCCTGTAGATTTCTTCCAGAATGTGTATATATACTTCATCTACGCCCTGATTCCGCAGTGTTTGCATGACGGATGATATTTATACTGAATCAAACGCCTTCTCGTAATCTATGAAGGCTATGTATAGTGGTTGGTTATACTCTGAGCATTTCTCTATTACCTGATTGACAGTATGAATGTGGTCAATTGTTGAGTAGCCTGTTCGAAATCCTGCTTGTTCCTTTGTTTGATTGAATTCTAATATTTTCTTTACTCTGTTAGCAATTACCTTTGTAAATAGCTTGTATACTACAGAGAGCAAGCTGATCGGCCTGTAATTCTTCACGTCCTTGTCATCTCCTTTCTTATGTATTAAGATGATGTTAGCGTTCTTCCAAGACTCTGGTACTCTTCCCGTCAGGAGACACCTCGTAAACAGGGAGGCTAGTTTTTCTAACACAATCTGTCCTCCATCTTTCAGCAGATCTGATGTTACCTGATCCTCACCAGCAGCTTTGCCCCTTTGCATGCTCTACAAAGCTTTTCTGACTTCTTCTATCATTACTGGTGGGTTGTAATCTTGGTTACTGCTAGTTCTTATAGTATTAAGGTCGTGGTTGTCTCGACTGCTGTACAGATCTGTGTAAAACTCCTCCGCTATTTTAACTATCCTATCCATATTGGTAGTTATTTTGCCTTCTTTGTCCCTTAGTGCAAACATCCGACTTTTGCCTATCCCAAGTTTCCTCTTCAATGCTTTGACACTTCCTCCGTTTTTCAGAGCGTGTTCAATTCTCTCCATGTTATACCTTCTTGCATCGCATACCTTACGTCTACTAATCAACTTCGAAAGCTGTGCCAGTTCTATTTTGTCTGTTGTACTTGACACTTTCATGATTTGGCGCTTCTTTATTAGGTTCTTCGTTTCCTGGGAAAGCTTGCCAGTGTCCTGTCTACCTACCCTGCCTCCAACTTCCACTGCACACTCCGTAATGATACTCGTCAGATTACCATTCATTGTATCTACGCTAAGGTTGGTTTCCTCACTAAGAGCCGAGTACCTGTTCTGCAGCGACACTCTGAATTCCTGTACTTTCCCTCTCAGTGCTAGCTGATTGATTGGCTTCTTGCGTATCAGTTTCTGTCGTTCCTTCTTCTAGTCTAGGCGAATTCGAGACCGTACCATTCTATGGTCACTGCATCGTACCTTGCCAATCACTTCCACATCCTGCACGATTCCAGGGTGTGAACTCATTATAAAGTCTATTTCGTTCTTATTTTCGCCATTAGGGCTCCTCAATGTCCACTTGCGGTTTTCTCGTTTTCGGTAGAAGGTATTCAAGATCCGTAAATTATTGCGTTCTGCGAATTCTACTAGTAGCTCTCCTCTGGCGTTTCTAGTACCGATGCCATAATCTCCTACTGCCTGGTCTCCAGACTGCTTCTTCCCTACCTTTGCATTAAAGTCGCCCATCACTATAGTATACTGTGTTTTTACCTTACTCATTGCCCATTTCAATTCTTCATAGAAGCTTTCAACTGAAGGGTCATCATGGCTGGATGTAGGCGCGTAAGCTTGTACTACCTTCATTTTGTATCTTTTATTCAGTTTAATTACGATACCTACCACCCTTTCATTAATGCTATAGTATTCCTCTATGTAGCCAGCTATGTTTCTGTGAATTAGGAACCCCACTCCCAGTTCTCTTTTGTCTGCCAAGCCCCTGTAGCAAAGGACGTGCCCATTCTGTAGCACCGTATAGGCCTCATCTGTCCTCCTAACCTCACTGAGCCCTATTATATCCCATTTAACACCCTATAGCTCCTCGAATAGTACAGCTAGACTTCCCTCACTAGATAAGGTTCTAGCGTTAAACGTTGCCAAGTTCAGGTTCCAATGGCGGCCTGTCCGGATCCAGAGATTCTTAGCACCCTCTGCTGCGTTGCAGATCTGACCGCCGCCGTGGTCAGTTGCTTCGCAGCGGCTGGGGACTGAGGGCCGTGAGTTATTTGACGTAAGCATGTGGGAGGTAGTAACCAGATACTGCAGCAGGGTGGCCAATCCTTCTCTGGAGGGAGTGCGTTCTCGGCGGTGTTTTGCCGGTGAGGCCGCACCCAAGGCCTCTTAATGCAGTTCCATCAACACGCGGATTTTTTTTAATCCGGTTGGGAACTGCGCGGTACCGGGATTTGAACCACGGACCTCTTGCATGCGAGGCGGATGCTCTAACCACTACGCCATCGCCGCCACTTATATATATATATATATATATATATATATATATATATATATATATATATATATATATATTATTTTTATAATACGATTACAAATATTATTTATTTATCATATATATATATATATATATATATATATATATATATATATATATATATATATATATATATATATATATATATATATATATATATATATATATATATATATATATATATATATATATATATATTGTGGGCATTTAGTATACGCATCCTCTTCACCGGTACATTATCATCATTATCATGTGTGGCTCATGCATCCTCATCGTTTTCGCGTAGCATCATCATCTTGGCTCATTCATCGTAGCTGTCGGCTGCCGGTTCCTCGGGCCTAATAAAAGGTAATCCAAACCAAGACTGCATACGTGGTGGAGAGTGCTGTTAGATCTTCCGCCATCCTCTCGACCACTCTACCCCCTGGAGCTACGTTCAGGTCGCCGCTTGGGCCCATTGTCCGGAAATATGTCGCACCAAGATGAGGCCGGTGCTGCAGCCGTTCCCACTCAACCATCGCGTGCCGCGCCTTCTCACGTCATCAACAGCCTCCAGCGTGAGCCCCATTCCTTCCCTGGTATGCGCGGGGAAGATGTGGAAGAATGGCTGGACGATTTTGAACGTGTCGGCGCTGCTAACCGGTGGGATAACACCTACAAACTCGCTCACGTGTCATTCTACCTCATGGGTGTCGTGAAGACGTGGTTCCTCAAACACTTCATCGACATCCCCGACTGGTCAGCTTTCAAAGATCAGCTTCGCCATGTCTTTGGCACACCGGCTGTTCGTTCGGCTCTCGCAAAGAAAGCTCTCGCGACTCGGAAACAGCACATCGGGGAGTCATACACATCCTACATCGAGGATGTTCTTTCAGTTTGCCGCCGGGTTGACACACCAATGACAGAATCAGACAAGGTGCGCCAGCTTCTTAAGGGGATTGCACCCGTCGCATTCAATGCCCTGGCAATCCAGAATCCGGCTACCGTTGCTGACGTTGCGACAACCTGTCAGCGCCTCGAAGAACTTGAGTCTATGCGCCTACAATCAGATAGTGACGCGGCCCGTATTACGACTGATCCAAACCTGCGACACACGATAAGGGCGATTATACGTGAAGAATTAGAATCAATGGGATTCACACTACCTTCAGTGTGGCCCATTCAGTCCTCTTCAATGTCATTGCGGGATGTCTTCAGGGAAGAGCTCACGTCCATGACCCACATGGCCAACCGCAGCCCATTGTCTCTCGTACTCTACCATCGTTCCCGCACACCACCGCCGCACCACCAGGCACCGTCAGCTCGACGTCCCCGCCACGAACGTACGCGTCGGTTGCTGCCGCACCTCCCACAAGCTTTCCCACGAGCTTTTCATCACCACCGCGTGAGCCGTCACCGGTCGCTCTGACTTCTCTCTCTCCTGGTGCAGTTAGCGCAAGCTACTACCCTCCTCATCGATCGACTCGGCCTACGTGCTATTATTGCGGCTATCGTGGTCACATTGCACGCTTTTGCCGCAAGCGCCAGCAAGACGAGCGCCGAGGGTATGACATACGTGAACGGGACTATACCGCAGGAGCCTCGTACCAGGGCCGCCGTTATTCGTCACCGCCGCGTCGGTCTCCATCTCCGCCAGCATCGGGTGAACTGCGCAGTAGTCACCGATGCTGGCGGAGATGGCGGATATTGACCCGACGCCGTTCACCGTCGCCTTACCGGCGCTTTTCTTCTCCTCTTCAGCCTGCTTTCCTTACTTCTGATCGGCGTCCGGAAAACTAAGCGATGCAGTTTTTGGAGGTCAAACTGCATTCCAACACAGGACTCCAATTCCACCAGCGCGCCCCTACAATATGATTGCGGTCACAGTTGAGGGAGTGGACGTTGACGCTTTGGTGGACACTGGGGCTGCGTTTTCTGTTATTCGTGCTGATGTGTGTGCCCGTCTTCGAAAAGTCACGACGCCTTATGATGGACCAACCCTGGTTACAGCCCAGGGAACAATGATTCGCCATTCCGCTCTCTGTACTGCCCGTGTACTAATCGACGAAATTCTTCATCATATAGAATTTGCTGTGCTATCCCCGTGCTCCCATGAACTCATTTTAGGCTGGGACTTTCTTTCCTCTGCTTCTGCGGCTATTTACTGTGCACAACGTGTCGTCCATCTTACTGACACGGACCACTTGCTCAACGACGAAACCTACAGGCCACTTCGACTCATCGCTGCAGTAGACATTGAGTTACCACCAAACGAACATCAATTAGTGACAGTTTTGTCCAACGACGTCGACTCTGGTGACATTTTGGTCACTCCGTCACCGTGTTGCCTTAATAAAGGCATAGCTCTGGCATCAGGTGTGGCTCGCTTCAACAAGGGATCAACTGTGCTCGCTGCTACCAACACCACACAAGATAAACTTTTACTGCCACGGGGTACTACTGTCGCCTGCGTCGCCGATCTGCAGCCTGTGTGCCTTGTGCCTCTTACCCCTGTCTCCTCTAAAGGCAATCCTGCAGATCATGCTGCTTCCTCAGCCTTTACAGCAGCCATCAACAAAGACTTGAATGACTCACATAAGCAGCAGCTGCTTGATTTGTTGGAAAAGCATGCAAACTCCTTTGACGTTCATTCATCCACCCTGGGCCAGACAACTGCTACAGCACATCGTATTCAGACCGACGGAACATTCATTGTGCACCGCCGTCCGTACCGCGTCTCTCTAGCTGAACGAAAAATCATTGAAGAAAACGTAGACGATATGCTCCAACGGGAGATAATCCGACCCTCAACCAGTCCTTGGTCGTCGCCCATCGTTCTGGTACGTAAAAAAGACGGTTCCGTACGATTTTGTGTCGATTACCGAGCACTCACTAAGATCACTAGAAAGTACGTATACCCCATGCCACGTATCGACGACGCCCAAGATTCCTTACAGGGTGCTGAATACTTTTCGAGCCTCGACTTGCGTTCCGGCTATTGGCAAATCATGCACGAAGATGATAAAGAAAAAACTGTGTTTGCAACACCGGACGGCCTATACGAATTCAATGTTATGCCGTTCGGTCTATGGAATGCGCCTGCAACTTTCGAGCGCATGATTGACACCGTGCTGCGTGGCCTGAAATGGAAGACTTGCCTATGTTACCTCGATGACATTGTTGTCTTTTAATCGACGTTTCCTCAACATCTGCAACGCTTGGACGAGGTCCTGACTTGTCTTGCGGGTGCTGGTCTTCAAATTAACACCAAGAAGTGCCATTTCGCCAGCAGATCTATCAAGGTACTCGGTCATGTTGTGAGCAAGGACGGAATTCGTCCAGACCCTGATAAAACTGCTGCAGTGCTTCGCTTCCTTCGCCCTGACAAACCAAAAGATTTGCGAAGTTTCCTTGGTCTCGCCTCTTACTTTCGGCGATTCATACAAAACTTTGCCTCCATAGCCGCACCACTTTATAAGCTACTTGCTTCCGGTATGCCCTTTCAGTGGTCTCAGGAATGTGAATCGGCTTTCGACAGGTTGAAGAGTGCCCTCACGACCGACCCTGTACTTGCTCATTTTCACGATGATGCACCGACCTTCCTGCACACAGACGCTAGCGGCCGCGGTTTAGGAGCCGTGCTCCTGCAACGCGACAACTCTTCGCGAGAGCGAGTCGTTGCATACGCCAGCCGTGTCCTCTCCGCAGCCGAGAGGAACTACACGATCACCGAGCAGGAGTGCCTCGCCATCGTTTGGTCAGTACAGAAATTTCGTCCATATCTGCATGGCCGCCATTTCACCATTGTGACCGACCACCATGCTTTATGTTGGCTTTCGACATTCAAGAACTTGTCGGGACGCCTCGGACGCTGGATTCTACGCCTCCAAGAATATGATTTTGAGATCGTGTACAAGTGTGGCAGGAAGCATAGTGACGCCGATGCTCTTTCTCGCTGCCCACTACCAGTGACTCCACTCGGGGTTTCCGCCATCAATTTGCACAACACGCCCTCGGAGTCCACATCTACGGCGGTTTCCTCTCTCGCCTCTATGGACCAGCTGCCTTCGGACGACCCACACGATTTTCCTTCTCGACAGTTGGCTGACCCATACTGTCGACGTATTATAGGCTACCTCACTGGCATTTCCCGTCCACCTAATGCAAGGCTCCGTCGCCAGCTCTCGCAATTTAAGCTGGACAACTCGGTGCTGTACCGCAAAATTTACCATCCTGACGGTCAGCGCTGGGTTCGCGTTCTTCCCCGATCGCTTCGGTCCGAAGTCCTCAGGGCACTTCATGACCATCCGACTGCTGGTCACCTTGGTTACCATAAAACCTACGATCGCGTTCGAAGTCGGTTTTATTGGCCAGGCATTACCACTAGTGTAGCTCGGTACGTCGGGTCCTGCACTACCTGCCAATGTAGAAAACTACCAACATCTGCTCCCGCCGGTACACTACAGCCTCTTCCGTGCCCAGCCACACCATTTGAAGCTGTAGGCATCGATATTTATGGCCCCCTCCCAGTCAGTGCTGCTGGAAACCGGTGGATAGTAACAGCCATTGACCTTTTGACGCGCTACGCCAAGACGGCATCCGTTACTACTGGTTCAGCTTCTGAGATTGCCGATTTCATCCTGCGAGCCATTATACTGCGTCATGGTGCTCCACGTGTGTTGCTCAGTGACCGTGGAAGGGCCTTTCTTTCACAACTAGTGAACGAACTTCTTCAGGCCTCCGGCACAACTCACAAGACTGCCTCTAGTTATCATCCCCAGACTAACGGCCTCACTGAGCGATTCCATCGCACTCTTGCTGACATGATCGCCGCCTATATTCAACCAGACCACAAAAACTGGGACGTTGTTCTACCATTCGTCACTTTCGCCTACAATACGGCCATTCAGCGAACTACCGGCTACTCGCCATTTTACCTAGTTTATGGACGCTCCCCTACTTCTTTCCTGGACGTCTCCTTCTTTACCTGCCAAGCGACTTCATCTCTATCCTCTTCAGAGGAATACGTTTCACGACTCGCACAGTGCCGCCAACGAGCTCGTATAAACACTGAAGCCCGCCAGCAAGACAGAAAGCTAGTTTATGATGAATCGCATCGTGATGTATCCTTCCAACCTGGAGACGAAGTGCTCCTTTTGACGCCTGTTCGCACACCTGGTTTGTGTGACAAATTTCAGCCTCGGTTTATCGGGCCGTACACCGTTCTTGAAAAGACTTCACCAGTGAATTATCGCGTGACGCCACTTGTAACCCCAGCAGATCGCCGTTATCGAACTACAGAGGTCGTCCGTGTTTCCCGTATGAAGCCCTTCATGCGACGTTCTTTGTCCCCTTGACTTGCCGCGGCCAGGCTGGCCGCTTTCACGTGGGGGGAATTTATGTGGGCATTTAGTATACGCATCCTCTTCACCGGTACATTATCATCATTATCATGTGTGGCTCATGCATCCTCATCGTTGTCGCGTAGCATCATCATCTTGGCTCATTCATCGTAGCTGTCGGCTGCCGGTTCCTCGGGCCTAATAAAAGGTAATCCAAACCAATACTGCATAACACACACACATATATATATATATATATATATATATATATATATATATATATATATATATATATACATAAAGGAAAGAAGTGTATACCTAAGGGCTCGTTTTTCCGTGTTTTAACACAATATTAATGAGATCTAACAGACAGTAATGCCAAGGAATGTACAGGGGAAGTTATTAGAACCAATGGAATGTAAATAACAAGAAAGAAAAGTGGATGAAAAAATAACCAGCCGTGAGCAGGAATCGAACCTACGACCTTCGAATAACACGTTCGATGCTCTAACGACTGAGCTACCACAGCGGCCTTCCTCCATCCACTTTTTTGGGTTTAAATGTGAATTTAGAAGTAGAAGTGTTGGCGGCTGCATTTCCGATGGAGGCGGAAATGTTGTAGGCCCGCGTGCTCAGATTTGGGTGCACGTTAAAGAACCCCAGGTGGTCTAAATTTCCGGAGCCCTCCACTACGGCGTCTCTCATAATCATATAGTGGTTTTGCGACGTTAAACCCCACATATCAATCAATCAGAAGTAGGAGTGACAGTCAGCGCCATCTATAAGCCAAACGACGAGTGTGAAAACACTCTTATGCGCATGTTTGGCGTCACGTAGCACGTGAACTTATTATGAGCGGGCAGCTGATATATATATATATATATATATATATATATATATATATATATATATATTGTTTTTCGGTTACCATTGAGAGCTTCAAGTTTAGTTGGGTCGTTCCACTCGCGCACCACTAGTCTACAGCGAACGTTAATGGTAATACACGTCTCAAACCCTTAGATAGTCTATAGGCAGCCCTTTCTGGCATGGCTCTTTCTCTCGCCACGCTCTGTTTGTTGGCTCACCGTGCTACGAGAAAGAACTGCCGACAAACAAAGCGGTTCTTGTTAACCCACTTGATAGCGTCTGTGACTTGTGTCATCACCCAATCTCATGTGGGACGTCAAGAAACACACTAGGAGTATAAGAAGTAGCGGAGAGTTAAACCGACCTATTCCATGGCGGAAACGCACAAAAGACAGCGTGGGAGAGAATGTTGACGGTTTTTCGCATAGCCCCGTTAAGCAACCGCAGCGAGGCTCCGATATCATAGCTCCGAGTGAGCGCCCCTCCACGGTAGATCACGCGCCATGATGTCATGCTTGCCAATCCAGAGCTCCTGCCACTCGCGCTGAAGGCCATTGCGACGTGATGGGTGACCTTGAACTAGGTGGCGCCGAACAACTTTCGCTCGAAAATTTGTGGGGTCGTTCAGAACATTGATATCGAATCGCATACGCAGCACCCAACATGGCGACTTTCGTTGCGCCGACATGAAGGCCTTCACTGACACTAGAGCAGCAACTGTTGAATTTGACTCTAAGGGCGTGGTATTCTTTTACTGCAAAACCTTGGCAATGATCAGCAGACGGCTCGTACACCCTTATACGTGGGGTGCTCTCAATGCGAGGAAACTGCTAAAGGTAGTTTCCAGCCTAGAGCGGCCTTTCTCTTTCACACCGACTTTTTGTATTGCTATTCGTGATCGGATCCAAAAGTGTTACGTGCCAGCTTTACTTCGTTTAATCATACACTTTTTTGCTATCCCATTTATTTCTACGCTAATGCAGAGAAACATTTTTTTTTTCTTTTTAATGTCAATGCTCTAATCATGCAGGTGTGACTAATTTGGGCGGCGTTTGCACAAACTACAGTGCTGCAGTTGTAGAAGACGAGCCACTGCTCTACAGCGGAGTATCTACGATGGCTCATGAGATCGCTCATGCGTATGTTTTTTTTCTTTTTTGCATCCTAAATACATGCTCTGGTAGCATAAGTAGGGCTGGTATTTTCATCAAAGAAATTCTACATGCCTTTTGCAAGGCATTGCAGCTGTGAACAGTGACATTTGTGATATGCAAACCACCAACTTGAAAATGCCCTTTATTTGTTTACGAATAACTTTTCTTTGTGAAGTAACACAAGATACATTGCTCGTCAATACTCATAAATAGGTTTTTCGCGTTTGAGAATGTCTTTAATGTTTCCTCAAATAGTGATTGAAAAGGTGTGACTGTATTATTCTGCGGTGTTCTCCGAGACGTTTGCATAAATACAAATTTAGAGGCCTCCCTAAATATCCTTCAAAGTTCGTGACTGAAGGGTTTAATCCAGTGCAACTGATTTCTCATGCAACACTTACAACATCTTTTAGTTCCAACAATTGTGGGCCCTCCAGTCAGCCCGGGAGGCCCTTGGAGACAGGATTTCTCCATCGCCCCTGACAAGGCCTTAGCCAGGGCCTCAGTCCACTTGTTTCTTCAGTAAAGTTGCTTGGCTCACTCGCTTATTCACTTCCTCAATCACTTACTCGCTCCTAACACCATTCTATCGTATTTTTTTCCTAAGTGAGTCATATCGTGCGTACTCACACAGACTTGTAATTATCATTTCGGTGGGGGTACCTTGTAAAGAACCGTGAACCTCTGTTGTGAAAGATAAGCAAGGTTTTTTGTTTGTTTTTGTGAACAAGATGATTGTTTGTTCACATCAGTTAGCTTAAACATACAACTAGGAGTATAGGTCTAGAGGCATGCTTATTTTGAATCTTGGTTGACATCAGTTTGCTTAAACATACAGCTCGGCGTAAAGGTTTCTAGGCCTGCTGAGTTTATGGAGCTACAGAGGTTAAACTCTGTGGGTGTACTCGGGTTAGGCACATGACCGAGCGTTAGGGCGCGCTCAGAGATACAAGATTCTGATGGGCCAGGTGACGTAAGTTTGTTTTGTTGTTCTTGAGTTTTTGATAATGCTCGGCAATAATATCATCGAATTATTTGATTGATATGTGGGGTTTAACGTCCCAAAACCACTATATGATTATGAAAGACGCCGTAGTGGAGGGCTCCGGAAATTTCGACCATCTGGGGTTCTTTAAAGTGCACCCAAATTTGAGCACACAGACCTAAAGAATAATAGTATCGGGGGTTTTACGTCTGAATGCCACGAAATGATTATGACAGACGTCGTAGTGGAGGACTCCGGATTTTCGACCACCTGGTGCTCTTTATCGTGCACTGACATCGCACAGTACATGGGCTTCAACCATTTCTCCTCCATGAGAATGCGACCGCCACGGCCGGGATTAAGTCTCTGACCTTCTTTTCAGCATCCAAGCACTATAACTACTTTTCCACCGAGGTAGACTGACCGGACTTGAAGTCGCCGAGAATAGTAGCATGCTTGCAAATAAAGAGCACACTTTCTGGTATCCTTTGGTGCCAACAGAGAATAAATTTCGAGAAAAACAACGTCAGTAATGCTTAATGAAGTAAATATCAGAGAGGCTAGTCTGAAAAGCGTCCCTAAAGCCTGCTTTTCGTGAATGGTGTAAGATGAAGTAGTGGAGCCACAGGCAGAGAAATGGTTGCAGGTGATTTTGCTTTGCAGTGACTCGTGTCGTGTGTTTTTTTTCATTTGTGGATGTGCGCTACGTATTACGTATAGCCATCTTTACATAGAACACACTCTAGTACACTAGAAACTCTCATTTTTTACTTGGTTCACTCAAGTTCAACAAGGTTGTGAGCGCGCGTTGTCGATGGCTGAGATGCCCAGGCGACGAATATTTTTTGCAGTCTGTAAAGTGCCCAGAGTCCGCGCAATGTACATACATTATTTCACATCTGCTTAGGTACACACTACACGCGTCTGCAGATGATGTGGTGCATATTGTCAAGCACCTACGGCAGCCCTTCATGTGGCTGGGTGAAATAACTTGATGCTGAAACAGTAGCACCCACAGCTCAAGACAAGACCCTCCATTTCGAGACCCATGTGTTCCTTTCTTTATGGTTTGTCTGAAGCAGTCGTCCAGGCGGGGTCGTTTTCGTAGTTAAGCGGTTTCCCTCTAGCCCATGTGTTAGTACAGTTGCTCACGCCCGTATCTTCGATATACAGGAGCATGACCACTACGTATAGCCCTGGCAGGCCGCTAATCAAGGAGGTTACGTGTGACGAATAGCAAGGTTGAAGGAGAAGTGTGTTGAGGTGGCACTGCATTCGGCACAGTGTGGTGGCGCTGAAGTAGGACGTAGAGCCCTGAGAGGAACTCGAGTAGGAGAGACAGCACAGTTCGCGTTCGCTTGAGCGACGAGCGGTGATCCAGTTCACTTTAGTGGAAGGTTGTCTACAGCATCGATGTTGTTACAGCTTCGGCGGTCATCTATTTTCGCATGAATGTAGCTGTCCGCGTTTTTCTTTATCTGATTCCCTCCGTTCCTCCTTAATGTCGCGTCGATAAGGCCGTGCGCTTGTAGAAGTTCTATTCTAAAAGTTCTATTCTAGAAGTTCTAAAACTAGCAGTTCTATTCAACCGGTATTCTATACTTGACCATGGTGTAAGAATATTAGGCTGTTGACGCTGAGCGTGCCTGAGCGGCCAGATAATGTTCGGCCTCGCGGGTGCAACGGGCTGCGAGCTGAAAAATGGCACCGTGGCCAAAGGAACACAGCAAAATGGCACTAGAGCATTGAAATTCCTGTTTTCTGAAAGGTTTTCAGCCGGCATTTCACACCCAATGCTTCGAAGATGTTACCAACCAAGATGTAAAGTGCTGTCGATTGCTACGATACTGGGGCTCTCACGGTGGGTCGAGTTTCCTACTTTATGAGACTGTGTGATTAAACCACACCACCACTGTGGTAGGCCTTAGCATGCGCCACACGGTGCTGCCGCAAGAGGGTCGGCGACTGCTAACGACAAGTCAGCAATGACAGAGATAATTGTGGAAAAGTTAAATTTGTCCTCCCCCCCCCCCCCCCGAAGAGTTTACTGAGAAATATCGCTAGAAAACAGAATCTTCGAAGAGGACAAGTGCCGTAGCCAGCTGAGTCATTCACCACGTAAGCGCTTCGAGTTTGTATGGGCATTGCATCAGCAAGGCTCCCAGGATGAATACGGGTGGTCATATATTGAAAAACCGAATTGTGACAGCATCTCGCAGGCCACCTGTATTGAAGAAACACGTCAAGATTGTAATCAGACCAAGAGGGGGACTTAACCAAGACAGGGCCCGCCATTATTGTAAGGGATATCGTCAATGCGGCCGCACTCAACCCATCACAGACCATCGAGGACGTAATCTGTCCCAACTGCAAAGTATTATGGTTGCTAGCACTCCTGAGAGGCACAACACGGAGAAATACTCCAGAATTAGCCTAATCCTGGTTGGAGGCGAGGACTCCGAGGTCGGCGCCTACAAAACGGCTCCACACAGCACGTTCATGGGTGTCATACGCAACACTGACATCAGTGATGGTCCGGCGGTCCTGGAAAGTAACGTTGTCAACGACAGGAATTCACTAGTCCTCGCTGTACTTAACCATGTGGGGTACTTCGGACAGTTCGGGACTTAGGTTGGAATGGCCGCTTTGGCACATTGAGTAGCACTCTTCGCTTCAACTCTGCGTGAAATCCCGTGAAAAATCATGTCCTCTGTAAAATCTTTGGCGTAGTAATGGCCCGTAGACATTACGTTTTGGTCTACCTTTGGTATTGCACGAGGCCACTGTCCCGTACGATCACTGTCAGACGGCACTTTGAAGAGCGGCACGCGCTCCACACCAGTCCGATAGCCAAAAGGGCCGTTCGGTACAAGACAAGTTTTACCCATTGCGGAAACCTCTCAGATATTCTTCGTTACCTTCATCGATAGAATGCATTAAACGCACGCGAACAAAAAGCATGACTTCTCCACAGCGTGGTCACACATACCAGCAGAAAGACCCAGTATAGGCCGCATGTGCATTTCTGCCGAACGTGCTGCCAAGACGGCTGACCCCGCTCGTCACAGTGTCATCTAAGAAGGCACCGATAAAGCTGCCAGATAACTGATAACGGCCCTAGCATTATCTGGACCTACTGGCATTGCGCTTTTCAGCGCATTGTGGGGAGAGTGTCAGCACTTGTCTATTGTTACACCGCGAACTTAACAGGGCCATACTTGCCCTAATAACGTTATGGATAAGGTAACTCTAGCATTAGTACGAAGGTTGCATGGTTTAAAGAGTAGCATATCACTGCAAACATGACCCCGACTGTCTAGGAACTATACATCTTGTACCATTGTTATCAATGTATTTAAGCGAAGTAAGTGTTTCGAACTTTTACTGGCAACAATAGCTCACAGTTATTAAATACCAATGTGTTCACCTAATGATTTCCGACAGTATACACTCATATGAGCTACAAGGAGGTGAACTAGAGGCACATGAATCTTCATGAATAGAATAACCATTCAAAAATCAGGCAAGCTACCACAGAGACCTCACTGAAGTAAAACATGTTTTGCCCACATATTTCACGTCCTTCGATAGAGTTGTAATGCGGAGTGCTCCTTGAGGCAATGTCCATGAGCAGGCTTGCTTTTTTTCAGACTAGGGGCCAGTCATGACGACGAAAATCTAACACTTCCCATCGAAGGCTATCCCGATGCACTTAACTGTTCTTGGAAGGATGGATACTTGATGAGCACAGCGCCTCATGGAGAGAATTCGCACAAGTTTTCAAACTGCTCAATGGCCCAAATCAAGATATTTCTCTGGTAGGTGAAGGCAGTTGAATATCACGAGCTCTTAGAGTGGGAAAGAACTGCTTTGTTCTACAATGCGGCTTAAGGACGCAGGTTCATTTCTGTGCTCCACCAACCAGTCATTGGTATAATGGCGCCTTCTTAAGTAGTAGTCCAGACTACGCCACAATGAGCCAGTGACTGCGATGAAGGGGACATATAGTATACGCTCGATCTTCATGGGCTGGTAATAAAACGAAGGAGCTCTTATTGGAGCAATTTTCATTACTGACAATTTGATGAGGGCTACGTTGTTCATAATTTCAGCAGAGGTTGTAACAATGCGGAGCGAGTATTTGTGATATCACCAAGATCTCGGGGTGGCATTCTCTGATGATGCAACTACATCATGTCACGTGATGGGGGCATCACTAAACTTGTATTTTATAAGCCACTGGCAGAGTCATTTTGAAGGCGGTGCAACACCACCTAACACCCCACCTAACACCACAACACCATGTCGTGCAGAGCACGACATGTGGTAGGAGAGTAACCTTGGAATCTACCGTAGAGATTAGTGGAATTTATTACGCGAATGGCTCGTGTCTTGTGGCGAGTGTGGTAACAGGTTATATACCTTGGTGCATTACCAAATGTGAATATGGTTATCCGGTTGAAACCTTTTAGTATTTACCATACTCGGAGATGGAAACAGGACACTCGGAGCGTGTGGCCGCCGGCACATGTGCTGCCGCTCGTGGGTGCTCGGGAAACCAAAGTGTTTCATTGTGGCATAGAGTGACGGGGAGAGCACCTACAGAGCAGGATTACCCTTTCCGGCCACTAAACAGTCGGCGTTTAGTTCACAAACTTCACAAAGCCAGCGTGACGCTGCAAGACTAGCGTGTTTTCGCATGCCGTCCGAATAGGCTCAGTGGCGCACGCCATGTATACAGCGGCGCCAGTAGACGTCGCTCTCGTTCTGCACACCTAAAGATGTGGCATGCATGCTCCGCAAGTAAGAAACACAATTCAGCTAAAAAAAATTTGAATGACGTGCGTTTATAGACATGATAAATAAGCTGCACAAATACATAGAAAGTTTGTCGTGCTTCTTGTGACGACTAAAAAGAAAAGCAGTAGTCACTAGCCTGTTCTCGTGCAAGATTAGAAAAAATGCGTTAGTATTTTGTTGTTTCGCCTAAGCAGCCAATACTGTAGCTTTTCTGCGTGGCAAACATTCGTACAGCTACAAGCCATGGAAGAGCGAGCCATATTCTGCCATTTTTATTCAACAATAGCCCCCAATTTGCCACATGAACTCCAATGCACGATATTGTTGCCTTGTTGCGCAGGCTTGCGAATAACTTTCATGTCCTGACATGAACCACGAAGCATAGTTTCTGAGCTTCTATGGAGACGTTTATCTTGTCTACGGGTGCATGCAAGGTGCAATTGTCTAGCTTAATCTTGCCTCATACCTGAACAGAATGTCGACCGCATCATCTAAGCGCGCAGAACGAGAGGGTCGTCTGCTGGCGCCGCAATGTAAGTGATGCACAGCGGCGAACCAGTTCGATCAACCATGCGTGCGAATGTGCGTGTGCGCGCGAGCCTCGCAACGCCTCACTGACAGTGTGCACTTTGTGAACTAAATGTCACATTTTTAGAGACTGGTAGGAGTAATGCTGCTCCGTAGGGGTTTTCTTCCTCACTCTATACCGCAATGCAACGCAGTGATTCCGTGAGCAAAGTACAAAGTGTCACCAATTTTTGAAAGCGAAGCTGTCAAAGCTCGCCGTAGTTAGTCTGTAGGAAAAGAACATTCAACATCATGAACAGGCACGGGATCACCACGTTCGCGCATTTGTCTTCAACTCCTGCTGCTTAACTCCTAGAACAGCTGAGCCAATTTTTCCGGCTTGGCCTAAAATAACTCTGGTTGGCGAGATGATCAGTACAGAGAAATAGAAAGAAAAAAGGAGGAAAAGAATTCCTGGCGAAAAAAAAAATCTTCATGAAGTGGTCTTCGAACTCAGATACTCTCTAAACCAAAGCGAGCATCCGAACTACTCTGTTGTTGTTTTTTCTTCCTTTACTACGGGCTTGTTAACGCTGCCTATAGAGGAATAACAGACATTTACAATAATAGACAATACTACGACGATGTCGAGATCATCAACAAAAAACTGATGAACAAAAGGTACTGGCTTTCCTTGAAATTCGATTAAGTGTGCAAAATGTTCTACCCTGCATGGCCTGGCAGGCCCTCTAGCAGAGCGTATCATAGTCTTGTGCGATGTAGTGCAGCAAGGGAGTGTGAATCGGAAGGGTGATAAGGAGATATGGTGTCAGAAGGAGATAAAGGAGAAGGGTAGAGAGTAAAGTATAGTGTAGTAACAATGGGAAATAGAGAAGCAAAGAGGGGAAGAAATGTCTGGAAGAGAAAGAGATGATAAAAGAAAAAAAATAGAAAAGAAACAGAGAGAAGGGAAGAACATTAGCAAAACCTAACAACAAAAGCAATGAGCAAGGTGCGTCATTTCATTTTCAGTGAAGTTCCAGAGCATATTCTCCGTCCTTTTATTGCGGGTCTTTGACGTCATGCGGAACCATGTCCCTCTCCGATGTGATTACGGAATAGAAACATCCCTTATTATTTTGGTTCAACTTCACGCCTCAACATGAAATCAGTGCTCTCCGCGAAATTAAAGATTGCGATGAAAAAAAAACTGCTTGGCCATGTGTGTTATTCGCGCTTGACTTGGTCATTTTAATGGCAGGGCAGGAATAGGAAACCTCGTATAACTGTAACGAATTGGTTATAGCCCTTATTTTATTATTTGTTTTTCTTTTCTCCCTCTAGTTCAAGTATTATGGCCATATTTGTTGTTTTTTTTCAATGCGCGCAGTGTGAGTGTACATCATCATCATCATAATCATCATCAGCCTGACTACGTCTACTGCAGGACAAAGGCCTCTCCCATGTTCCGCCAGTTAACCCGGTCCTGTGCTTGCTGCTGCCAATTTATACCCGTAAACTTCTTAATCTCATCTGCCCACCTAACCTTCTGTCTCCCCCTAACCCGCTTGCCTTCTCTGGGAATCCAGTGTTACCCTTAATGACCAGCGGTTATCCTGTCTACGCGCTACATGCAGGGCATGTAGCGCGTACAAGCATGAGTGTACATGCTGGTGTTATATTTTATTTTCAATGCGCGCCATGGTTAGTGTACATGCCTTGGTTCTCTGTATCTTTCTATTTTTTATGTACTTCTCAGCTGTTTCATTTTTTGCTTGTATTTAAACTTGGCATTAAATGTTGTCTTGTAAAATTGTGTTCCCACACCTGCGAAATAAAATCCCACTTGGGGTTGACAGTATTAATAAACAAAGCAACAAACAAGCGTAATTTACGAGGATGTTATTTTTTTTTCTTACGCAGCACTTTGTCGGAGTCTTGCATACAGGTCCATACAAAAGCCAACTACTCGAACAAATTTTATCCTGGGCAAAATATGACTGCAGACACGTTTTGTAAAAATAAACATCCAGAACATGACGACGTGGAAGCACAAAAGGTACGTGCTCTTGTCACTGTATTATTACTATGTATTCATTTAAATGTAGCGCGAGCGTTTTCCCCATTCTCGCTACTTGGAGTTGACCCTCGCGCTTAAATGCAATATCGAAGTTCAAGTTGTGTGAAAAGTAAAATATTCAACACGAATATTCTATTTCAGTTTTTTTTTTTCTGCACCCAATCGAAAGTCACCCTAAGAGTATCTGGGGTTTAACGTCCCAAAACCATGAGACGATTACGAGAGCCGCCGCGCATGTAGCGGAGGGCTCTAGAAATGAAATTTAGACCAGCTGGTGTTCTTTAACATGCACCTAATCTCATCTTCTCGGTTTCAAGCACTTTTGCCTCAATCGAAAATGCAGCTGCCGCAGCCTGCATTCAATTCCTTGTCCCTGGCGTTACTATCATGGTAGCGTAATAATCGGGGAAATACATTATATTGCCGCATTCAACCTGCAGAGGAGAGCTCGCACAGCCAGAGAGGAAGACGAAGCTCTTGCCCGGTACTCTTTACTAATTTGGATAAATTCAAAGATTTTGAGTATTTGAGCTATTTCTGGAATAAACAGTGGTGTGTATCTTGCCAGTTAGAGGTCACTTATACCAGATTGCACTGTGCAGTTCCACAACTAAATTATTACCTTAACAAAGCTCGACTCAAGGCGTCACCGCTATGCATTTGGTGCAACGAAATTGAAACAATTGAACATTTCTTTTTATTCTGCCAACGTTATTTTTATCAGAGAAAAATATTTTTAGTAGCTCCATTACAAAAGCTAGGAATACAAGTAAATCTACCAGTAATTTTATCACTTGGCGGAACTTCATTTGGTTACTGCCACAGGGATGTATGCTCCACTGTGCTTGCTTACATCAACGCAACAAAAAGATTACCTTGCTAGTGAACCCCAACCTTTTCAGATATTTAGTTTGTAATTCGTAGTTATGTCTATCAAAAACAAGAGATGGTTTGACCGCTTGCTCAGCAAACATTTTTTCTGTAGTATTATTTTTAAACTACTTTTTCAGATTGGCTTCATTTTCATTTTAGTTTCATTTAAGTATCCTGCCGCCCGGTTCTTGGCCCATCCCCCTCTGTGGGTGAGCGCCATCCTTAAGAGGTCATCATTATCATCATCAACATCATCATCATCATCACGAGCGCCTTTCATTTTTAATTAAAGTGAGCTCTTCTATATCGGACTCCTGCTGTGTCTGCGTCGTGACACTGGTGGAGGTGCTGGGTACATGTCCAGGACACCTTCCAACAGCCCGTGTCTAGTCCACAAAGACTTCCGCTCGTCGAAACACCCGTTCACTGCGCCAGCCGCCGGCTGTTAGGCCTGAGCCCTGAGTTCGGTCCTTGGACGGAAAACATAACCGCGCCGGGAAGCAGTTGCCCCACCATGACGAGCCCAAGAACGACACAGATCACTGTTTTCACCCCTAAAACTCATGTGGACTTCCATGGCAACACATATGAGGACGCAGATGATTGGCATGAGGAGTTCGAGCGCACAGCCAACGTTAACGGGTGGAACGCCGCACAGAAGTCAAGACGGGGCTCGCACGTGGTTCACGAATCGCGTGTGGTCAAAGTTAGACGAGTTCTGGCGGAAGTTCCTGGACACCTTCGCAAACGTCGAAAGGCGGGAACATGCACAACGACTCCTCGAATCACGGTTTCAAAAGGCCAACGAATCTGTTGCTATGTTTGTTGAGGACATGGCTCGTCTCATTCATCGAGCCGATCCCGATATGTCCGAGAACAGAAAGATCAGCCACCTCATGCGTGGTGTTAAAGAGCAGCTGTTTGCTGGTCTCGTACGGAACCCACCTTCAAGCGTCGACGAATTTTCGAAGGAGGCGACCGCCATCGAGCGCGCACTACACCTATGGTACCGCCAGTACGACCGTCCAAACAAAAGCGGACAAATCAGTGCAACCGCCGTGACCACTGTGACACCTGACGAGCGTTCTTTGCGTGACCTGATACGCGAAATTGTGCAAGAAGAGGTGAAGAAGCTCGCCGCCACACCGAATGACTGCGCGATTGCGTCGGTCACAGAAGTTGTTCGCCCAGAAATAAGGCAAGCGCTTTCACTTCCCAAGCCGAACACTCAAATAGTTAGGCCAACATATTGTTACGTGAAGGAGACTGACTCAGAGGGGTAGTCACCGATGGATTTACAGACGGTTAGGCGAGCAGCGCCAGCCACACAGATTAGCTCGTGCCAGTCTATCTGCTTCGTCTTCTTCAGCTCCATGCACTGGCACGTAGCATGACCCCCGGCGGCGGAGGCACCGTCCCGGTGCTTTAAAGGTCGTTATCTGACGCATTATTGTAGGGCTTGATCCGCGAGACGTGTACGATATCACTGGGCCGCATAGTAGATGATGATGGGCAGATGGGGCTGATCTCGTAGGTGACAGGTGTTACTTGACGCAATATACGATAGGGTCCCGTGTAATGAGACAGAAGTTTTTCGGATAGGCCCAGCCGACGATGAGGGGACCAGAGTAAAACGAGGGTACCGGGAGCGAAATGTACGTCTCTATGTTCCGCATCGTACCGACGGCATTGGTTGGTTTGCGACGCCATCAGCCGAGCGCGAGCGAGCTGACGGGCATGATCGGCTCGCGCAATCGCGTCGCGGGCATACTCGCTGGTGGACGAGGTGTGAGCTGAGATGACTGTGTCCAGTGGTAAAGTCGGCTCTCTTCCGTACAATAGGTAGAACGGCGAAAAGCCCGCTGTGTCGTGACGGGATGAATTATACGCGAAAGTTGCGTAGGGTAAGGCAAGGTCCCAGTCTCGGTGGTCGGGCGACACGTACATAGCGAGCATATTTGTTAAAGTGCGGTTAAATCGTTCCGTAAGGCCGTTTGTTTGAGGGTGGTAAGCGGTTGTCAGTGTGTGTTGCGTCGAACAAGAACGCAAAATGTCGGCGATGACTTGGGATAAAAATGTACGGCCACGGTCTGTGAGAAGCTGTCTCGGCGCACCGTGAATCAATATAACGTCCCGTAACAAGAAGTCAGCGACGTCGGTTGCACAGCTGGTCGGTAGAGCTCGCGTAATAGCGTAGCGTGTAGCGTAGTCTGTGATAACGGCTATCCATTTGTTTCCCAATGTTGATGTGGGAAAAGGACCAAGCAGGTCTAACCCAACACGGTAAAATGGTTCCGCGGGTATGTCAATTGGTTGAAGATGGCCAGCGGGTAGCAGCGATGGTGTCTTACGACGTTGGCATAGGTCACATGTGGCGACGTATCGGCGTACCGAACGAGCAAGGCCTGGCCAGAAAAAACGGCGCCGGATGCGCTCGTACGTGCGGGATACGCCAAGGTGTCCAGCCGTGGGAGCGTCGTGAAGTTCGGTGAGAACACAGCGGCGCAAATGCTTAGGCACAACAATGAGAAGGTCGGGCCCGTCTAGTCGGAAATTGCGACGGTATAGCACACCTTTTTGAATGACAAAGCAGCGGACGGAAGCATCATTTGTGGAGGATTCCATACGGCTGATGATGTCAAGCAGCTCTGGATCACGCTTCTGTTCTTCCCCAATATTAAGGAAGTCGGACACTGACAAGATAGAGTTCTCCGTGGGCTCGTCAGTGTCCTCAGGATCGTCGACAGGGTACCGGGAGAGGCAATCGGCATCACGGTGTAGGTGGCCAGATTTGTAGACCACCGAATAGGAAAACTCTTGCAGGCGCAAAGCCCAGCGACCAAGGCGGCCTGATGGATCTTTCAGAGAGTTCAGCCAGCAGAGTGCGTGGTGGTCGGTAACTACCGAAAATGGGCGTCCGTATAGATAAGGTCGAAATTTCGCTACCGCCCATACAAGAGCCAAGCACTCACGCTCTGTTATCGAATAGTTACGTTCAGGGGCGGATAGGAGGCGGCTGGCATATGCAATAACGCAATCATGGCCATGTTGTTTCTGAGCCAGCACTGCACCAATGCCATGCCCACTTGCATCTGTACGGATTTCCGTAGGGGCAGCAGGGTTGAAGTGTGCCAGAATCGGAGGGGTAGTGAGAAGAGCGACGAGAGTCGAGAACGCAGAAGCCTCTTCGGAGCCCCATGAAAACGGGACTTCTTTCTTGAGGAGCTGCGTAAGCGGCCTCGCTATGTGCGCAAAATTTTTCACGAAGCGTCGGAAGTAGGAGCATAGTCCGATAAAGCTGCGTACATCCTTCGCAGATCGTGGTACAGGAAAGTTTTTGACGGCGCTGATTCTTGCCGGGTCTGGTTGTACACCGTTGGCGTCTACTAAATGGCCAAGCACTGTGATTTGATGGCGTCCAAAGTGACATTTGGACGAGTTGAGCTGCAGGCCAGCGCGACGGAAGATTCCCAGGATGGCTGAGAGGCGCTCTATGTGAGTTTCAAACGTTGGTGAAAAGACGATGACGTCGTCCAAGTAGCACAAACATGTGGACCATTTGAATCCTCTGAGCAGGGAGTCCATCATTCGTTCGAAGGTGGCTGGAGCGTTACAAAGGCCGAAGGGCATGACCTTGAACTGATATAGGCCATCGGGGGTGATGAATGCCGTCTTTTCACGGTCCATTTCATCTACCTCTATCTGCCAGTAGCCGGAACGAAGGTCTATGGAGGAAAAATAGTGGGACCCATAGAGGCAATCAAGCGCATCATCTATTCGTGGCAGAGGGTAGACGTCTTTTTTGGTAATTTTGTTTAGGTGTCGATAATCCACACAGAAACGCCATGCACCGTCTTTCTTGCGGACTAGCACTACAGGAGAAGCCCAAGGACTGCAAGATGGCTCAATGATGTCCTTGGCGAGCATTTTGTCGACCTCACTTTGGATGATGTGACGCTCGGCCGCCGACACCCGATATGGGCGCCTATGAATAGGATGCTCATTACCAGTGTTTATGCGGTGGCTCATACCGGTAGCTTTCCCCAACGGACGGCCGCTGATGTCAAATACGTCGATGTAGGACAGCAGAACCCGGTGGAGCTCATCAGTCTGCTGCGGTGTTAAGTTGGAAGCGATCATCGAAGTAATAGCGCTGTCGGAGCAAGTGGCAGACTGATGTTGAGCGTGGGGTTCAGAAGGGGCGGCCATCGCGAAAACATCTACCGCATTGTCTTCTAAGGTGCAGAGCAACGCTAAAGACATCCCTTGCGGCAAAACTTGAGGTGTCAAGCTAAAGTTGACAACTGGGAGGCACGTAGAATTTCCTGCGACGGACAGAATGGTGTGCGGTAATGTAATGCCACGGCTTATGAGAACATCGGTAATAGGGGTCAGAACATAGTCACCGTCGGGAACTGGTGGTATTGAGACGAGCTCTATGTAGGTCAGTGTCTGTGGAGGGAGGCGCGCGTGTCCCGTTGTGCAGAGGCGACTCGGCCGTTGTGTAAGAGGTTCTGTTGCGGGCAAGTGTAGACGGAGCGTACTGGTTGAACAGTCTATGAGGGCAGAATGCGCGGATAGGAAGTCGAGGCCTAAGATTACGTCGTGGGGGCATTTATCAAGGACGGTGAAGAGAACAACTGTGTGTCGATCCGCAATGCTCACACGAGCGGAGCACATTCCAACGATCGATGCTATGCCACCATCCGCAACACGGACGAACTGGGTGGTCGCAGGTGTGAGAACCTTCTTGAGCTTGCGGCGAAAATCACTCGTCATCACGGAAAGTTGGGCGCCGGTGTCGACAAGAGCAGTGACATGTAGGCCGTCTACTTGTACGTCTATGAGGTTCCGTTTTGTCGGTATCGTCAAAAGAGGATTTTCGGTCAGTCCGAGCGATGCAGCGCCACCTCCGGGGGCTGCAACGCTTAGTTTTCCGTCGGAGAACCTCGTGGGAAGGCGGGGGAAGATGGTCGGCGGGGCTGTGGAGAACGAGACTGGCGACGTTGGGGGGATGGAGAGCGGGAGTAGCGGCGTTCAGAAGCAGGTTCCTGGGCAAAATGGTCGCGGTTGGTCTCATGGCGATAGGCAGGACGTGCATATAAGGGACGAGAGGACGGTTGTGCAGGAGGACCCCAGCGACTTCTGCAATGGCGAGAAATGTGCCCGATTCTGTGACACGAGAAGCATATCGGCTTGTCATCGTGTGTTCGCCATGCGGACGGATTACGGAACGTTGAGGGAGAGCCGGTCGGGAAGGGACGTGCAGGCGTGTATCGGGGCTAGTAGTCGGTGCGGGTAGGCGGTGAGATAGAGTGAATTCCCAAGCTGGCGATTTCCTGCCGGACGACTGCTTGAATGAGAGGCAACGTAATTGGCGGAGAGGGGTCAGGGGACGTTGTTCCCACCTTAGCTGGAGCAGCCGCTTCAAGCTCCCGCCTGACGATTCGCGTCAAGTTGTCACAGTTGTCTGGTGGATGATATGTGTCGAGACATGAGGACGTCGCAGTGGTGTTCGGGAGGCGCTGGAACTGATGGGAGATGCGTCTGCTTTTAGCTTGTTGGAACCGGCGGCATTCTTGAATGATGGCATCAACAGACGACACATTGTTGAATACCAACAAGTTGAACGCATCGTCGGCGATACCCTTGAGGATATGGGCAACTTTTTCAGGTTCAGACATATTTTCGTCAGCTTGGCGGCATAGTGAAAGGACAGCCTGAATATAACCGATGTAGGGCTCCGTGGAAGATTGTGCGCGAGTCGACAACTCATTTTTCGCAGCTTCACGACGACCAGAGATGTTGCCAAAAAGCTCACGGATCTTTGCCTTGAAGCTGTCCCAGCTTGTTATGTCATGCTCGTGGTTATCAAACCAAACACGAGGTGTTCCGTCGAGATAAAAGATGACGTTTGCCAGCATAAGAGTGGGATCCCACCTGTAAGTGGCGCTGACGCGTTCGTAGAGGCGTAGCCACTGGTCGACGTCGGAACCCTCGCTGCCCGAGAACACGCCGGGGTCTTTGAGCGCGGGAAGCGTCACGAATGTTGTTGCGGGCGCTGGGTTGACAGGTCGGGCAGAAGGGGGAGCGACCGGAGAGGATGTAGCCGAGTCTTGGGTGGTCATGTTGTAAGCCGCGAGTGAGCGTCCGCTTCGGAGTTCCGTGGCGAGGACGGGGATCGCACAACTCCACCAAATATGTTACGTGAAGGAGACTGACTCAGAGGGGTAGTCACCGATGTATTTACAGACGGTTAGGCGAGCAGCGCCAGCCACACAGATTAGCTCGTGCCAGTCTATCTGCTTCGTCTTCTTCAGCTCCATGCACTGGCACGTAGCAATATGCAGATATTCTCCGTCGACAGCCTAGATCTAACGTGCCGCCACCTCAGCAGTACCACCAGCAACAGCCGCCGACAGTGCCTTGGTACTACAGAGAAACGTCGACGCCGATGCGACCCCCACTCCGCAAAATCGACATATGGCGTACCCCTGACTACAGGCCCCTGTGCTTCCATTGTGGGGAAGCAGGCCACATCGTGCGGTATTGTCCTGATCGCGTTGCTGGGTATCAAGGATTTTCGTCCACTACCCCTCAGTGCTATTTCGACGGAAGACGCAACGTTGAAACGAGCACGACGATCCTGCGGGATGTTCCTCCTGGGTTCCGGTCACGCTCGCCCTCCCCAGGTCATTTTCCCCAATCTAATAGAGGTAGCACCACGGACATGGCGAGAGGAAGATCTCCCAGTCCACGCCGGGGAAACCAAAAGCAGCGACCTTAGGGTGGAAGGTTACGAATTGCCGAAGATTTGAAAATCCCCCATTACCGCCGCACGAAGTGCCGCACATTTAGAATGAACCGACGAAAGACGAGATTGTCACTACCGACATTACACTTTCAATTGACGGTCACGACGTGACCGCACTGGTCGACACTGTTGCGGACTTTTCAATAATGAGTGCGAATCTGGCCGACAAACTGAAGAAGGTAAAAATGAAATGGACGGGGCCGCAAATTAGAGGAGCCGGAGGCCAGCTGCTGACGCCTACCGGAAAATGCACCGCACGAATAAAGATCGGGGATTCATCATTCGTGGCAACCTTCGTTATTCTTTCTGAGTGTTGTAAAGAGGCCATCTTGGGTATGGCTTTCTTGCGGAAGTACGGTGCCATCATAAATATACCGGACGGTGTACTGACCTTCTCAGCGGACCATAGCGCAGCGCTACAGCGCAAGCCCATGCGCGTGATTGACGACGTGACCATGCCACCGTTGTCATGCTGCCTCGTCTCTGTCACGTGTAACACGCAGCATACTGGAGAAGGTGTCGCGGAACAAATATCGATGCTTTTACTCTCTCGAGGAATCGCTATTGCCAGAAGTCTTGTCAGTGTAGTGTCTGGGCAAGCAGAGGTCCTGTTGACAAACTTCAGCAACGAGCGTCGACACATTACAGAGGGTACTACAGTTGCATACTCCGAAGAAATCGTAGAACTCCGCGAGTGCTTCGCAGTACAACAGGCAGAGAACCCGGCCGCTTCAACACCACTGCCTGTCGACGTGAGCACAGATTTATCGCCAGCGCAGAGGCAGAGTCTTCTAGATATTCTCGGCCAGTTTGAAGGTTGTTATTCGTTGACCTCGAGGGTAAATCAAACGCCACTGACAAAGCACCGAATCATAACGGAAGAGACGGCAAGACCAATTCGACAAAACCCATACCGCATGGCACCGAAAGAACGCGACGCGAAGCAAACCAAGAACAAGTCCAGAAAATGCTCAATGATGACATCATTCAACCGTCAAAGAGCCCTTGGGCATCACCGGTAGTGCTAGTTAAGAAAAAAGACGGCAGCTTACGCTTCTGTGTGGACTACCGCAAGCTGAACCGCGTGACAAACAAAGACGTATACCCACTACCGCATATTGACGATTCACTTGACAGGCTGAGGCATGCACGCTTCTTCTCGTCGATGGACCTGAAAAGCGGTTATTGGCAAATCGAGGTCGATGAGCGGGACAGAGAAAAGACTGTTTTTGTTACGCCCGACGGGCTTTACGAGTTTAAAGTCTTGCCCTTCGGATTGTGCTCAGCCCCAGCAACATTTCAGAGACTGATGGATACCATCCTATCAGGCCTTAAGTGGCAGACGTGTCTGGTATACCTCGACGACGTCATTGTTTTCTCACCAACATTCGAGAAACATCTAAGACGGTTGCTATAAGTATTTCGAGCAATACTGTCCGCTGGCTTATCGCTGAAACCTGAGAAATGTCATTTCGGTTCCAAGGAACTCCGATTCTTAGGACATGTGGTGAGCCATGAAGGTGTTCGTCCGGACCCCGACAAGATCGACGCCGTTCGAAAACTTTCGGTGCCAACAAAAAAGAAGGCCGTAAGACGGTTTCTTGGCCTTTGCACCTACTACCGCAGGTTTATTGCCAATTTCTCGCACATAGCATCGCCCTTAACACGCATAACGAGAGACGATGTTCCATTTTTATGAGGCAAAGAGGAACAAGCAGAATTTGACGGTCTACGACAGCACCTGCAGACACCACCTGTGCTTGCTCACTTTGACGAGGACGCTCCAACCATGATACACACTGATGCCAGCAACGTAGGTTTAGGCGCTGTACTCGTCCAGTGGCAAGACTCAGCCGAGAGAGTGATTGCATATGCAAGTAGGACGCTTTCCCGTGCCGAGTCCCATTATTCCACAATGGAAAAGGAATGTCTTACTGTAGTATGGGCAGTTCTGAAGTTTCGCCCATACCTCTACGGCCGTCCCTTCCACGTAGTCAGCGACCACCACTCCATTTGCTGGCTGACCAACTTGAAGGACCCATCCGGTCGGCTAGCGCGCTGGAGCTTACGCCTACAAGAATTCGATATGACGGTCGTCTATAAGCCGGGGCGGCAGCACTCTGATGCTGATTGCTTATCCAGGTCGCCAATAAAGCAAGATGATGTCTCAGAAGATGATGACATGGCATTTTTAGGAGTGGTATAGACAGTCACCATTTCGTCTAAACAGAAAGAATACAGTGAGTTACTCCCTCTTATTATTTTCTTAAAGGCCAGTCTACAAGCGTTCCCAAGATATTTGCAAGGAGCCTGCAATCATTCTGCTTGCGCAGTGGTGTCCTATACAAGAAGAGCTTTGCCCCCAGCGGAAATGCCCACTTACTTGTCGTCCCGACATCCATTCGCGATGAGATCCTTAGTGCTTGCCACGATGAGCCAACCTCCGGTCACCTGGGATACACGCGCACATTGGCCAGAATCCAACAGAAGTACTACTGGCCGAATCTTCCAGGCACTGTAAAGCATTACGTCCGCACGTGCCTCGATTGTCAACGACGAAAATCGCCACCTTTAAAACCAGCCGGATTGTTGCAACCAGTTCAAGTGCCCACCATGCCTTTTGCCCAAATCGGAATGGATCTCCTTGGACAATTTCCGACTTCGCATACTGGAAACAAGTGGGTGATTGTCGCTACAAACTATCTTACTCGCTACGCAGAAATAAAGGCTTCATCAAGTGTAACCGCAGTAGAAGCGGCACGATTTTTCATTGAAGATATCGTTCTGAGGCATGGTGCTCCTAGAATTATATTAACAGACAGAGGTACCGCTTTCACGGCCATGCTCCTCAAGTCAGTGCTTGAGTTGAGTGGAACAGCGCATCCAAAAACTATTTCCTACCACCCACAAACCAAAGGCTTAACAGAACGCCTCAACAAGACAATTGCTGATATGCTCAGTATGTACATCGACGTGGATCATAAAAATTGGGACGACGTTTTACCATACGTGACGTCTGCCTATAATACGGCGCAGCAGGAAACTACATGGAGCATGCCATTTAGTCTTCTTTATGGCCGTGAAGTGACGACAAAGCTTGATTCCGTGCTGCTGCACGACTGCGAGGATACAGACACGGATGTTCAAGCCTTTACCCAACGAGCTGAAGAGGCACGGCAGCTAGCACGCGTGCGAATCGCCTGGCAGCAGAGTTATGACGCACAACGTTATAACCGGTGACACCGATATGTCAGTTATCAACCATGCGAGAAAGTGTGAGTCTGGAGCCCTATTCGCCGACGCGGCCTTTCTGAAAAGTTACTGAAGAAGTACTTTGGTTCTTACAATGTTATACGGCGCCTAAGTGACGGGAATTATGAGGTCATCCCTGACAGTTTCTCGCGAGCTCAAAAATCTGAAGTCGTACACGTTGTGCGGATGAAGCCATATTGCAGTGAGCCAGTTGCGTAATACGTCAACTACATACACCGCGTATTCTGTAGCTGAGCATCGGGTCGATCCTCTTCCTGGAGGGAGGCAAATGCCGCATTCAACCTGCAGAGGAGAGCTCGCACAGCCAGAGAGAAAGACGAAGCTCTTGCCCGGTCCTCTTTACGAGCGCCTTTCATTTTTAAAGTGAGCTCTTCTATATCAGACTCCTGCTGTGTCTGCGTCGTGACAATATTTCATTCGGATCTGTACTGTGTTCTAAATTCGTGCTCGCAAATTTGTTTCAAATTCTCACTTTCAACAACATAAGTGCCTACTAATACGCACAAGCGTGAAACATTCCAAGTTTCATCATCCTTACAGACAGTGTATTTTGGTGACTATAAGTTCTACATGCGTTGAAAAGCGTGGTGTTTTAGTGTGCTGAAGTAACTGTTTTTACAAAAAGACTGATTCCGCCACGTTTAAAACTGTATCAGACAAGCTTTTAACAACTGCAAACTAATAGCTTGTATTTAATTCATAGCATGATTGAAACGTCCCAAATAATGAAGGAAGCACATTCTGAAATGATAGTAACACATCCTTCTTCAATTCTACGGCTGTATCACTCATCTTTTCTATAGCAGCCCTTCTCAACAGTGGAGTTGTTTAGGCCAGCCATAATCTGTCGAACGCGAACACGAAAGAGTGCCGCACAGAGACACCACGTGTTACCTAACAACCGATTGCACAGCTGTTCTGGCTCGCTATCCCTTACACTGTTCCGCCCCGAGCCCACTGGCTTGTACAGAGCTCGCAACTCACTTAAAAGTCTGGGCACTTTACGCGTAACAACATGGGCAAAACGTATGTCAGGACCAAGGTTGCATGCGCTCTTACATTCCGTATGAAGCCAGAGCGTGGTGGCATAGCTTTTACCATGGATTTGTTAGCCTTACCTTATTGTAGCCATTCTTCGCGTATTATCCGAATGACGGACATATGAACACTTTTGATTGCCTCTTACTATCTGGGTCACCGCTGCCGTGGTCGTCATCTTTTCTATATGCACTGTTTAGAATGCGGGATTTGATCCAACAGCAACACCAACGCTGGGCTCGTGCTTGTAAACACTGCAACCTCTGTGGACGACTGGTCACGCTGTCTTGCCGCTGATAAACATAACGTCCTCAGACCTCTAATATATCTCTTCACAGCGTATGCGTTTTCTAATATATATATAAAAGGAACACAGTTCAAAAGAATTGTTTCCCAAAGTGCACCACCAAGTATTTGAATGTAGTACGACCCCTCACTTTGCAGCGCGCCGTGTTAAATGGCTCACTCATGGAGCATGGTACTTCGGCATACGTACGGCAAGCCATTTACACAGATCATTTACCACCTGGCATTATGCAGAACTCAAAAAGGCTTCAGCGTGTTCTCTGTACCACCAGTGAGTTGGCGCGAAGGGTGCACTTTCAAAGTCGTCGTCCTGCTCGTTCTTCCCTGGAGTGGCGATGCGTGAGCTCCTTTCCGCTGCACCACCTGCACTTTGCCCTACACAACGTGATCAACCGTACGCGTGGGCTCATATCGTGAGAGGCTGGTATGTACATAGCCTGATGTTTCCACCGCAAAGTTTGCGTTGGAGCTGCCCAGGCAGCGCACGAAGGTCACTTCACTCGCTGTAGCAGCCACGTTTGTGAAAGAAATGATCTGCTGGGTGTTACGAGCTGCTGCTCTGAGACGGGGAATCGATGCCGACGCGGTAGATAATCAGATAATCAGATTACCTATATGCTGAAGCTTTGTTTGCTAGAGAGATCATGGGAACGCTTCGTGCAGCCGTCTTTCATCACGCGTACCAATCGACCGAGCAGCACTCCGCAAAACTTGGAAACGCCTAGCTCAGCCAGGACCTTCTCGGTACACACTGTTCAATTCAGTTTCGATTTCGTTTATTTTCTTCAATTCCCAGGGGGCGCATTTATTCATTGCTGGAAAAACCCATGTACAGTCGACCACAAAAGTTCACAGACCACACGAGCGCGCGCCAAACTGCTTTTACGTGCCACCTAGCGGTACATCATTTACCGGCGACCACAGCACAGGGCCGAAAGTGGATCTTTTGGAATATTCATCTGGCCTTTCATTTTCCTCTTGTCGCGCTGCTTATTGTTGCTTCACGGGTTTCACACAAAATCTGTCTCCCCACAATCGTCACACTTCTGCTTCGATAGCACAATCAGATATCGCGACGTGCTTCGAACGGCTTATGGTTGGGTAGATATCAGTTCGCAAGAAAGGTTCTTACTGATAACAGCCATGCCGAATGACTGCTCTCGAGAAAGAAGTAAGTAGCCGCAGCTTACCGAAGAGTGCGTCGTGTTAAAGTGTAAAAGAGGATAAATGTTTGCGTTTAGTCATAAAACAGAATGGCTGTCGAATAAAGGAGGGATGTGTCTTGGCCGCTGCGCTCCTGTCGATCGTCGCTGGCGTAGCGGCAATGTAGCGCAGAGGCTCCTGGCCACATGCTCGCGTGCTCCGTAAACATCTCTGGTTTACAGTACATTGTAAGTAAAGGGTCTTGAGGACGTTGTAAACACACTCAAGCAACTGCGAGTGCATCCCGTTCGTGCCGCCACAGCACGAGTTTCCCCGGACTCGCTCCGCCACCGTTTTTCATTGCGACGCCCGACCGACCGCCACTGCCACAGGAGCAGTGCGAGCAGATGCTCAACGAGTACCTGGTGGCGTCTGGGCCCACCGAATTCGCACCAGACCGACGAAAGGCCGTCCTTTTTTGCATTGTTTGGGGGTGCATAGGCCTGCCGCGGCGACTTCTGGCGAATACAACACAGCACCCGAGGAATTACGGTACCACTTTTCGAAGTCGTGTCATCGAGCGTCATCGTTTTCCCCCGCCGGTGTCAACACTGAGGCGAATATACTCATTATTTTGTTGCCACGTTACGGGAGCTAGTGTCGCATTGTTCGTTCGTTTCACAAGATTACTCTCTGCGGAACGAATTCGTTTCTGGTCTAGCTTCCAACCACGTACCTCTGCTGCTATCGCTTGAGAGCTCCTTACTTTCGTTTGAGAGCTCGGTGCAAGTTCTGCTGCCAGCTGCGCCACCCCCTGAACGCAATGGAGAGCACAGTAGGCGCTGCGCGTCGCCGCACTGTTTGTGATGTGTCTCGAGAGACCACCATGGTCGAATTGTGCGCGTCGCGAAACTTGGAACGAGAAGTGTCGAAAGCTTGTTGCCACAGGCATTGAACCCCCTTCGAAGATTGAAGTGCGACCAGGTGAGGAGGGGCAAAAGAACCGAAAGAAACAACTCAATATATTTTTAACGCTATGGCGTTAATAGATCGTTTCGCAGAAATTCCTGCGTCAGCGTCATTGATTTTGAGCGAAAAAGTTATGCTTGCGTGGCCGGATATTCAAGCATCTTTGCGTGACCGCAAGATTGAGACAGATGCAAATAAAATAACGAAAATTCTGGGTATGAGCTGGAATCGAAACCATGTCGTTTGCGCTAAAAGCAAATGTTCTACCACACAGCCACACATCTGCTTGTGAATACATAGAAAATGAGTCTCTCTGCTTGGAAATGCAGTGAAATTAACTTTCATGCTTTACCAAACTCACGCGTCCTGTGTACATGCTTTATAATACAACATGAAACATTGGCGTAATAATTCGTATTACAATACTACGTTTTCACCGAGTGTCAGAACGCGACATCATCACAACGACTTCATATTTTTAAGCCAGTCCATCACCCACTACAATAGGCACACGCGTCATTGCAACCTTAAGGCCACGTAGTGGGTGCATAGCATGTTCGAAAAGGTTTCATACATCACGTGTGTCAAGCACGCACTATAGGAACAGAATATCGCTACTGCGTTCAACTCTTAAAGGGGCCCTGCAACACTTTTTGAGCATGGTCAGAAAACGGTGCTGATCGGTAGTAGAGGCTCCCGACAACACGCGAGCCAAATAATATAGCGCAGCACGAGGCCTGGAATTCCCAATAACTTATGAAAGCCAGCTGAAAATTGCTTTCTCTTCTTTCCACAAATCACGGAATATGCTCGAAAACCACACGTAGCAAGCCCATCTGTATCAGCCATTAGCTCCTTTGAACATAGCGTGCTCGCTCGTTACAGAGATCGCCGCGGGAGGCCACTACTTGTCCACGCTTGCGCGCGCGATCACACTGAGAAAGCCGCACATTCGAAGTAAAAAATAAAAAAAAAATTGCTCAAGGTCACAAGGCGCGCGTGACGTTTTTCTGTGGCCCTGCCATCCCTGTCTGCTTGACTTCCGGCGCTTTCGTCGGGACGAAAGAACAGAGAATGGAATTGCAGCATGCGACAAACCTTTGCAACTCCACTCGTACTGGACGGATTCTTAAAATTTTTGCGGCGTTGAATTTGTGAGGCAATAAGCTCTTCCAGAGAATTTGTTCCGTGGTTACATGAAAAAGTGTTTCAGGGCTCTTTTAAAGGCGAAGATTACTGGACCACTAATATTTTTCAAATAGTAATTTTTATACGTGAAAGATCACTGTAATTTTTTATAATTTATCCGACACTTGGCTGAATCATTGATTGCCTCACTTTTTGGTCGAGTGTAAAGAATGAAGAGGGCGTATCCAGGCCATCTGTTATCAAGGTATGTGTTTAGTTTGGCGCATTTCCAGGTCTACGAGGCATCGCTCACTTCTGCGTGGTGGCTTTGAGCGTGTACCTTTCGTAGTTTATTTATTTACTTATTTTCTGTTCACTGGCATGACATTTCAGAGCCGGACTAGCTCATAGAATGTGCAGATAGCCGCTTTTGCGACTGCCGACTGCTATCGCTGGTGCACTGCCCACTTGCCCTCACCTTCGGCGACGATCAATGCGACACGCTGAGCAACGAGACGCTTTACTCTATGGTTGCCAAAGCGACATTCTCAAGACTGCTGTCTCGCTGCAGTGGTTTTCCACGATTGGGCAACGTCAGTTTTCGAACTATTTTATATGCTTGTGTGCTCGTGAACACTTCTGTCACAGTGCGTGGCTTTGCAGTTTCCGGGGGAAAGGGGATCCTGGGGGTTGAGCCGATGCCGGGTGATTGGACCATTAAGGCCTCCTGGCAGAGGCCACACACCCCTTTAGCCCCGGCTTCACGTAGACGGCACCCCTGGGCTGACCCACCCAGGGCAAATCGGCCGTCGCCTTTTCCTATCTCTCCCAACATCTTCGTCTTTCTTTCTTTCTTTTTATCGTTACTGTCTACTTCACCCTTCTGTTTACTTCCAATTTTCTCGGTGGCAAGGGTTAACCCTGCGCAAATAGCCTTCTTCGGCCTAGGTGCATTGGGTTATAGAAGTGTTGTACAGCTGATGTCTGCAAGCTTTCAGCACCCGCCAACTTGCAGCATCCCCTCGTTGGGCTCCGTGGTGGGTGGCCGCCAATGCTGCGGAACAACATATAATTAGCATGCGTAAAGCATTTCCTTTGCTTAGTGATCGTGCCCCCTCAAAGCGGGTACGCACCGAAGACATCAATTTTTTTCAACCAGCCAAAACAAATCTTTCCTCACTTCCATGTTAAACACTGCGAGAAAACTAACAAACAAGCCAGAACTGTATCCCCTTTCGTAGTGGATAGGTGCTTAACCAAAACTCTCGTTGCCGGCTACAAGGTTACCAAAATGGCCAGCGGAGATCTACTTCTTGAGATACGAGAGAAAGACCAATTTGAAAAGCTGGACTCTCTTACAACTTTTGGCGACACACCAATTAGTATTACACCACACAGGTCTATGAATTCGGCTCGCGGGGTAGTATCAGACGCAGATTTGCTTGACCTGACCGAAGCTGAACTTTTGGAACGATGGAAGATCCAGAACGTGACCAACGTATAACGTATTAAGATAAGAAGAGAAAAAAAAGAAAACACCAACCAAACACCTAATACCTTTGCTTCGAGCGATCTGCCCGAAACCATTCAAACCGGGTATACACAGACTTCCGTGAGGCCACATATTCCTAACCCCCGCCGTTGCTTCCAATGTCAGGGGTATGGCCACGGCTCGCAACGCTGTCGTGGCCGGAAAACTTGTGCTCGATGTGGAGTCGTGGGCCACGCGTCCAACAACTGCGAAGCACCGGCACACTGTGTGAACTGTGGCGGGAATCATGCCACATACTCACTCTTCTGTTCTTTTTGGAAAAAAGAAAAAGAGATCATCACTATAAAAATTAAAGAAAATATTACATTGAAAGAAGCAAGAAAAAGAGTCTTGCCATTTTATGGCCCCACATATGCTCATGTGGCGCGTCAGGGGGCAGCGTCGCACCAGCCCTTGCCACTCCTTCGGCCGGCACAGAGCGAGCCATCGACTGTGGCGCCTGCCTCCAATGCAGCAGTAGTTGAGTCTACTCCGCCTACTATTTAACAGCGACCAGAGACTCCAAGGTCTTCGGGTCTCAAGGCCTCACCTCACCAGGCGAGGCCCTAGCTTCGAACAACCAGCTCGCGTGTGCGGGCATCCAGTGCCTCCAAGAAAGCAATAGATACGGCGGCACCTCTGGTGCCGCCGCGGCTCTCTGGTGCGCGCCAAGAGAACTAAAAAGCTCATAACAGGGCCTGATGACAGCCCTGTTACTTGAATTCAAACTCTCCAACTAAACAGCCACTCACTTTTTGTACACACAGCACTACTTTACTGTCACGATGAACACTCAAATTGTACATTGGAACGTCAGGGGCCTTCTCAGAAACCTTGACGACGTCCAAGAACTTTTTACACGAACACTCACCAAAAGTGCTGTGTGTACAAGAAACACACCTAAATTCAAAACACACCAACTTCCTTCGTAAATACGTTATTTTTTTAAAGAACCGTGATGATGTTATGACATCATCCGGAGGTGTTGCCATTATCGTAAATCAAGGGATTGCATGCACACACAGCTCCAAACATCCCTTGAGGCATTGGCTATTCGTGCTGCGCTTTTCGACAAACTGATCACAATTTGCACTCTTTACGTCCCTTCTGGCTATCACCTACAAAAATACGACTTCCAGTACTTAATCGATGAACTTCCGGAACCTTTTCTTTTCCTTGGAGACTTGAATTCACACAGCAGGCTAGGGGGCGACTCTCATTGTGACGCCCGAGGTCGACTGATTGAAAAGTTTCTTCTCTCTTCCAGCGCCTGCCTCCTGGATCGAAAAGAACCAACCTATTATAACCTCGCTATAAATACACCTATTCCTCAATAGACCTAAGCATAGTATCTCAATCGCTTGTGCCTCTATTTCACGGGAAAGTCATCACTAATCCCTACAGAAGTGACAATTTTCCCGTAGTTTTGAGCGCACCTACATCAACTGAATTCCCGCCACAGGTTTCGAAATGGCTATTAAGCAAAGCCAACTGGGAACAGTTTTATACCATCAATCATTTAAATTGGCACGACATATGCACTTTAAGCATTGATGCTTCTGTCAACTACTGCACAGCGTTTCTGATTGATGCAGCAACAAAATTCATCCCACAAACAAATGGACACCCTGGAAAACGACGTGTGCCATTGTGGAACTCAGAGTGCCGAAATGCACGCAAGCAGCAAAACAAAGCACGGAGGTTGCTTCGGAACTCGCCGACAGCCGAAAATCTTGACATCTTTAAGAATAAGATGTCTCACGCCAGGAGAACGCATCGGCAGGCCAGAAGGGAAAGTTGGCACAAGTTTTTATCAGGAACCAATGCATATACCCAAGAGGCTAAAGTCTGGAACATGGTTGCTAGAGTAGCAGGAAGACAAGTCCATTCACTTCCACTCGTAAACACTCAGGGTGATGTCTTGGAAGATCAGGTAAATTTCCTCGGTGCAGACTTCAAGTGGGTGTCCAGCTGCTCGCGCTATACTTACGCTTTCCAAAAATACAGAACAAAAATAGAAGAGCAAAACTCGAACACAAATGTACGAGATACGAGGCGTACAACCAAGCGTTCAGCTGAGCTGAGCTCCAAACATAACTAAACTCCTTCAGTGATTCCGCTGTAGGTTCTGACCATGTGGTTTACGAAATGTTAGAAAGGCTAATGTTAAAAAATGGAAACGCAATAAAATGTTAAAAGATGGAAACGCAAAAATGTTAAAAAATGGAAACGCAAAGAAACGTAAACGCAAAGAAATGTTAAAAAATGGAAACACAAAAAACCTTACTTTGTTTGTACAATGCTATCTGGTTCTCTGGCGCTATCCCTACTTCATGGAAAGAGGCTATTGTTATTCCCATTTTGAAACAGGGCATGGACCCTTCTTTAGTTTAGAGTTATGAGCCTAATGCGCTTACAAGCTGCTTATGCAAACTCCTCGAAAAAATGATAAACTGCCGACTTGGATATTTCTTTGAAACGAACAATTTACTCTATTCATTTCAGTGCGAGTTTTGAAAGAGTAGATCCACCACCGACCACCTTGTTTGTATCGAGGCACAGATCAGAAACGCTTTGGTTCATAAACAATGCTTTCTCTCTGTGTTCCTCGATATCGAAAAGACATATGATACAACATGGCGCTTTGGAATACTAAGATACCTGTCCCACCTTGGCGTGCGTGGCAGAATGCTTACTATAATCCAAAGTTGCTTGTCAAACCAGACATTCTGAGTTCGAGTGAATGCACAGAAAAGCACGTGTGTCTTGTTCTCCAGGAAAAGAGGTATTCATACTGAACGCGATATTGAACTGCATGGGCAACGTCTTTCCGTTAATACCGAACACAAACTCTTACGCCTAAACTTGAACACCAAGTTAACCTTCATACCACATATCAAATATTTAAAAAACAAGTGCATAAAAGCTATGAACGTTCTAAAAGTGTTGTCTCGCACTACGTGGGAAGCGACAACAAGTGTTTAATGAATCTGTATAAAAGCCTCGTACGTACCCGCCTAGACTATGGGGCAATATCATATCAGTCTGCGACACCTACTGCCCTTAAAATGCTTGATCCTGTTCATCATCTAGGCATCCGCCTCTCTACGGGTGGTTTTCACACTAGCCCTGTGGAAAGCCTGTACGTGGAATCTAACGAATGGTCGTTTCGCCTACAGAGATGTTACATGTATCTTAAATATTACCTTAATGTATATGCAGACAAGGATAACCCATCACAATCCACAATCAATGACATGTCAAGCCTTGCTGTGGTAAAAAAACGGCCTTCTATGAGACAGCCCTACTCACTCCGTTTGAGGGGCCTAACGAAAAAAACCGGTGTGCCACTCGAACACCGTTTATGGCTCCCGTAGTGTGCCTGCCACCGTGGCAAGGGCAGACGATAGATTGCGACGTATCTTTCTTTGAGGTTACGAGGCATGCACCAATCGCACATATCCAGACATACTTCCTTGAACTGCAACACAAATACACATGTCCTGAGTTTCTTACGGGTGCTTCAAAGTCTAACACTTCTGTCTCGTACGCAGCCGTCGGCCCATCCTTTTCGGAAGCCGGCGTTCTGCACTCTGATTCAAGCATTTTCACCGGCGAAGCTTATGCGATTCTCGCGGTTGTCAAACACATTAAACAAATAAAACTACAGAAGGCAAGAATATATACAGATTTTCTCAGCGTAGTAAAAGCTCTGAAAACTCTTAGCAAGCACAAGAACCCTGTCTTTGTCTCGCTTTATTTGCTCTTATGCTCAGTCTGTTCATCTAAGCAGCATGTTGTAGTCTGTTGGATATCAGGACACCGCGAAATACAAGACAACGTTCTGGTGGACCAGCTAGCTGGATCCACCAACAAAACCGCTTCCAGTATATCGATACGTGTTCCTGCACTCGACTTGAAACCTTTTCTAAAATAAAGGCTCAGGGGCTACTGGCAGAGCACATAGGACACACACACAGGTAATCAATTGCATGTCATCAAGCCGCAACTTGGTCATTGGCCGCCAGTATCAAATTCCCGCCACAAAGAAGTAATCCTTAAAAGGTTAAGAACAGGACATACACACACAACACATTCATTTCTTTTATCCGGGGGCGATCCACCTTTGTGTGAAATATGTGGAGAAGCACTCACCGTACTTCACATTCTAATACAGTGTAAAGAATTAGACAAGCTAAAAAGACACTTTCCATTACCCTACAGACAACAGATACCACTACATCCTGCAATGTTCGTCGGTAGGGAACGACTTTTTACTCATAAATCATTGTTAGCTTCTGTAAAAGAAATTCGTACTTTGCATACCATATACCCGGGCATTTCGTAGCACGACCTCTGTAAAGAGGTCTCCACTGCGGTGGCTACACTCAACAAAGCACTTGCCCCGCGGCCCTTGGACGCAAGGGTGTGAACGAGTGAGGCACTTGTGCTATGCCATACATGTCCACCATATTTTTTTATTATCACAAACTTTTGTCATCCATTAACACCGTACACCTTTCACGGCATGGTCGTGATTTTATAACTTTTATGTTTTTACCCGCCTTAGCGCGAGGAATGTTATGGCCCATATACAGCCGCTTATCACAATCATTGTTCATATCTCTAGTAAGATGGACTGGCGCTCTTTGGCCATGAAATGGCCCTTGCGCCACAAAACATCAAATATCATCAAAGTTTGTAGTGTATGTAGCGAGTACGTATTTGGATAATAAAACAAGCATGCTTCCTCCTCCTTTATACTTTGTCTTGTTTTTCTATCACGCACACAGTCAGCGAGTCGTCATGCGCAGTAAAATTGCGTATTTATAACGCCACGAAAATGGTCAGCAACAAAAAAATTTTCAATTTCGCGCCATGTACCGCAAATTTTCTACATGGCTCTGACGTCATATTTTAATATTTTACTTTTTGCTTCTTTTAAGTCGTTTCCTCCATACCTAAATTGTGACGGGGACAACGAGCCGCCGACTACTGAATACATGGGCTTCTATGGAACTTACGCTGCCAGTTTACAAATACCTCGGGACCACTTTGCATCGAATACGCATTGTCCAGCCCAGGGGAAAAGCTGTTTGTTTTGCTTTTGCAAGGGTCACTTTCAGAATGTATGCAACTGTAAACGAACCCAACTGCAAGGCAGTGTCCTCGAAGTTGAATGTGATGACGATGTTTCTTCGAGTAGCAGGGCTGAGCAAGTTCTTACTGTGCGACGTTCCCCTCGTAAAAAAATTCACACTTTGAACAAATTTAAACCCCCAGATTCATCTACGGAATTGCCCCAGAAGTCCGAATTCCTAACCATAAAAAATCGGTGAAATTCGGACGCTTGAAGGTCATGCAACAACTGTTACACAGTCACATAACCATAAATAAGTCTCTCTGCATAAGAATATCCGCAGCTAAAACCGCCCGCCACAAACACTCTCATACCTTTGCCTTTTTCAAACTTCACACAGATGTTTTCAAGTTCTTGTTCTTCCCGCTTGAGATCAGAGAATGGAATAACCTGTTCCCTCCATTACGAGAAACGCATCCTTCGCCACTTTCACAAAACTCGTAGAAGGCAGCTTGATAGCCTGAAAAATCTAATATGGGGTAACATTATTCTTTTGTCCTTATTAGAACAATGTGCCATTATGTTTGTAGTTTGAAAAAATGTACTTGTATGTTGTCTGTTTTATTTATTTATTGTTGCCTTTTAGAATTTCTTTCTTTTGATTGTACTAAATCACCGCCTTAGATTGTTAACCAGTTATTATCTCTCTGGAATATACAGTAATAAAAAATTAAAAAATAGAAGCGCTGGTGTCTGACGTAGGGAAATCTCTTCTTGTTGCTTCCGGGTCGTCTGTCTCACGTTTATCATGGCGAGACTTCCGTCGACATTGGCTGAGCATTTCGCTTCTGCCTGTACCACACGTCAGTTTGTTTTTTTTTTACTATTGCCAACGTCCCATTCGCGTGTTGGATTGTTTCATGGCAGACGTACAGTTCAAATGACACGCTGCGTCACTTTGTTTTATGTTCGCCGAGGAACTTCTCTTATCGGATGTCACGGCATTTAGGCTTGAAGTCTTCGCATTGAAAGTTCTTTTAAACATACAACTACGTCTTCTGCTCCGTCGACGTCGGCCAATGACTCGGTACCTCGTTTTATTTCTGCGTTTTCCAACATACAACCCGGTCTAGCAAACCTGCCGCCATCCCTGACAAGTGAGTTCAGTCCACTCTTCAGTTCGAACTTGGGCCTTGCTAAGGGTTTCTCGCATCGGGTGAAACCTTTACGAGTATGCAGGCTATCACTTTCAAGCTTTGCCGTCTGCAATATTCACTTCTTGCGCAAGTGTTATATGAGCTTCAAATATTATGGAGCTTTGAAATCATCGAGTGCATCGATGCTTCTGAATGGGAGCCCCCATTGTCGTTGTTTAAAAAAAATTCATCTATCTCTCATAGGAATCAGTAAAACACGAAAGTAAAATGTGTTACAGAGCTATAGTTGATTGTTTACTGTACATTGATATAAGATAACTTGCGCGATGTCTATTGATGTTTGACAGATATAGCATTACCTAATGTGGATGCATTCACGTGCACATCTACTCATACATCTACATCCCAACGACTAACGTTCCTCACTAGCTAATAAACGAACCATCGCAGTTATGTATATTTGCTGCTCCATTTTTTTACCGGTTACCGGGGCGTATAAGACAAGTAAACAACATAGAACACATTACTTTTCTCCGGGATAGTGCGACACACTCAACTTCCTTGAGGAGGACAGTAGGGACCGCAAGACCCACAACGTCGGCAGGGAGTTCATCCCTATCCTCTTTGGTCCTTCGCAAGCATGCACACACTAATGGTGTCATTGATTGGCTGATTCGGAGTGGCTGACGACCTCTGCGCCGGAGCATTCCACTCTGGCGGAGAGCCACAGGAGGGAATCTACCAAAGGAACACACGCACTCCCTCTGGAGCAAATGGCAGGGTGACAATGGAACACGATTCGCGCGTCTTTCTTCTTGCACGAGTGGGCACGCTGCGAACAGCGACTATAGGCTAACAAATCGTGAGTTCCGATACGAGGCACAACCGATAGAGCTGGCGTCCGTTGGCACGATTAAAGGTCGTACCGTTTCATGGCGAGATTCGCTTGCGACTTCTGGTCGAATCCACCGATTTTCGCGAAGTAGAAAATGTTGCTCCGTGTAGTGGATCTCGTGAAGGAGCTGCTCCATATGTGCCAATGGAACATACAGGGAGCACTTTCAATCTTCGAATAGAATAGACGGGCTCCACGTGGAGCAGAAAGAAAGTATTACCGGAAGTGCTCCGAATCTGCCAATGGATGACAACATTAGTCTCGCCGGGCCCTTCATTCACCACAAAGTACTTTGAAAATTCTCGCGTTTAGCTGCCCGAGCCTAGAGCAAGTGCGCCTTCGTCATTCAGCACAACGAATCACCATCCCGGTCGCCCTTCGGACTTACAGGGATGGATAAGAGGACCATTCCGCCAATCCTTGTAAAACTTTATGCATGAGTATAACTTTTTTAGTTATGTGTGATGAGCCTGTGCCATTTCTAGGTATCCTTGTTATGCCAAAGGGCAGTCTTTGGAATAAAAAGCTGTGGTATTTAACGGTTAGAGCATTGCCAGAGAAAGCGACGTAATAGCCAGAAGAGCGTGACTGATTGGATGCCGAGCTCAGGCTGCCACCTACTCGCGACATGTAGGAGTTATTGAAGACCACTGCCTGACCAGAGAGAAACGCAACGCGTGTCGTGTCTTTCCTTTGGTTAGCGTGATTATTCACGGGTAAGTGTAAGTGGGTAACGTGGAGTTACATTGAAGTGAAACAGGCACGTTTCAGAGGTCTCGTGTTGATAGACGCTATGATCGGGACCAATGCTTGGGGTAACGCCGCCACCTGGGGGTGTGTTAAAGCATTGACTAAATTGAACTTCTTTTGGAAATGTGCAGAATTCGACATATGCTTAGAAACGGCGCATTGAAAAAACTAATCACAAATGTTACAGTGAAGATGAAATTACTGTACTTTACCAAGAACGCTTTGAGAGGGCAGCGGTAGATATAAAAGACGTAGTTTTAAAGCGCACAAACATGTGGTGGCGTGACAAATAAATATACATCAAACAAAGGACAAACATGAACAAAAAGAAGAGGAAGAAAACGGCAAAGTTCACTGGCTTTTTAAAAAATATGATCGTGGCGCAGTGAAGTGTACCCGGCATCTATAGTCGCACATCCAGAGGTTGTCGGTTCGAATCCTCTTGACGCAACATTTCTTCTTTGTCATGTAATTATACTTATTTTTTACGTCAGTTCCGTGACGGAAACGCGTTACCTAAGACTTTATGAACCCCGTCATAATGCGCTTTCGTAGAAAGATGGCAGCGTCAGAATCTGTGTAGAGCCGAATAAGGCTATTGTTCCAGATAGCTTACCGTTACCACACACAAGAGCTTCTCCATGATTCATTAGGCGCTACACACTTCTTAAAACATCGCTCGGCTTCCGCTTGCAATCAAGTTCTTTTGCACCTCACAGCAGAGTCCTGACAGTCTTCATCACTCACGATGGACTCTTCTAGTTCAAGATAGTACACTTTGGTTTATATTCTGCTTATTTGGCATTTCATATGATGATGGCAGTACTTTTGACTGTCGCCCTAGTGTGTTGTTCTATATTTAGGATGCGATCATTGTTGGCAAGAATGCAGAACAACACCTCTTGAACTTGAAACAGCCCTGCAGAAAATCAAGGATGCGGGCCTGAAACTAAACAATTGTGCTTTACGTTCGAGAAATATTTTCTAGGGCACAAGGTCACTGCACGTGGTATCACGCCACTTACAGATAAGATAGAGTTCATGGTTAAAACTCAGTACGATTGTATGGACAGATGCTTCCGACTATGGAATGGGAGCAGTCCTCCAGCAACAAGATGGCCAAGAGCTCGGCTCAGTCGCTTTCGCATCTCGTACGTTGTCTCTTGCGGAGAAAAAGAATTAGGTCGGGGAACCAGAAACACTGGAATGTAGTTGGGCATGTGGGCGATGGCACACACACCCTTGTGGTGGCCATTTCGAAATCCAGACCACCGTGCACTTCTTCCTTTGGTGTCGTAATAAAGACGTGGAAGTTGCTTACCTTAAATCGCAAGGAGTTCCTGACTGCTTTGCGATAACGTCATTGTCAAATACCACAAGGGCTCCACAAATGCTTTCACCGATGCACATGTGTCGCACAAACTCTGTCGCTCACTGAGCCAGCTTGTGTGGCAGAGGCCCTCCTCGACTGTGGTTGTCTAGAAACCGTGATTAGAGCCTAGTTTCTGGCCGCCACAAAAGTCTTAGGCCCGCCACGACGGTCTAGTGGCTAAGGTACTCGGCTGCTGACCCGCAGGTTGCGGGATTGAATCCCAGTTGCGACGGCTGCATTATCGATGGAGGCGAAAATCTTGTAGGCCCATGTGCTCAGACTTTGGGTGCACGTTAAAGAACACCAGGTGTTAGAAATTTCCGGAGCCCTCTAAAACGGCGTCTGCCATAATCATAAGGTGGTTGCAGGAAGTTAAAAGTGACATATCAATCAACAAAATCAATTACTCGATGAGGAATTTATAAGAAAGGAAATTTCTGTTGATAATCTTCTACAGAGTGCAAGGTTTCTCGTGATTGTTACATTCTCACTGGCCAGATCATTGCCACCACACATGAGAGGCATCTTGGTATCACGCGCACCGAAGCGCGATTTCTCGAGTGGCTCTGATGGCCACGCACGTATTGGCCAGTTGAGACAGCAGTGAAAAACTGCCACATCTGTCTAGAGTAAGGTAAATCTTGCAAGGCATCTCCAGCACCATTGCAACCGGTTCAATGACCTGAAAGACCATGGCAGCAGCTTGTTTTATACATCGTTAGTCCATTGAATTGTGCACCTCACAACGGCATACTGCTATAACGCTTGTTGATTACCACTTCAATTGGCAGACGTAAATTTTTGTCGTGAGCTATCCATGAGCACAATGAAAGACTCGAGAAATGATCTTGGTCGCGAAGGCTACCCTGAGGAAATTGTTTGCGGCCATAGGGCTGTCAAGCTCACGTGAATTCATTACCTTTCTGCAAGGCAGATCCATCCATCTTTTTCATTAGCTAGGGCACTGCCCTTAGGAGAATGGAGAAAGGGAACGGTTGCAGCAGACATTCGGAAACTTTATTCAAGATGCGCTTCTCAAATAACTACGACTCTTACAAACAGTCATAGAATACCCTGCTATTTACAGGGCTACTTCACAGGCAATTGGAAAATGGAACTGCAAAACACTGCAAGAACTGCAAAAAAAAGAAAAAAAGAACTGCAAAAGGCAGAAGGAACTGCGGTTTCCCCTGCAGTTCTGCTGTATGACAGGATCCCTCAAACCGGGCTGGATTACGTTGGCTTTTCAACGTCAGCCTTTGCCAAAAAACAGTTAAGAAATTGTCCCTATTAGATCGTAGAGTCCCGTGTCAACAGCACAGCTGCAAGCTGTAGAGTGTCAAAACGAGAGCTGTCAAGGAACCAGGGATGGCAGCAGGTGTCACTGCTCACGTCAAGAAACCACCTGTTCGCTTTAAGGCGACTGCATATTCTCAGCAACCGAAGTGTCGCAAAGGAAGGGACCTGCTTCTTACAGACTTGAAGACGACCGTGCATGAAATGCTTCCAAGCTTTCCAGTATTCCAGAGGGGGGGGGATGTGCTTCTCACTAGCCAAAGCTACCTGGGTTGTAGTTTCCGGTCATGGCGACTTAGCCTGCATCGCTCTAACCTTCCGTGTCGGATCCGCCACCTGCTGCCATACCACTGCCTGCCTTGTCGCAGCTACCGCCTGCTTGCGCACTGCCACCTGCCTTGTCACAGCTCCCACCTGCTGACATGTTTGAACCTGCCGGGATGCACCTGCCGTTTTCTAACGTAATGCAACCTTCCGTGTCACACACAGCCACTGTCTCCAAGCGTAGTGCAACCTTCTGTGCTGCAGCCACCCTCTGGGCGCCAGTAGCCATATTCTGGGGTACAGCAGCAGCCAAACTCAGCAGTGCAACGTTCAGAAAAGCTGAACCAAAGGCACCGGTCATTGGTCTGGCTTCAATACAATGAGACCAATTTTTCGTTACGCTCTTAAACTGTGTGTCTTTTGGGCTTTATGAATAAGTGGTGTACATGATAAGAACTTGTTAGTTGTTAAGAACTTGGTGTTTGTTACTAATATGTCCCAACCATGGACTAAAATGAAGGACGGAGGGGGGGGGGGGGGGGGGGGCTAGTGAGAAATGTGGCTAGTGAGAAAAACCACTGGCTATCATTACCGGTCAGGGAGAACTCTCGAAGGATCGCTCACCAGCCTGCACTCTAGCAGGCGCCTGCCTCCCAGCTTGAGGAAGAGCTGGCTGGAAGGCTTATTGCGAACACTGACGGCTCCATCCTCCTAGACACAGGCTCGGCCACAGCTTCCTAGCTGTGTAATTCCAGCACTTGGTAGGAAATCCTCCTGTCGTCTCCCCTTTGCCGACTGCTCTACCGCTGCAGATAGTCGGTCTCCACCTGGACGTTTACCTCCAAGTGACAGACTCTTCAATGTGCCTCATGGCTGTTGTATGTCACTAAATAGCTGCGTTGCTGCTCATGGCGAAGCTGGAATGGGCAGCCGTCGGATGGCAGCTGCTCGTCAGCAAGCTGCATGCGCTCCTTGGCAGTGGCATTGATGTTTCTGTGCAATGGGTCCCATCTCATAGAGAATCCAGGAATATGAGCAGGCAGCCACCATGGCGAAAGAAGCGCTTCACTTCTTCGTCTCCGTATGCTATGCAATGGTCTCCTGAGAGTTTTCGAAGCTCACATTGAGGAGGCTACTATTACGCTCTCCCACTGAAGATCTTTTAGTCAGAATATAACCGCCCACCCGGCGGCCTGACCGTGGTTTCACCAAAAAGAAGAGATTCCTCCTACTTTGTTTACGCATTGGCTGCTTCTGCACTGCAGCCCGGTGCATGGCCCTTAAGATTGCAGGCGTGGGGCGTGTTTCTCTCCGGCCGTCCCAATCGCCGCACTCCCCAGCAAAAGTAATGTGTATCACCTTGAGCACCTCGCTACCGTGAGAGGGCGTATTCACGGTGGATTCTGGTGGCGGCGGAGACCACGAGGGAAAGCAAAGCGCACAGGATTCGATCATGCGCAAGAATTTTTTTTTTTTGCGAATGAGTGAAAATCACCGCTAAAGTTTTCTGGCTGCTCGGCGCACACGGAACACATAAAAACGGGGACCTCAATTTCCAAACGAAATTAAATTGCCTCATTCTACGCTCACGAGTTAACCATGAATGAGTGGGTTCCTTCCTCATTCGTTTCATGGAACAACGGCTGCTTTACATTTTAACGCTGTTTCGAGAATTATTGCTGGCGCCCTAACGTGATCACAGCTGTGACGTGCAGCGCGACGTGGTTTTATTGCTTTTTTTTATTTATCCCTCGCGCGCCGAGCACTGTATTGCTCCTCGTTGAGCAATCCCACTGAACGCTTCTTAACTATACGGGAGACCTGCTGTGGTGAGCTCGGCAGGACGGCAGGCGTACCAGCTTAAGATGCGTAGACTGCTTGTAAGAAGTATTAAGACTACGCCGCAGCGCATGTGTAAATACATCAGTGCATACGCAAGAATATCTGAAACGGCGCTTGAATGAGAAGCAGTGCTGATTCTGTGTAAGAAAATAAAAAGTAATTCATTTAATCGAGTGTAAGCCGTTAGCGTAGAACGCGGCGTCCATCTGACTTCGTTTGCCGATTGGTCTGTCATTTTGTTTCCTTCTTTGCCAAATTTTGCCATACCATACAGCACGCTCGCTTAGTAGCATAGTAAGTTTCCACAACATGCAGACCTCTTGCAAAGGCATCGAATTCACAAGTGATTTAATAAGCGGGGCGCCAATATACTGCAAAAAAACGAGATTGGCCTTTGAGATTGACCCATTTGAGAATATACACGCCCCAGCATTGATTTTGCCCCTCGTTCACATTGACCCAACATTTCCGAATGAATGCGAGGTTATATAAAAGCACAAAACCATCTTTTTTTTCGCCAACTGGAAGCTACACCAGCGCTACAGCCTTTTCGGTCCTCCGTGGAAGCGCCGCGGCGCGGAGAACATAGCGGGCCACGCCCACCTCTGGAAACATGCTTTTCGTGCAATCGCGACGGCCGGAAGCCCGGAGAGAAACTCGCTGTGCGCCCGCCATCTCGGAAGCCATGCCCGGAGTCATCGGATTGGCAGAGCCTTGTTTCCTGCGTGTACTGCGTGCCGAGCAGACGAAACCACCCGGTACCTATTGTGTGTTTGCCCAGCGCTTCGCGCTTAACGAGCCGCCTTGCTCGCCGCACTCCGTCGCCATGCGATGCCCGCAGCTACACCCAGGGACCTCTTTTTCCTGCAGGGTACCACACCTTGGTCTTCCAGGTGGTTTTTCACTTTGTTGAAGACACTGGACTGGACAACCGGATATAGAAGCCGCCCACTGCGTTCTCAGTCATGGGGGCTGTTTCCCTTCTTCACTCTTCTCCAAATTTAATAACCTCACCCCACTCCTGCAAGCTCATCATCTGTAAGCCAAACTGCTGAGCCAAACTAGGGCTGCAGAAGATGCGTCTTTTTTTTTTCTTTTTTCAAGCTCTCTCTCTCTCTCTTCACATCCCGAATGTCCATCAAATGTCTATTCGTAACTCCTTAAACCGCTTCGTGTGCAAGCAACGCTGACCGAAAAAACAAAGAAGGCTGCGCTTATCAGGGTCAACGCGGCACTTTTGCTCGGCGCTGTGCTGAAGTTTCTTGATTGTGGCGTCTGATCGAGTTCTCTTGTCAAAGTAGAAAGGTTGCTGGCTGCAAACTGCCTTATTGTCATAGGCATAAAGAATTTCACTGGCAAAATAACGGAAATAGTTGCGCTGTGCACGAAAACATCGAGCGTCTTCGCTCAACTGCATCAGAACTACTTCAATTGAAGGACCTGTCTAGTGAGCCCGAGGTTGAAAAAGGCAACTGCTCATGTGTAGCAGGCTTCTACGTAAAGTGCTAGCACTACTGCGCTGCGTTGCTTCGCTGCTACAGGCAAGGCCTTAACAGTTTTCGAGATAATTACGCTGCGACTCATGCTGCCGATTCCATGGATACCATTGAGTTCCCTTGCCCCGTCAAACGCGGAATACGCATGCCGTTCACTTGATTACAGAACAGAGATACGCCTGGGCCAGCTTATCTTGAGATAAGACAACTACTCGTTTCGATTTAATTAAAAGTGCTCCTTTCTTTTCGTTCATCAATCCATCTTATTAGGTTTCTAATAAATAAGGTCGTGTGCTTCCGAGCACTCGCTTGTTCCTGTTGGCAGTAGTTGATATGCAAAGCAAATATATGCACGCACACTACGAGTGCAAGGACGTAATATATATACGCACGAACATACAAACACACACGTGTAATTTTTACGTGCGTGTTTGTGTGCCTGTGTACACACAGAAATGCGAAATAAGTAATGTTTAGAGAGAATAATTAGCACAGCTTAATTTGAGAACGGGTAGCACTACGAGTTGCGCAGAAAACGAGAAAATGTGAAAAATACACTCACACAGGCAATGCAACAAATTTTCTCAAGTGCTTCTGTAAACAAAACTACGCTCCACGCTGAGAGAAGCCCGAATATTGGTAATTCACACACGGTGGATAACGGTGTGCTCACCGAGAAGAATTACTTTGTCACGTGAAAATTCATTTAAACAAACTACCTTAATGTGCTTTGCTTTTTTCCCAGTACGTCAGTTTTTGATTGAGCCATTCTACGTCACGCGTCATCTGCATCCTTCGAGAAGTGATTGAACGATACTCTGCCATCTTTCCATCACAATAGCATGCATTGCAGCGCACTGCAATAATCTAATGATCTTTGGACGTCACTTTCTTTTTTTTTCTCGGGCTTCCACGTGCGGCGTGGCGAAAATAAACTATATGGCCTCTTCCCACTGCGGGCAACGTGGTAGCACATCTTTTCAAGTGTGAACCTGTTAGCACCGTTTCCAGACTCAGCCGCTAGGTGGCGAGCGCTCGGTCGGAGTACCGAACTGCGTAACTTCTAAAAATATAGCAAGCATTCTATGGATATATAAGGAACTTTCGTAGTTTGTTGGCCATGGGCGCCACTAAGGAGGCTCACCGAAAATGATGGTGCGCACTCACTCGAGAACGGCTGTATTTACAATGGGAAAATTCCACCATCACTTTTGAGCAAGCAGATTAAGAACGAATACTTTGACGGATCAATCATAATTTGGAAAACAAACACAGCAGCCAAAGGGCAACCATGTAAGGAAGATCTCAAGGTGACAGCCAGAGAAAAACAAGTGAAAAAACAGTAGTGAGCCTACAAAGAGATGCGGTCACAAAACAAATGCTGAAAACGAGAAATACGGGGACAGAGATTGCATTGCTCTTCCCTAGCGTTCAATTAAAGTGGGGCTGCTTACAGTTTTCTAAATCTCTCGTTTCGTTTTTTTTTACATCAATGCCACGCCTACTGGGCGGTAGTGAGTGAGTGAAAGACTTTATTCAATTCACATTACTATAATAATTATGCCTAGCACATCTTGTCAGGTTGGCTCATTTGTTTTATTTTTTCTGTTCCACAAACAGCGATGGGACGACTACCCACAATGCAAAATACACTGTTGCTGGAAGTCAAGCTTATACAGCGTCCAAAAACGGGAGGATATTAGTGTGGACTTAAGTGATTACGAGGGTGACTATAGTTATGAAGACCTGAAGGAATGCCAGCTGCACACTTTGCTAGAAGCAATGTCGTGTGGCGGGAACAAGGTACTTGTTACATCTTTTCACTTACATTCACTAGCTTCATGAAAGTGGCATTAACCTTCTCTATATAAGTGTTCATTACAAACTTGTCATGTCAGCGCCCAAAACGTCTCACCTAACTACGACCATAACTACGACTAAAGTTGTAATTGCAACCACATTGCCGTATTAGCGCGTTAGCAGCTGTGTAAATTACACATTGTACTTTTTCGTGATAATAAATGTTCCAAATAAAAACACTGACCTACCATATTTTCTACCTAACAGTGGCAGTGCATGTAACTTCACAGTGACGTATGAAATTCATTTGAAAAAGTTTTGTTTATCCGTTCCCGTGAAACGAAACGCTGGAAATTTAAGTTAGGCATCTGGAGTTACAAGTCAGCAAACACTCTCATGAGTCGACTCAGGCGGGCTCATATTGAGCCATGATTGCGAGTGTGACTTAGTGCAGGTGAGTAATAGATTGGTGAGTTTAGGTCTAAGTAAATCTGGTTGGCTCATGTGGCTCGACGCCGTTCTCGCTGTGAATGGCGTCGCGGACCAGCCGCTTATGCACGCCATCTTGCTCGACGCGCTGCCGGTCGAGTTTCGCAATCTTTCTACCACATCGATCACGAGCCCGCAGCCATATAACGCCCTCTGCACTGTGCTGCTCACCTGCTACGGCCTCACGTACCGACTGCTTCCAGGGTCCCGCGACTTTGGGGCTGTCACTGCGTCGCAACGTGTGCTAACAACCGGCACACCACCCTCTAATGACCACGACCTCACCACTCCAGCTACGACTCCCTCTACCTCAGATACGGTCACAGGAACATTGAATCCTGCACCCGACCACGACGACGAGGTAGAAGACGCTCGCACTTCCACTGACTACACCACCGAGAGCTGCGTTCCGTTGGCGCCCACGTACAAAGGTTCACCGCAGGTGCCTGCCACATGCACAACTTCCGTGACATCAATGGCACGCGACACCTCAGGGACCCCAGACTCCACGACGGCTACCTTGCCGCGCGCCTCGGAGTCTGAGCACGAGATATTTTCACCCATTATTCGGCACCCGATTCCGGAGCTTCCACAGTCGACATTATCCAATGAACATGATCTTCCATCAACCTTGGCAATCGCATCCTGCAAGCAGCCACTACCATCTCCATTGACGTCTCCCGCAGCTGAAGTTGTTGCCCGCGACATGCTACAGCAGAACTTCCGAGATGCCGCTACAATGACCAAGGACCAGATGACAGATTTTCTAATGGCAGAGCAGCCAGCACAATCTATAACCACCACACAGGCGGACATCCACCAGGCTTCCCCGACGAGCACGGGTGCGCCAGCCAAGTCTCCGGTAGAGCCCACGCCTTCCGGATCCCTTGGCCAACCTTCGGAATCTTGGAAGGGCGACACCATAACGCAACAATCTACCTTGAATTCAGACATGACCCTCATCATGACCAAGGTGACTACCGCCTTTGCGCGGAACATCGGCAGACCGATCACAGTGGACCTAACTGCCTGCAGTGACTGCCGTGCGCTATTTCGACCACGGCGTTTCCACGCCCGTTGACTCGGTCATCCGTGCCGGCATGTCAGCCACACTGCAACGCTCAGGTTGGTGTTCCATCGACGGCTACGTCCGGGCCGCACTGCCAGCCCACTGCTCCTTGTCAACAGCCATGTCGGCGCCATGTGTGCTGTTGGAGACGCCACCGCATCCTTTATGTTTCAGTACTCGGTCGTCCTGGTTCCGTTTCAATGCATAGCACCATCTCGCCACCATCACCGGCTCGGCCTCCCCGGCGCCCTCCCACGGCTCCACCTGTGTGTACCTTTGTCAGACACGGATTCTCGAAGCACCGGGAGCGCTCTCGAGTGATCCCGCCTAGTCATCGTGGGACGCTCATGTTTATGGCCAAAGCGACCCGGCGCTGCCATCTTTGCCCGCTGTGTTTCTCCCAGTGTCGCCCGCCAGAGACCCACTGGTTGCCGATTGTCCCTTCCCGTTGACGACCTGGACTACTCATGGACCCCGTTTCGTTTTGCGAACCTAACTCGCTTGTATATACGCTCTCATTATTTTCATTCCGCATTCATTTCTGCGGGGGGGGGGGGAGTAATCTTTAGCGTCATCATCATGGTCATTTTTCTAGCCACCGCGCTGCGCCTCTCGTGCAGCTCACGCGACAGCTCGAGGCGCGAGCGGTGGAGAACGAGCACAAGGCCTGGCGGTTAGGACGTGGCAGCCGCTGCCGCTCCGCTTCGGCAATCACATTGGATGATAAAGTGGCGATAGAACGACACGACCACGTTGGCCGCCGTCCCGTCTTCCTCTCTTGCTACAGATGGGTTGAGCTGTCCAAAACTGAGACAGAATTCGAGTCCCTCCGGGCATTGTTGATTAGAGAGAGGTTTTTGCATGGATGTGGTTCGAACCTGGCATTACATTTGAAGAAAGGAGGGCGGAATCCCTGGGAGACATGCTTGAGCTGGCAGACCAGTTTTTGGAAGCTCAGGGTGGAGCAAGCCCAGCGAAAACAAAGAAAGATGGTCCCATAACGGACGAGAAGGGGAAATACAAGAAAGGAGGCAACAGCCACGCACCACTACCACGGTGCTTATATTTTCAGTCGTGGGAATCACCCGCCGCACTTGTGTCGCAACAGACCTGCCACTATTTCAGCCATCGTCTGCTTCAAGTGTGGGAAAAAAAGGACATAGGGCGAACGACTGCCGGTCAGGAGCAAATAACTCACTCCAGGCGTCCTGCCTCTACGCACCAAGAGAAACGCGTGAGGATCCCATATGCGACGGGTATATCGAGCTTAGGAATGGCGAAAAAGTCCCCGTCGTCAACGCCGTAAGGGTGACACCGCCAGAAAATCTGGCCGAGAACCTACCAGTGGCCACAGGGACCCTCCGAGGCACAGACATATCAGTGTTGCAGGATACGGGGTGCAACACAGAAATCGTGCGGAGGAAGTTGGTGAAGGAAGACGAGCTGACAGGTACAAGCAGACTCGTCTACTTGGTTGACGGAACAGCGAGGATGCTGCCAGAAGCACGGATTGAGGTTGACACCCCCTTCTTTACTGGCAATTTGACAGCACTATGCCTGCAAGATCCACTGTATGACCTCATTCTGGGCAATATCGATGGCGTAAGACGTTCTAATGATCCCAGAAAGGAGACTGAAAAACCTGTCTCGACAAAGGAGTTAAGAGCCTGTAGCAGCAGCTATCACCCGTTCCCAAGCACATGAATAGCCGGAAAATTTTGCCAAGCTTCGTACGCCTGGGACCACGGCGGGATTGCCGGGAGGTAACTATGGCTGCGAGCAAAGGGGAGATGCGACACTCAAACAGTATTTTGAGAAGATCGGCAGGAAGCAAACATGCCGAAATGAGAAGGGAAGCGTCGAGTATAAACAAGAACAGGGACTGCTGTACCGACAGTACACAGAGGCCAACGGACGGCTGTACGCCAATTAGCCGTTCCGCACTGCCACCGAGAAGCTGTGCTTTAAACAGCACACGATGGTATAATGGCAGGACACTTGGGCACGCAGAAAACCAAGGACCGGATCTCGGAGGAGTTCTTTTGGCCAGGCATCACAGCTGACGTAAAAAGGTTCGTCGCCTCATGTGACATTCGTCAGCGCACCGTACCAAAGGGCCGTGTAGCACATGTTCTACTGGGGAGGGCACCCATAATCGACACCCCGTTCAAGCGAGTGGCGATCGATATAGTGGGACCAATTCACCCGCCCTCAAAGCATGGGAACCGATACATTTTGACTTTGATGGATTGTGCCACCCGGTATCCAGACGCAGTGGTGCTCCCGAGTATCGAAACTGAGCGAGTGGCCGAAGCCCTGGTCGAGATGTTCTCCCGATTTGGCGTCCCCTGCGAGGTACTGAGCGACCGTGGCACGAACTTCACATCGGACCTGATAAAGGAAGTAGCGCGGCTCCTTTCCGTGCGCCAGCTCCACACCACCCCATATCACCCCATGGCGAATGGCGTGGTTGAAAAATTCAACGGCACCTTAAAATTAATGTTGAAGCGCGTGTGCGCCGAAAAACCGAGAGATTTGGACCGCTACCTGGCACCTCTCCTCTTTGCCTATAGGGAGGTTCCGCAGGCCAGTATGGTTTTTCACCCTTCGAGCTTTTCTACGGCCGCCATGTGAGGGGACCCTTGGCGATACTGAAGGAGCTGTGGACGAACGCCGACTTGACTGAAGAAGCTAAGACGACATACCAGCATGTCTTTGACCTTCGGAACCGTTTGGAGGAAACGTGCCGCCTGGCACACGAGGAGTTGGAAAAAGCCGGAGCACGGTACATGAAGCTGTACAATCGAAAGGCGAAGGAGCGGAGTTTAAACCCCGGAGACAAGGTACTGATTTTACTTCCCACCGACACGAACAAGCTGCTGCTGCAATGAAAGGGCCCTTTCGAAGTCCGGGAAAAGAAAGGTGAAGCTGACTACGTTGTAGACACGGCTGGCGGCAGAAAAATCTTCCACGCCAACTTACTGAAAAGATACGAGGAGAGGAACAGCCCCTCCACCAAGGTGTGCAGCGTGACATTTGGTGTTGTGGAATTGGGCGAAGACGAGAATATTCCAACCCCTGATTGGCTGAAAGTAAAAGGGGAAGAAGACGTGAAGCTCTCCGACAAACTGGACGCTCAGCAGATCGGACAGCTGCAAAGAATTGTCAGGGAACACGCTCGTATTTTCTTGGATGTCCCGGGCAAAACTGACTGGGTCCACTGCAACCTCGAACTCACCACAAGTAACCCCGTCCACGTGAAACAATAGCCTCTTCCCTTTGCAACGCAGGAAGGTGTAGAGAAAGAGGTGCGGGAGATGTAGAAGCTTGGCATCATTGAGAAATCAGAGTCACCTTATAATTCGCCAGTCATTTCGGTAAAGAAACCCGACGGTACATATCGACTGTGTATCGATTTTCGACGCCTGAACAACGTTCTGGTGGCCGACTCCGAACCTATGACAAGAACTGACGCGGTGTTTGCTACAGTGAGAAAGAAGAAGTATTTCTCGAAGCTCGACTTCATGAAGGGCTATTGGCCGATCCCGCTGACTGAAGAGTCCAAAGCGAAGACGGCCTTCTCGACGACATCGAGACTATATCAGTTCCGCTTCATGCCATTCGGCATCAAGATAGCGCCTGCTGTATTTGCTAAGTTGATGCGGAAGGTTGAGGAAGGTGTACCCGGTGTGGACCATTACTACGATGACGTACTGGTGGCCACCGATGCATGGGAAGAGCACCTGAGGTCTCTGGGACTGCTGTTTGAGCGCATACAGAGGGCCGGACTTACAGTGCGCCCCAGTAAATGCGAACTTGGTGTGGAAGAAATTGACTTCTTGGGACACCGAGTTGGCAGGGGCAGATTGCAACCGCTGGGGAAAACACTCGACAAGATCGAAGCTGCAACACGTTCTTCAACCAAGCGACAAGTGCGCGCCTTCCTCGCTTTGACCGGGTACTATCGGGAATTTATCCCGAATTACGCAGACGTCAGCGCTCCCCTTACAGATTTAACCCGGAAGGGCGAACAAAAGGCTTGCTACATCAAGTTCTGAATCGAATGGCCTAAAGAAAAGCATTAAGCTTTGTATCGTATAGCCACTGCCCCCTTTCTAGGAATTTCACTTTTACTGTCAGGCTCATCGTGCTTAATACTCTATTTCATTTGTTTACAGACGTGCTGGCGAGGTGTTTGTGGTGAGCATAACTGGACCAAAATACATGAAATGTATCATACTGACCGCACATTCTAGACATGACATTACTTCTGCCACTTTCAAGAAGAACAACTTCAAGAATCGAATGATACGAAATTTGTGCTGTAAGAGCCCAATACTAGAAACCACTGAACAATTATAATAAAATGTTTGTTTTTACCAACTGAACCATTTGGATATCCCCGCATTTGTTCTGTTTTCTCATACAGAAATACGACAGCAGCCATATACTATTTTGAGAAAGTGGCACGTGCATACTGGAGGACATTACTTGAGAATGACGAGCAGGTGTCATCTGTACAATAAAATAAAAAGCGAAAGCAGGACGTGGTATCTTGTGAACTCGCATAAGACGACTCAAAAGGCGAAAGCCGTTTCTTTTGTCAAATTTTTCTTCTCAGTCAATTTTGTTAATCCATCTGCCCTAAATGTTTTTGTACCTATTATAATTTTGCATTTTATCCTTGATCCGAGATCGCAGGCACCGCAATGTTTTTGCACCTCACGGGGCTTTCCATTGCCACCGAGATTGGCCCACTTTTGCCCGAGCGATGATTCCGCGTCAAGTCGTCATCACGAGAAATCGCGTTGCGTGACGGCGCGATGATTTTGTGATGATGTCGCAAATTTCTGCGATTTACCGCGTCACTATTATGTCATATAAGTACATAATCATGTGGTGATTGTTTAATCACTCAGATTTACGCCGACGCCAAAACCGGTGGTTGATTTCCGCGTCTTATGATGCTTGTAAGGCTTTTGCCTTAATCGCATCTCATTTATTGATGGTAGTCAAGAGAGGAGCAATAGAGAAAGAAAAGCACGGAGGTCAATCTATTCTGCTACCTCACGCATGGGAGGGGGATGAAGGAGGTGTAAGGAATGTAAGGGAAAAAAATTGGTGCCGTGTCTGCATGTAACCTGCAAATGTCGGCGAAAGACGATAGTCTTGCGTGTGGAGAGAGTGAACAATTTATTCTATGTTTTGCGCAAGAAAATTGGTGAATGGTATTTTGGAGGTGCTGCGTTCGAGTGCCTCGAGCGTGCAGCGGAGGCGAACAAGTGCATTGAGTCGCGTCCCACGTTAGAGTTACTGTATATGCTACCTTTAGGTAGCAGAGTTGCGCCACTGTTTTCCGGGCGCTGCTCGCTCCGTCTACAGGAGATCAGCGCCCCTATTTGCCTAGCGCCGTCTCGTGGTCATAGGTGGTTCATTTGCACTGCGGAGAAGCCAACGCTACGCAGTTTCCGGGCAGATCAAGTGGGGTTGACAACGGCTGTTGTCATTCTCGCCGCGCTTCTTCGGTAATGTTGCCTGTTGGTAATGCTGCCTGTTGGTCACGAGAAACGCGGTAGCAAATTCATTCTGTGTTGAATTGTACTAGGTAGAGCCCATGCGAATAAACGCCGGTGCAGCGGGTGTTGCTATAGAAAGATTAGTGTTCAGTCGGAAGGAATAAACGCTTGGCCATTGTCGTCGGCCAGATTTTCTTTTGGGGGTGCAAACCATTGTTGCATTGTGACTTAGGGAGAGCGAGAGCACTAGTATATTTTGGGTGAGGGCAACTGCTGTTGTGGTTTGAGGGGGACAAGGGCCCCTTTTACACTTCTCTGCTGACGCCCATGCGCTTGGCTTTTTTTTTTCAATCTGTCCATGGCACTGCAAAACTTGCTCTATTTGTATTAATGACAAATGCAGTTGCGATTACGTTATACATCTAGAGTTGGCCAGCGTGTGTCAGCTGCATACGTCCAAATTAGTCTGGCCGTTAAAACGATAAAAATAAAGAGAGAATGTAAACCAGAACGCTGGGAATCGGCAAGGTGTTGCTGCTAGTGCGTGAATTGATTGCAGCTTTGAAACCTCAAGCGAAAAGAATGTTGAACACGGCATTGTTGTTGAACGACGATTCACATCACTGGTCGTGAGCCGCGATTGTAATACGATCACAATACGACATGCGCGCTTAACGTGGGTTTCGCACGGCCACTCTCGATCGCTATCCAGCTCGATTCAGTTGAAGACTACAAAGCCTTGGCTGGTCAACTCACACAGTTAACGAATGAGCCCAACGCGAAGAAAATATTCCATTCCTGGCTCGATAGCGATCAAGAGTGAAAAATAATTTTACATATTATAAGACAGTAGCAGCGTTGGAGTCTCGACAGCGTTTATTAGGCCGAATCGCCTGATCAACCCTTCTAACGAAGACGACGACATGTCGTCAATATTGTGCTTACAATATGTAAACGGGAAAAACCGTGCAAAAGAAGCCGAAGCAATATGTACCACTGGTTCAATAGGCTGACGCGGACGTTTTTTTTTTTCATTATTTACCAAAAACATAAACATAAAATCAAGGCTTCCAGGCGTGAGCAGAGCGACTGAGTTTGTCTCGTACGTTCATAAAAAATAGAAAGAAAAAAAGCAAAAAAAATAAAGCAGCGCTATGAGCGCGAGTGCTTTTCCTACGTGGGTGGTGAGAGGTTTTCCCGCAAGACATTTGAACCCAAGATGGCGTACCTTGGCGCAACTTTGAACCCAGATGGCGTACCTTGGCGCCACTTTGCTACCTAAAGGTAGCATATGCAGTAACTCTATCCCACGTGAGACATGAGCGCCACTTGGCAGTCTTCTTTCAAATAGAAGCGCGTGGCTCTCAGAGGGGTGTGCGCGCCCGTCTCAGATGTGATAAGGTGAGGAACGCAAAGCGACGGGTAGGTGCCACCACTATCGCGTCTTAGCAAAGCGTTGGAAACACTCACCTTTTCGTGCAAGCGTTGCATGGCCAGCGCAGCGTGATAAGCGCTACGGTCCTTAAAACTACTTATGTATGCATTTTCTAGTAAAAGATGTACATGCAGAACATATACGCGTTGTTATGGTGCCCCAGACGTGCGCAATAATTGCTCATTAATTGACAATATCACAAGTATGAACGCTAAACCTTGAGCAGCATTTGTGGGTGCTGCGGGTGAAGCCAGCCGTTTAAAATATCCGGTGCCGTTGAGAGTGGACAAGCAGACAATGTACAGACAGAGAGACGGACAGACAGACACACCAAAATTTTTGCGTTGAAGGTCCTCAAGAAAGACTATCGTCTTTAAAAAAAAGGAACCAGCGACAAACAGCACACACACACATTCTGTCTCAGTCAGTCAATCTGGCGTGGTACGAGACGCTACCTACTTTCACAGCAGCCTATAAGAGCCCAGATTTCTTGAAGGACCAATTACAAAATTTCGAGCTCCCGATGTGGCTTTCTCTTGTTACCTTGATATGCTAGAGTTGTCCGAGCAAAGTACGAACTCTGTCTTTTACACCAACAGCATTCGACGTGTGCAACAACCACCCAGGCCATGCCACAGGCGCTGAGTGATGATAACGATAATGCCAATGATCTCAGTGTTGTCGTCGTGATGCCGACTGGCGACGACTCCGGGATGCGGCTTTCCTTCGATTGTCCGGGTTCGTTTTCTGAACTCCCTTGACTTCGCAGCACCATTTGAAATGATTCGTCTTGGGCTCGTAAGCGTAGGATATGTAGGGATGATGATCTAAACTTAACTATGAGCCGGTGCGTCGTGAAACAATTGTGCGCGATTTACGCAAGTGGCAAGGTACCGAAAGAAAGAATGCCTTCGTTGCAGAAAGCTGCAATGGCCATTTCAAAAAGCTTCCACTTAAGACTGCACACGCAAGTTTCGTCTGTTTATCTATTTTCGTAACACATTGAACGTTTGACTACATACCCAGAGACTCAGAGATTGCACTGTTCTTTGTAGTTTGATGGTGACATGGGTGATGCCAAGCAGGGACGCCTGACTGGTGACGAGACGCGCATATCATCGAAGCGTGTCCGTGTACGTTGGTTCGTAGTGAAAGACGCGAAGCGCGCATAATGAACAGGCAGACCTGAAAGGTGTTCTGAACCACCAGGATGCATTTCACATTTAGTAACAAATTGTTTATTAACCAGCACATTGATTTATTGTGTAGACAGGTTACGTGCGCCTGTCGTGTAAACAAAATTTTATCTTGTATTTTCTTGTCAGCCAGCATGGAATAAATGCGCGTCCCCAGGCACCTCGTCATCACAGCTCGGGCCGGCATCGGGTTCATTATAGGTTCTTTGCACAAGATCAAAGCGAAAATAATTAGTGACATATCATATCCTCCTATTCCTGGATTTTTTTAGGGACAAACCTCCTTAAGGCGTTGGTCGTGCGTCTCCTGTATGTGTTTAACCACCTCTCGTTTTAGTGTGTGAAATGTCCGCTGGATGGCGGTATGGTGATTCTATGATGAAAAGATGCGAGATGGCGGTACTTTGAGTGTTCATTTGATTGACAGACACACAGACAGACAGACAGACAGACAGACAGACAGACAGACAGACAGACAGACAGACAGACAGACAGACAGACAGACAGACAGACAGACAGACAGACAGACGGGCGGGCGGACGAACGGACGGACGGACGGACGGACGGACGGACGAAAGCTTACAGCAAATGATTCAAACTTTGCCAATGAATTCTTTGAAGCTTTGCCCCACTCATCATCATTCACTCCGTGGATATGCTGTGATTTCCTTTATATAGGTATTGTAGACACAACCATGGTGGTAAGGAAAGTGCACCTAGCAGTCCAATAATTAGCTGAAGCTCACATCAGCGTAGTGTGTGGACAGGGGGTCCGGTGATGCCCTCTTAGGACGTGCGCGCGGGATGGGACTCCACGACTGCCAATTGGTTAACTTGACGCCCGTTCCAAATCACCCTCGAAACTGTCCCTGCTAATGAATATTGCAGATATTATTCTTCCCTCTTTTAGGGGCGGAGCTCCTTAAAGCGGCAATCGTTCGTTCCTCGTAGTCGTAGTCGTAGTGTGTAACAAGTGTTACATTTTGACCTGCAAGGTGGTGCCGGTGGGAGATTTCTCTGGTGCTTTGTTGAACAATAAAAAGTTCTTGGCGTGGGCGTTAACTAAAAGCCGAATGCTCCTGTCTCTCATTCCCCGTTATCAGCCATTGGCATGTTCCAGTAGGAAACTTTAGAAGAAGTAGAAGTATTAAAAGCCGACTTCTGCTGTCTTTCACTCCCAGTAGCAGCCATTGTTTACCTCCAAGGTAGTGCCTGGTAAGATTTCTCCTGTGCGTGATTAAACAATAAAAATTTTTGTTCAAAACGCCGTTGATTGATGAAATAAACTAACGAAACAGGCCGGATGTTTTCTAAAAGCAAAACGAAAAGACGCCAGATGTTTCTAAAGCAAAACAAAAAAAAGCCAGCTGCTTAACGAAAGACGCCAGGTGTTTTCTAAAGCAATGGTTTTATAATCAAAACCATATCGATACAGGTTTGTAGTTGCCGATGCTCGTTGCCGTCGGTGTACGCTCGTATGGTACATCGAGCACTATCTGACAGGAAAAGGTTGCTACGTTATACTCCCTGGGCACAACCTCCTTGGTTTTGAAAAGGTTTAGCGAGCATTGGGCTGCAGTGCCATGAATACAGTAAACTAGTATATACCATGAACTCGAGGGGGTTAAAGGTGGGAAGTAGACCCGAAGCGCAAGCCGTAAGAAAGTGTGCATGTGCCACCTCTCATTTAGTCCTTGGAATGTCCGCTGGATGGCGGTGCTTCTATATGAGGAATTTATGATGAAAATATGCGAGATGCTGGTACTTGGAGTGTTGAATAGATGGACGAACGGACACACAAACAAATGCATAAATGGACGCATGAAAGGACGCAGGGGTGGATGCGTGGACGAACGCAGGGATGGACGCACGAACAGACACACGTACGGATGGGCGGATGAACGCATGAACGGTCACACAGACGGATGCATGGACAATCGCAAGCAAGAACGAATGAACGGACGAATGCTTCGCCCCACTCTCCATCATTCACTCTGTGGATATGCTGCCATTTTTTAATATCACCTGCGAATCGTTGCTACAAGGTCGATGACTGAACGTGACGCAAAAAACGCGACATGCGTAAACCCTTCAGCTGCAATGACTTCAGAAGCTACAAAGATTGCCCTTCAGAAGGCTAAATTTAGTGGACCCGTGGTGACTGTATGTGCCCCTGTACTGAGAACACGTGCATTATTCTTACACGCTTTATGCCATCAGCTGCATCACATCCGGCAGAACGGCAGGATGTTCTATTTCCTTGTGAAATAGCATCCTGTCGCATGACTTTGGTATCCGTTCTTCTTTGAATATTCTCCACATGGCTATAGCGACCGTTCCAAGCTGTTTTGTCGACACTTGTATGGGCTATAACGCATGCAATGTACGACACATGTGTCTTTTCATTTCGGGAAAATTTACAGATGGGCATGACTTTTCGTTTCGGCGTGAACCATAAAAGGAACGCTGTTCCATGTCAAACCTGGAGTCCGTTGCATTCAATCGCGTAGTAGTCAACATGGTGACCCTTATTCTTACAGCTATTGCATCACTGCTGGCTGCGATAGAAGCAGGATCTGGTAAGTACTGTCCCCACGTTACTGGAGTAATTCAGCAAAGATTCTCGAAAAGTGCACTTTCATTAAGGAACTGTTACCTTCTAGGTGTGCTTCTTGCGGGAAAGCGATTGCAGTGCGTAACGACAATGTCGACAGATATAGCTCGCTTAGCGCAATATTTAGGTCAGAATATATTCGCTAAGAAACAATTTTCAGTGTAAGAAATGCGTCTAACAGTTTTTGTGAATAGTGAGGAAGGTCTAGAAGGAACCTTCACTTAAAATTTACTAAGTGGGTCTTGGAGAACTAATCGACATTCCTGAGGTGAAGTTAACTCACGAATACTCTGCTGTAACTATTTATTGTTCAGTACTCACTAGAGTAGCGATGCACACTTTTTTTTGCTTAAAGACATGTTGTCGGTTGACAAAGTGTTAGTGGCATCGCTAACCGGTCCACTTTTTAAAAAAAACTATTTTTGTTATCAATACCTTAATTTGCTTGTAGTACCAGGAAATAGACCAATTACCATGCTGCATTTAGATGAGCATGAATTATTGTGATGTCGGGCGAATTTAATGCAGCTTAGCACTAAAGCTTTCCTTGGTTACAGTTGTGCCTTGTTGATACACGGAGAAACATTTTTGTGCGGCAACTGGACAATAAAATTAGCGTAATCGTGCGATGGGCTAGTTTGCATTACTGAAGGAGAAAAATGCCCTCACGTTATTCTTAATCTAATCTCATCATGCCGGCGAATACTTTTGGTCTCCTTGTTATGCAATGGTTCCTGACTTATTGCATAGACTCTCGCACGAAGTGCTCAAGTATTTATCAAAATTGCTTGAAGGCAACCGTATTTAAAAAACTTCACAGATCTCACTTATCTTGGGTGTCCACTTCAAGTGGAACAGTAGGCTATTCGTGGCCTATGTCATTTTTAGTGCTTCGAGCCAAGTATTGTGACTTGTACGAACCTGCTCGTGTATTTTGAGTAGTTTTGTATATGCCACGTTGGTAGGCCAGTATTTAACGAAGGTTCTTTTTCGGGGCGGTGGGGAAAAGGTATGTGGCGAGCACTTGCCGAAGGGTCTGAATATTTGATGAGAACACCCATTTAACAAAAGTACTATATTTAGGAAGCCACAATTGTGGCGGTGGAGGCAAAGACCTATTCCAGGGTAGCCTAAGATATAACGCACGAAGTAGCAAATCACTCGTGTGAATCTTATGTATCCAAACTCAACAGAACGCTGGTTTAAAGGAATGTGGCCACTCTATGGATCAAGGCGGTTTTCGAGCTGCAAGTCCTCTGTGCGATAACTAAGCATCCATACAGCACTGAAAGTTCACAGGTTATCTCTTGGTGTCTGTCGAGATAGCACCCACTCCAGCGCTCCCGAACATGCCCTTGCGTGAAAAATTTTTAGATGCTGCATGGGCGACGTACGTAGCACACCCCCACCGCCAACCGATGCTCCTTCGCCTGACCAAGGAGGCCCGGTGCGTTTCCTTTCTCAATGAGGAGTCGTGCACTGCTGGCCTCACACATGCATTGTTTGATGTATGCGTTGTTACTCACGCATAGATCAAACAATGCACGGGGTGATGTTATTGAAGGTTCACACGGAACATGATGTCAACGGCGATGGTAAAAAGGTGGAAAGTTGCCGAGAGTGTGCATGTCACTTCTTCCGCATTGAAACCAGCACTGCAATCTCATTTGTTTTAAATTTCCTTTTTTTGTTGTTTTGTTACACGCTCAAAATGCGTTGATAATTTTTATGCCCAGGAAGTACACGAGACACACGTGAATAAAGTTTGCATATGGCTCCTTTGAATTGGCGATATTTGTGAATACAAATGAGTTGCATTTGAAACTATCCTACAGTAAGTAAGCAAGCCTTGCCTGGCGAAGTACCTTCCAGTGGCAGCTTCAAAACTGCTCCAACTCACGATTAACAAAAAAGGATACCATCCCACCTTGGGCACCCGGAGTATGCTTCCCTAAGTTAATTATTTTTATGTTGTGGTTGGTCAGCGGCAACTTCAAAAATAGATCCCATGCTCCGTAGAGCCAGCAGGCAATAAAAAGGCTTTCACACTCGCCGTCATGGCTACGAGTTGCGCTGACTAATCCTGCTACTTCTACACGCTGCCCCGCCGCGGTGGTCCAGTGGCTAAGGTACTCGGCTGCTGACCCGCAGGTCGCGGGACCGAATCCCGGCTGCGGCGGCTGCATTTCCGATGGAGGCGGAAATGTTGTAGGCCCGTGTGCTCAGATTTGGGTGCACGTTAAAGAACCACAGGTGGTCGAAATTCCCGGAGCCCTCCACTTCGGCGTCTCTCATAATCATATGGTGGTTTTGGGACGTTAAACCCCACATATCAAGCAATCAGGTGGTCGAAATTTCCGGAGCCCTCCACTTCGGCGTCTCTCATAATCATATGGCGGTTTTGGGACGCTAAACCCCACATATCAATCAATCAATCAATCAACCCCTTTTACACGCCAAGATATGCCAAATGAGGTGGATCGAAGGGCGACCACTCCTGTGACTCAGTCAGTATGGAGCATCGGATGATTTATCCCAAATTCGAAGGTTGTCTGTTCTTGAACTTTCATAAGAATTACTGCCAGTAACTTTCCTTGTACTTATTGGGAAATGTTTATTAATTTTCTTTCAGGTTGTGTCTAACAAAAAAAATCTTTAAATATGACATCTTTCGTTTATTTTTACTACGGTAATTCTTCTGAGCCGCAAATAAGGTAACGCTACCTCCCATTGAATATGTTCCTGTTCTTTGCAGCGCCCTGCACTAGCCTCACTGTGCCTGACTTTCTAACTGCTGACACGGTAAGCTGTTTTATATGCATCAACCGGCCCCGTGTCAGACATCAGTGGATAGTAACAAGTCTAGCATATTCTCACCAAAGCGCTCCATTGGCGCATGTTGCTGTGGTGCACACTGGGCTCATGCTGCAATTACGAAAATCTGGAAGCCCGGGTACCTTCGTTTTTATCACCACTCTCAATACTGCTTTACCCTCAGTTTCACATCGTTTCATGCAAGGTTTTTCGGGTAATTTGCACCTATTATTGTCATCCGGAAAGGTCACTACGGGTGGAGGCGATCAAAGCAGTCTTCAGCTTCTTGAAGGAAACAGACTTGCACTGGTGGTTATAGACTAAAACTGCTATGATGGCTGTGCAGTGCGACTTTGTGTGTGTGTGTCCTCTCCTTTATTTGTTCCCATCTTTCTAACCCTCTAATCCCTGTCCCCAGTGTAGGGTAGCATACTGGTCTTTCTAGACTGGTTAACATCCATGCTTTACCTCTCTCATCTGTTTCTTTCTTGCCGTCTTGCATATATTATTCGAAAATAAGTACATATGCTGCACGTGTCGAACTGGCCCCTGTTGCACCCGAAGGTTCTCTGCATCCCAACTGCTGCTACTCTGGAGTTGAGTTGTTGGGACCACGCCATTACCCACACCGGGGACCCAGGTGGAAGACGCTAAGCATGAAAACAACTGAAGAGGAAAACTTTGCAGAGTTTTTTTTTTTTTTTACAATGTTCACAGGCGAGCACTTCGCCACACTACAAACATCTAGACGAATAGTTCGTCGTACATCGTGATGATCTCGTGTCGAAGGCTCTCGAAGCGCCCCGCAGAGATCGGTTATGAAGGCTCCTTTTTCCCCAGATCTAGGGATAAGGGAATGACTCCGAACGACGCTGTCCAATCATCACTGGACACGCCATTTTCGACGGTGCTGCCCACACCCGCCCAGGTAACGTGTTTGACAGGGGCGTAGCGACGACACCATAGCTTTGGCGTCAAGGTGCTCCGTGTTTTAGGTTAGAAAACTACTGGGCGATGGGTGCCTGCTCGTACTATCGTTTGCATCAAAAGGGTCGCCGCTCATCACGCTCAATCAGCGGGGCGGTGCTGCAATCCACGCTGACACCACTTTTTCTTCAAGGAAGGTGTCAGCTTCAAAACAATTTCGGTCGTTTCGTTGTGCACATTGCGGCATCGCGATTTCAAGGCACCCCACTTCAGTGGTATGGAGGACAATACTCATATACAGACAGCTGTCAGCAGTCCCGCAGCTCTTCGGCTACTTGTCCACGGAGCCACAAACACTCCTTTGTCTTTGGCTCAGGCGCTGGTTCTAACTCTGTTCGGCGAATCGGAATGCGTGAAAGCGCGAAACATAGAGAGAAAAAAATGAAAGAAAAAGAAATAAAAAGAAAGACCAAAGAAGCCGTTAGGAAAATCACCGGGAAGAAACAGAGAGAAATTAAGGCAAGAGCGTAACAAGATACAAATGTGTGGAAAGAAGGAGACAACTCAAATAGAAGCAGACACAAAGAGAGAAAAAGATACAGAGCTAAAAATGGAAGAGAGATAAAGAAGGAAAGAAGCAGTGAAGTAAAATGAATAAAATAAATATATAAAGATAGAGAAAACATAGAAAAAGAAAGAAAGAGACATCAGTAAAAGATGGTGAAGAAAAATAAAAAAAATGAATATGTTAGATGGAAACGGAGAGCGAAATGGCTGACAGAAACCTACGGAAAAGGGACAAGTAGGGATAGAAAGCGTGAAATACAAAGAAATCATTAGAGTGAGAAATAAATAGATGGGAAGTAAAGGGAACAATACAGTACAAAAAAGACAACGCAAATAGGGTGACTCAAAAAAGCCAAGAAAGCAAGAAATAATGAACAGGAAGAGGGACTGCCACCAAGCTATGCTGTTACTTTAGGCTCAGCTACCATGTCTTTCAAGTTGGCGACTCTAGGTAAATATATCCACTACAAAAGTTGTAAGCGTATTCAATAAGTCGGAAAATTTCATTCATCCTCAGATAGCTGCCCATGTTATAAGTTTGAATATAAACGAAGACTTTTTTATTAAAGCCAAGAAATAGTACAGTAGAATAAAATATTCGAAAAAGTTTACAAAATTTCTAAAGACACACAGAATTCTCCGCTTTGCTGTATCGCAAGTCTAGCAGCTTGCCTGAAACTGACTGTTTGTTTTAAATAGACAATTTAATGCAGTGTTCACGGTAAATTTACGAGCATGTACAGCGATAATTAGACAACACAAACTTCGCAGCTTTTTTTCAACTGTGTCTCCACGCGGATGACGTGCACTGAGCACACGGGCAATGAAAAAAATCGGGGAGGATGTAAATACGAGTGTTATGTGCAAACAAAGTGGTGTGGAAATTCGTCCGACTTACGCAACGTGCGCGTTTTTTGACAATTAAAATTTCTTTCTTTTCATAAGCACAATGAAGCTACTCATGCTAAGGTTGATAGTCGATAGCGGTTGCACACGGTACAACAAGATAGCGGTTTGCACGGTACAACAAACCTACCTTCTCGGCAACTTGGTTTCCCATCAAGATAGTGCTGTAAAAGTCGTTTACCGAATTTCGCTTGAAAAAAAAAGTGTACTCAGAATTTCATTTTTGATTACCAGACTCACTGCTATGATGAACAGCCTCTTGACATCTGCACACCGTACAATGTAAGTCATTCCTTGATTTTTCGCAGCAAAATATTATTTCACCATCTAAAAAATGTCTGAAGCACAATATATAAAGTATGTACATAATGAACGAAACGCTTAGAAGTACAGAAGCTGGGACAAGCATGAAGATACTTAGTATCTTGCCTGTTTTTGGCTTTTAAGTACCTTCATGGAAAGATAAAGTACCCATGAGTGCACGATCAAATGAGGTGCGTTTTCCATTCTTGAACAGCACCTCACGAAGTATTGTGCCTGCCGTAAGTCTTTTTCAGTGTTAGCCTAGTATATAACATGAACTGTGATTAGCTGTACGCGTACTTGTACCAAAGAAGAATGACCAAATAAGCCGTTCCCCAAGGTGAGATGGCGAAAATGAGTTTCACGAATGTAACGCATGCCATGTACATAAATCTTGATACTCCAATAAAATTTGCTGCTGGGCAAGTTAGTTCACACTTGCTGACTAAAGATAGTGGCGTACAAACTACACAAGTACACAGAAGGCACGGATAAGCACAGTTGGGATCTCGTCTATGTCTTCTGTGTCCTTGTGTAGCTTGTGTTCAGCCTTCTTTTCCTACGCACTTCATCGTCCACTTCTTTCATGGGTTCTTTTTCTCGCTTTGGAGAAATAGAGTACTTGGTTCATTAAATAAGAACTTTGAGTGCAACAGCATTGTCGCCTCTTCTTTCGTTATCTTCTTGAGAGGAGATAAACTTTGCTTATGTGGACTGCCATGCGTTTTAATCTAATGTTTTCTTGGTTGTAAATGTTTCTTTGCACCAAGTTTTCCGCAACAACCTGACCACACGTGCACTTCTTGATTTTTCAGGCAAACGACACGGAGAAAGTACGCGAACAAATCAATGTAAGTGCTAATCAGCTCTGATAGCCTTTATCTGATCCGTAATAAACGTGAGTAAACCCTCAATGAAGCGAAGCGTTTTTCTCAAAGTAATCAGTCCCTCTGCCTAAACCATGAACCTAATCGTTTCGCAAAGAGTATGGTGTGAATTTGTTAAGCTTGAACTTGGGAATTTGTAAAGCATATTGTACGGAAATGTATATTTTAAATAGGCTTACAACGCTTGCAATTCTGATTGTCTCGAGCCCTATATAAATATATGGCATGTTTAACCCTAACCGCACCTGACTCGTGCGTCCTATTTACATATAAAAAGGTATTCGAAGCCTTAGCTTAAGACGCATGTGAACTTGTCAACGAATAACTAGCATTTATTCCGAGCAATGAAGAATCACTTCCGGCGTGTTTTTGAGGTGGTACTCAGGCTGACGTCACCTCGTTTAAAAGACGGGCTGCGCTTATTGACATTATTAGGTTCTTTGCTGTAAAAACGAAGCATGGTACCACGTAAGTGCAAATAATTGTGTTGCCTTCAATCGATGGAGAGAGACGACGCTAGGGGGCCAATCGAAGCAAACGTGCCTCGCGTGAGCTCCCGCCTCGACGCCTCAGCTCACCCGGAAAACCTCATTGCCGCCACCTATAAAGTACTGGACCATTTTCTACTAATCAAGCGCAGTCGGTGGATAACCGGTTTTTAACCGTAAGTCCATATTTCCTGAAAGTCTGCTTGTTTGAAGATCCAAGGCGAAGAACGCTGCTCTAAGCCTAAGCGGCGTCGGGCCGTTGGCCGGACGAAACGCTACTCACGTTTCCGCGCAACGCGCGAGAATGGCTGACGACGACGCGGCTGCGTCAACCGGAGCCACGACATCGATCGAAGAAAAAGCTCAAGGCGGAGAAAATGCTACCAGCGTCTCGCAAAAGAAGCCTTTTGACAACGGGGGATGGTTCACTGCAACGTACCACAACTCAAGGCTGATCGCCGTTCCGGAGACCGGGGCCGAAGCGGTAGACAAATCAGCGTCGAGACAACCTAAACAGAAAGGGAATCCTCTTCGAAAAGAGAAACTGCCTCCACTGCCGAAAACAGACTTCAAGGTCATCATTAGACCGAGGGATGGGCTGAACATCAGTCAATTAAGCACGCATCAGATGGCGCGCGCTATAACTATGGCATGTGGTAACCCAGACATCTGCAACGAAGGCAACCTGCTTATACGGCTGCGCAATGGATCCAACATCGCCATAATCAGCACGCTAAGCATGGAGACCGCCAACATTGTGCACAGCCTTCGAAGTCTACGTTTTGGTGCAAAAGACTATGCAGTGATGGCTTACGTAGCCGCGCCGGACAACTCGTGCAAGGGTGTGATTCACGGACTGGACTCCGGGACCACGCCAACCGAATTACTAGCCCATCTTCGGGTGCGTACCCAAGGAGTGAAAATACTTTACGCAAGAATGCTTAGAAAATCCCAAAGTGCCGTCATTACCTTTGAGGGCAAGATCGTCCCGCGCTATGTTTACTACTACGGTGGTGAAACACGGTGCTACCTCTATCGATCATCGCGGCAAGTTTGCTATATATGCTTCAAGCCTGGGCATAGGGCATACGTATGCCCAACACCAGACGCTGTTGTCTGCTCAAATTGCACCGAGCCAGTCATAGAGGACGGACACACCTGTGAGCCCCGGTGTGCACTATGCAAGGAAGCGCACCCTACGCGGGCAAAGGAGTGCAAGGAACGCCTCAGGAGACCGAGAAGCCCACGACCAAGAACAAAAGAGCGGACGGCCGCCGGAGCACAAGGCGCCGATGGACGCGGCCGGGCCCGGAAACGCTGGTTCAGCAGGGATGGAAGCTCACCATCCAGGTCCCGATCAGCATCGAAACCACGGTCATGGTCGAGATCGGCGTCTAGGACCCGCCAGGCTCCAGAGAACAAGAAAAAGCAGCAGAAGAAACCCTCCACCAGGAAGGAAGACGACGGTATGGTGAGCAGGAAAGCGTCTTTTTCCTCTGCCTCTCCCACTGCTCCAAACAACATGAATACACAGAGAGTAATAGTCGGTAAGAATGGCAGTGCGCCACCTAACGACGAAGTAAAAGATTTAGGGCAGACTATTCAGACACTCAGGGCAGAAAACGCCGAACTCTGGCAGAAACTAAACGATCTCATAGATAAACTGAAGGCCCTGAGAACAGGACAAACCAATGCTAACCCCCAATCAGACTTAACGCTGACAGCCACCGTAGGGCGTCAGGAATTCACAACTACCATGGCTGCCATAAAAAATGCCCTAGCAAATCTTGGCAACCTCATCTCTAACATCTAAGATGAGGTGCGCAAGGATAGAGAACGTCTGGTGCAACTCACGGCCATGAAATCCAGAGGCAAACCCTACGCTCGTTCATCACCTGAGTATGGCGAACAACCGTAAATGCTCGGTCAAGTTGGAAACCCTCGAAATGTGACAGTGGAACTGTCGTGGAATCCGTCGAAAGCAAGGTCTTCTGAATAAATACATCAATAAATGCACAACTCCACCAGACATCATCGCCCTCCAGGAAACCGGCTGCTCACCGAAACTCACTGGCTTTTCGGTTTATGAGGGTCTTGGCCAAAGTAAGGTCGCTACTTTGGTAGCCAAAGCGGTCACCGCAATCAGACATGACATCGATGCAACAGACATTAATCACGTTCTCATTGAAATCATAACAAAACAAAGAACCGACGAAAGCATATTTCTCCTCAATATCTAGCCCAAACCCGAGGAGAAGCGCAAAAGCAGTTCCGTCGAGCCCTGCACAGTTTTCAGGGAACCAACTCCCAGCTGGCTGATAATTTTTGTGCTAGATACCTATGTCGCACCACGGGTCCCAACAGGAACGCATATGAATACGCAGGTAGAGAAAACAGTCAGCTCGATGCCCCTTTTGAAATGTGCGATCTGAAAGCAGCACTGAAAAAATGCGCAGGGGCACTGCCCCGGGTCGAGACCGGATCACGGTAAAACTGTTAGCAAATCTGTCAGACGATTTTTATCGGCATCTATTGTAGTACATTAACGCGATGTGGGATGGCCAACCACTGCCAACTGAATGGAAAACAGCAGTTGTCACATTCATCCCCAAACCAGGCAAGAAAATCAGCACGGACAACCTCAGACCTATATCATTAACTTCATGTGCCAGCAAATCGATGGAAACAATGGTTAGAGACCGTCGCGCCACGTACCTCGAGAGCAAGGGGCATTTCGAAGATTCCATGTTTGGCTTTAGGCCACACCTGTCTGCGCAAGATATCCTCTTGCAACTAAAACGAGACATTATCCAACCCATTCCCTCGACGCACAACGACAGAGCGATCCTTGCACTAGACTTTAAAGGCGCATTCGACAACGTTAAACATGAAAGCATCCTGAAAAACTTGAGTAGTGTCCATTGCGGTAAGAAAATATTTGCCTACATCAGAGACTTCCTCTCCGAGAGACTCGCGTTCATTCGCATAGATGACGAGGAACATGGACCATTCAAAATGAGGACGCGGGGTACCCCGCAAAGAGCTGTCCTGTCTCCGCTGCTATTCAACATTGCCATGATGAAGCTCCCGCAAGCATTGGCAGTAGTGGAAGGAATATATCATGCAATATACGCTGATGACATAACAATCTGGACGAATCGGGGCAGTTTAAGAGAAATTGAAGACCACCTGCAGCAGGCCGCCTCCATTGTGGAGGACTATGTGGCCCAATGTGGGTTGCAGTGCGCTCCATCCAAATCTGAATTCCTGCATATCAGAGAAAACATTAAAGACAGGACGACCCTGAACTTGATGGCATCAGGATCAACAATACGAGAGGTTTCAGAACTACGAATCCTTGACCTTCTGATTCACAACAGAACAAAAAACAGTACCACGCTAGACAAGCTACGGAAAATTGGAGAACAGGTAGGGCACATGATCCGCCGAGTGTCAAACAAGCGCGGGTGGCTACGAGGAAGGGACGTGATTCGGCTCGCCAATGCTTTTGTAACTAGCAGGATTCTATATTCAATACCGTACTTACGAATGACTAAACACGAAGAGAACAGAGTCGATGCTATTCTTAGGAAAGTAATTAAGCGCGCACTTGATTTACCCATCAGCACTTCAAATCAGAAACTCTCTGCATTGGGTGTCTTTAACTCTATACAAGAGCTCCAAGAAGCCCCCCTCACAAATCAATATACGCGTCTTACGCAGACGCCCCCTGGGCGGCGCCTACTGGATCGCCTCTTGATCCGGCACGAATGCGAAATCGAAAACGCGGAGGGTATTACTGAACTTTGGAGAACAAAACTCTGGGTGTCCCCGCTTCCCCGCAATATGACCAGGGAGGCGCACCAGGGTAGAAGGCAACCGCGCGCTGATGCACTTGAACAAGGACTTGGCTCCCGTAATGGGTCTATTACGTCGATGTGGCCGGGCCGTCACCTAGGGGATACTACACGGCGGCGGTAATACATCAAGGAACACAGGTGGACGGCCTCACTTTCAAAGCCACAAGCTCAAGTAAGGCGGAGGAGGTGGCCATTGCACTGGCAGTATCCCATCCAAACTCAAAACAAATAGTTACAGACTCTCGAAGAGCCTGCGAGAGCTATCTTGCAGGAGAAATCTCTCCATTGGCTAATAGAATTTTAAAATTCAGCATCAGGAACCGCGATCCTACCCCAAAACGTCTTATATGAACTCCGGGACATCAGGGTCTACAGGGTAACGAGGCTGCACATGCAGCGGCCCGCGTACTTACTTCCCGGGAAACTCCCCGTTCCCCTGATAGACCTGAACATCCCACACCTTTAACACGGTTTCGAGAAATCAAAGAATACTACATTGAGCAACGCGGCTTGTATCCCGCACCAGCGAAGGGACTCTCGAAAACGGAGGAGCGCATCCTGCGGCGCCTACAGACAAATACGCTGTTCTGTCCAGCCATACTAAAATAATACGACCCAAAAACAAGTGGACAGTGCCAGTACTGTGGCGAAGTGGCCAACACTTACCATATGGTCTGGGCCTGCCAAATGAACCCAAAATTAACCCCCTTTCCCAACCCCACCAAAGAGGACTGGGAGACGACCCTACTCAATAGCTCCACACTAGAGGAACAGCGAACTCTAGTTAAGCGGGCTCGGGTGGCGGCCTCGACTAATAACGTCCTAATAATGTCAGTCATAAGGCTGTGCTAGAGGGGCTTAGCAAATTAGGCTGTGGAAAGCGAATACACAACTACATCAAAGCTTTTCTCAGTAACAGAACCGCCACAATCGGTATAGGAGGCATCCGCACTGATACGTTTGATACGCCCACAAAAGGAACACCCCAAGGTTCTGTGATATCGCCGATGTTGTTCAACATCGTTATGATTGGCTTAGCTCGGAACCTCAAAAACATTGAAGGACTCAGACATGCCATCTACGCAGATGATGTTACAATCTGGGTGACAAGAGGATCTCTAGGCCAAAAACAAGATCTTCTGCAACGCGCAGCTGATACAGTTCACGACTACGTGCGTCAATGTGGCCTCGTCTGCTCTCCAGAGAAATCAGAAGTTCTGAGAGTCTACAGACGAGGATACGATCTGCAAAACTCCATAGACGTCTATATAGGTGGGAAGAAGATTCCAGAAGTGTCCCAAATCAAGATTCTCGGCATGTGGATACAAAGCAACTGTCGTGTAGACCACACCATCAGACAGCTGTCAAACACTACAGCGCAAATCACGAGGATGATCACCAGAATCTCTAACAAAAGACGGGGTCTGAAGGAGGAGGACACTTGTGGGCTTGTACAGGCCCTCGTGGTCAGTAGGACTGTTTGCAGCGTCCCCTACCAAACACCACTCCCACAGGAAAAAGAACAATTAGAGGCAATCCTCAGAAAAGCCTACAAGTGCACCCTTGGTCTACCTGTCAGCACCTCGACAGAGAAATTCCTTAAACTCGAGATAAACAACACAGTGCAAGAACACATCGAGGCGCATCTTGTTGCGAAGAAAATGAGATTAATGTTGACTGCTACGGGCAGGCATATGCTGCAGACATTGGGCATGAGAGATGCTTGCGGAGAAATCAATAACACGGCTAGCATACCAAAGGACATTCGCCAGATCATTGAAGTCAGCCCAATACCTCGAAACATGTATCCAGAAATCCATAAGGCTCGAAGAAAAGCCAGATCAGAAGCACAAGAAAAAAAAATTGCCCGCAGCTTCCCTCGGGGGAACACTGAGGAGGATGCGGAGCATATAATTGGTTAACGGGGTGTTAAAGTGCGACTTACTTGGGTCGATGGCTAAATTGGTTAACGTGGTTGTGAAATGGGGTGTTAAATTGCGACTTACTTGGGTCGATGGCTAAATTGGTTAACGTGGTTGTAGGAGGGGGTGTTAAATGACTGAACACGTACACACGTATGCGAAAGGGCGGCGCTGGTCGAAGGGACGTCGATCATTGTGTTTGTGGATTCGTTGGAATTCATTTCACCGCGACCTTGGACGTCGACGCGCCGTACAAACCAACCGACGAGCGGCAACTGAGCGAGCGAGCGCCGACCTTGAGTATATACACAGCACGACGGCGCATGCACTGTCAGCTGTTGAATGTTCTCGAAGCGCGACGCCACATGCGCGTCCACTGGAGAATCAGGAGAATTGTAGATGTCGAACGCGGTGTGTAGAGGAGGAAGGGTGCACAGATGGTGGAGGAGTGAAGCGCGCGCGGTGTGTAGAGGAGGAAGGGATGCACAGATGGTGGAAGAGTGGGCGACGGCGCGACGGCGCATGCGCGCGCGTCAGCTGTCGAATGTTCGAGAAGCGGTGCGGACGGCGCCCTACAAGGCGCGAGTATAAGATGCTTCCGCATCTAAAAATTTCAAGGCGAGAACCAAAGTATTGTACGTTGACGCGACCACATACAGAGAGCACTCCGGGACAGTTGTAAGCGTTGTTGATCACCAACTTAGGGAAGTCAACAGCGCTTCGATCAAAAGCAACAACATCCTTGAGGCTGAGGAAGTAGCGATCGCGCTCGCCATCACACACCAGAGCGAATAGTCTACTACATAAATAGTTACAGACTCGCAAGAAGCGTGTCGACGGTACAGCAGCGGACGCATATCCAGTGCTGCCATCCGCATACTCAAGGGAAGAAAAATCAACTTTTCGAGCTGCTCCATTACGTGGACACCAAGCCATGAAACTGTGACAGGGAACCAGCGTGCCGACGCCATTGCCCGAGAATACGCCGACCGACCGGGGGGCGCACAACGACGAGGAACCAGCCACAGTTACAAGACGCTATGGAGCAATTTTAGAACACCAGAGAGCCCTCAGGAGGATATACCCCCCTCCCCACAAAGACCTCAACAGAGAGCAGTCGGTTGCCTGGAGACAGCTGCAGACTAATACGTACCCCAATCTCAGTCTTCTGAGTAAAATCTGTCCGGGAATATACACCAACAAATGCCCGCTATGCAGAGAACACCCCACACTTTACCACGTAACATGGTCCTACCAACACACACAGGTAGTGCCAAGAAACTGTACACCAACACCGGAGCAGTGGGAGGCTGCGCTGTCCTGTTCTAAGCCTGAAGAACAGCTCAAGCTGATCGACAGAGCTTGCAAGATGGCGAAGGCCACAGGGGCCCTGGACTGAGGTCTCCACCTTCACCGTAAGAAAGCTATTTGTAATAAAGTTTTGCATTCATTCATTCATTCAATCGATGGAGGATGGGCCTCACTGTGCCCTAGTTTTTGTACGTCAAAGGGCCCGCGACACAGCACAGAGATTCGGTATTTCTGTTCCGACGTGAGAGCGGCCCGCAAAGTGCTAAAGCGCGTTCCGAAGGACCAAATAAAGTTCATCCATTCAACCATTAAATGTTCTTTTTTCTTTACAGTTGAACAGAGAACGTAACTGTCTACCTAAATGCATTAGTGCCTCTTTCAATCGACCTATTGCTTATCACTCCTCGAAAGTAGTGACGTGTTTCGCAGAGATCGAGTGCAGGCATACGATTTCTTCGTACACTCTTCAAATGCTTCCAGTTTGAAGCGCAATTTTTGGTTAATTGTTTTCGTGCTATTACTTCACTTCAACATTTTCTAAGCCTATTTGTTTTTAAATCCACACTGGTTTTCTTATACACGTTCATGTTTGTTTACTTGCTGTTTATTTGTCTTATTTGGCGGCCCCGCCGCGGTGGTCTAGTGGCTAAGGTACTCGGCTGCTGACCCGCAGGTCGCGGGTTCAAATCCCGGCTGCAGCGGCTGCATTTCCGATGCAGGCGGAAATGTTGTAGGCCCGTGTGCTCAGATTTGGGTGCACGTTAAAGAACCCCAGGTGGTCTAAATTTCCGGAGCCCTCCACTACGGCGTCTCTCATAATCATATGGTGGTTTTGGGACGTTAAACCCCACATATCAATCAAATCATTGTCTTATTTTGGCGCTACACTACAGTAAGTAAATGCATATACAAACCAAGATTAACTAATGTGGGCTGTAATAAAAATGCTGCGCATTGTCACCATCTCTCAGCAAGCCGTGATAAAGCGTTCAGAACAGTCAATTGCGATTGATAATAGAATTATTTCACGATCACTCTCAGTGCACCAACTATGACGTCAACTACAAGGTCCTCGCCCTGACACTGGCCCTCGACGCTTCTGTGGCGGCAACTCTCCCAGAAGAAGACCGCAACCAAAGTTACGGTACGTTCCTAAGCGTCCGTAAAAGCCAAAAAGAAAACACGGTCAATAGGAGTGTACAATGGGCAATAATGAATCGCATTGATAACCCGTACGTGCTTTCATACACGATATTATTATGGGTGCACTCGGTTCTCTATCAGAGGGCGGGAAGCTCAAGTTTAATCACGATGCCCCTCCCTTCTGCAGGTTGTAGGTCAAACACAAAAACAAATGTCCACAACCAATGGGAAAACAAAAATAAAGCGAGGTCGTGCTCTTCACAAAGGCCTGCAGTTTGTCCTAAGTTTTTCGAGAATGGCGCGGCGTGAACATTTCTTCGAATTAAACCAGTGGTCCTTGGTTGTCACAGTAAAAAAAACGTGTGTAACCACAACTATAGGCTAAAAGTGGCATGAATGGTCTAAGTAAAGATGCAAGGCAGAATAGGTGCCCCCTATAGATGATTAGGGGGGAAAGGATCGCTCGTTCCTGCCCCTATTGCGTGCTCCATTGACAGTGTTGACATCTTACGAAAACGCTCCAGTGGGTTTTAAGGCCCGTAATCACAAACCAACCTTGGCCTTTTCTCACGTTTTCTTCAAGTTTCTGTACTCTCTGTGGCGTGTGTTATAAGCGCACAGAAATGGTAACAGGGTAGAATATAGCAACAAGATTTCTTCAAGTATACTAGCCTACTTTGAACAGCAAGAGCAATAACGGCTTAAAACCGATGAGGAAAACTCTAGGTAAGGTTGAGGTTGGTTTATGAATACGGGTCTTAAGTATACAATGCCGTCAGTGTTCGTTTTCAGCCAGTTTCACTGTCAGGCGTAATTTTTCTGTCATTTTTTTGACCAACTTACAAAGGGTGCACTAGTTGCCTCCGACAGATGGAACAAGCGCCTGCAACAAAATCTTTCCGTGCTATGTTTAATTGATGTTTTGAAGCAGCAATCATCACGACTGCAAAAAGAAAGAAAGCGGTGTGGATAAAGTGGAAACCCGTCTGTCATGAGTAGCGCTACTGTTGCGGTTCGAGAACTTTGAGCTTTTTTTTTTTGGGGGGGGGGGGAATAGTCACTTGGTGGAAACAAATTGAAAACTTCAGGGCTAATCTACACACGCGGAGATTCCTTTTGGTTAGTTCCCATTTCAGCCTTTCGATTCCTCTCTCAGTCACTTGATCCATGGTTGAAAAATTCGTCAACACTCAAAAAGCACTAGTCATCGTGGTATCAGAACGCAAATGCAATCAAGGGGCTCCATTCGGCAGTGATGATCCTCTAAAGCTGTCATATTTGAGGATCAGCCTACATTGTCGGCAGTTGCCCTCTCCACTGTCCCAATGATGTGCTTGACTTAACCTCGCCGTTATTCTTACATTATCATAGTGTAGGCTCTCAGAACAGAACAAAAGGTTTGGCAGAACTTCTAATACTGGCAAGGCCGACACAGTCAACATTCAATGTCTTCTCCTCATTGCACGCACTTCTCCTCTTGTAGGTGTTACAGAGTTCATTGTGCAGTGGTGTTCCAGTGGATACGCTCTTCCAAGGCATCTCTACAATTACACATGTGAAGAGTACTTGGCTATGGTACCCGTTACCTGTGACGCTCCGGTTACCTTAAGTGTACCTGACGTCAACGGCCTCGGCAAGGTAAAAACAACTACTTCACTCGTTTGCAGCAAGACTGGTGCTTCAACATTTCTGCACTGAAAAGTTTTATTTCGATGAGGACATTCAAGTAACGCTCCTCTGAAGGCTAGTTTGCCTGCCTTCATGACAGTTCATGCTACCAAAGATCCATGTAAGAACAAATAGAACAGATTGTGTATATTTGTTTTGTACCTGTCCTTCATGAATCCGTGGTAGCGCAATAAGATATGAAAAGATAATAAACATCCTGAGAAAAAAACTCCTCGTTTGATGAAAAAGTGCCTTAATCCAGCTATTTAAAAACGATCCAATGACTTTATCTTGTTGCTTTATCGCGCTGCTAAATCATTTCATTTAGTTTTTTTTTATATGAAGTTAGAACACTGCAACGAAAATGACCTGGCCTTCTAGAACTTAACCTTAACCAGTAAATCTTAACCAGCAAATCTTAACCAGTACGTCACATTCATTGATTGAAGAAGGAGCTAGCTGGTTTAGCATGCTTGCGGAGGGAGTGGGCGATAACCGCAGAGCAAAAAGCATGAACACGTGGACGCTGTTCGTGTGTATCCAATTTTTAGTACCCGGTTATTCTCTAAGGTTAACGTCTGCAAGGCCTTGCAAGGTCCAAAAATGTGTCGCTAATATACAGCGAGCAGAATATACAAAATAGATAACAAACACATTCCTAAAATTGAAGTAGCGATATATAACCATTCATGAGGGTGTCAGTGCGGTTGCTACTCACTTCGACAGTGTATGCCTTTTACCAGGTTATATGCTCAGATATCTGGCGAAAGGGCACCACTTTACTCTAAACTGTCAAAGCCATAGGAGCTTAAAAGCTGGAGTCGTAAGCTAAGCAGGTGATATCATCGTTAAGCCTGATTAAATCTGATGTGGAGGTGCATCATAACTTATTCACTGATCGATAGTTCAAAACTCGGAAAGAGGTGTATTTATTTTGCAACCTAAGAAAAATCCGAGCATGCAATGGCAGCTGAAGGGGGTGATAAGCAGTCACCCGTACCTTTATTGGACGTGTCGCTATCGCGTCAACTTCTGAAAGGCAGAGCTTATGTGTCCCCCAATGCTTTTTTCACAGTGCGCTCAGCGAAACAAGATCGCAAACCTATGCATGGAAGGAGACAATCTCACTGTAAGTAGGACATATTTTCACCAATCTCGCGTAATTATCTTTTTAATAATAAAACTTACGTTAATAATTACCTAAGCAACGTCTTGATTTAGTTCAGCCCGTACCGTATGAGCTTCGACAAATGTACATTTCTTATTTTCTGCAATTTTCTCCGCTTACATGTCCACTCAGTCACAATAGCTGCATTAACGAGGGCTCTATAACCTACAGGAAGCTGAAGAAAGACAACTGCAAAAAAATTTCTTTTTTGAGTGTGCTCCACTTACCCCAATAAGAGCTCGCACAAACATGAACCGTGAAGTTGGGATGCATCCATCATCATTCATTCTCAAACATTTCTTTTATCACTATCGCTTAGACTTCACTCTACACTTCCGAGAATACTGGATGTCTAAAGCGTGCAATATTTGTTTTGGGTTGTCAGCTTCAAGTTCTTCCATTCTACTTGCTGTACTTATAAGGCTGACTTGAATGAGAATATAGTTGCGAGTGTTCCTTTAATGTTATGGTTGTCTGTGATGGCGTGCATTTGAGCGCACAAATTTTGGTATATGTTACTTGTTTTGTGCGTGTCTCAAACGAATTTTCTATTTTTGCAGTGGCAAACTTTTCTGGACCTGATTAACTTGATAAGGGTGCGTTGATCTTTTTTTAGCACTCTGCCAGGCTGTAATGAGGATGGCTGTGTAATTTGCAAGCCTAGGTGTGATAAGTTACTACACGAAGTAGCTAACAGTTGTTTTGAATTTCGGCATAATTTTGGTGAAATTTACGGATGTTAGATCAGTTTCAAAAGTATGATTTTAGAGGAGCTGTTTACTCGGCATGGTTACAATAGGTGTTGAAGTTAAATGATTTATTGTTTGCTTCATATCAAATACTTTTTCAATGCGGAACATTTTATAGTCGCACCTAGTCAAAAATTTAGCGTCGGTAGCCCCGTCGACTCCTCCACTGCGCATGCTCGCGTCTCGTCAGAACTGTTGCTCCCTTTCCCTTCTCTCGCCTCGCAAGGCCGTCGCAGGCAGCGTCGGCTAGTGAAAAACCGGTTGCTCGCGCTGCATAACAGTTCACTGGCCACCGCGTATATCTAGGCACTGGGTCACTTGTTTGTATACGGGCGTCTTGCCTTTCGCTTGACTTGACGCTTTGCTCGACTCGAATATATTCTATGAAAGCAACAGTACCTTCAACAAGTAGTTGGGCACAACCCAGCATCAGCGTCTCACCACTAGTTGAAGGCAACGCTTCTCTTTCGTTCAATAAGTAAGAATAATGAAGAGGAAATAACAATTAGGCATTCCCAAAGCAAACCCACTTGCGTAAGATATACCTACCATTCGGCAGCGCGTTTCCTCGAGTTCCCCCTCATCGAAGATGCGGGCTGCGTTTTTTTAACCCAAGAGTAAGGGAAGAAGTTGTAGACTGGCCCCAGTAGCGCAATCATTATGTGGAAACATACTGGCTTTCGTCATATATTACTGGGACAGCGTTAAAGGGCTCATTTCTCAAAAATCCGGCGTCGTTCATTGTGAGCGAAAATTCAACATCCTTGCGTGACCAAAAAAATGGAGAAATATACTAAGAAAATAATAATAAAAATTCTTGGTATGAGTGGGTGTCGAACCTGGCTCGTTTGCGTGGCAAGAAGGTGTCCTAGCTGAGGAGCCACACCTCTGCTTGTGCTTACAGTGAAGATCACTTCTGCTTGAAAATGCAGTGAAAGTAACTTTCAAGGTTTACAAACACGCGTCCTGTATACAGGCTTCGCAATGCAATATGATATATTGCGGTTATAACGCGTGTCACAAGCGTACATTGCCATCAGGAGTCAGAACATGGGATTATCACAATGACTTTGTGGTTTGAAGCCAGTCGCTCACTACACAAGGCGCACACGTTACAGCACCTATTCCCTTAAGACCACGTAGTGACTGTACAGCAAGTTCGAAAAAAAAAACTCGTGGACAAGTGTTGCAAGTTCGCACTTAGGACAGGATATCGCTATCGCGTGCAACTCTTAAAAGCGAAGCTTAAGGGTCCCCAATGTTTGTTGCTGATACCAGATAAAAATATACATATAAAAAATGAAACTAAGTGTACATTACTCGATAGCTTTGAAAGATACGCGTATGGTACTGCTGATCAGGTCAGTACAAAAAATTTGTCGTAAGTAAAGAAGACGTAGATGTGTGCATTTAGGCATGGTGTTTGTCACGACGTCATCCTAATGGTAGCTCCATCAGCCACATGCTTTCCTGCGGTCCCCAAACATGCGTTTTTTAAAATATGGTTCGCACAATACATTGAAAAATACTAATGTAGAAATTCATAGTTAATGCACTGTTCGGACAATGATATATGTCGCAGTTGGCTTGGCGATAAAAATTTCCAAAAAGAACATGTCTTAGAACACGTAGTACGCCTTCCTCCTATGATGATTTTTGCGGCGAATATACATGAGGTATGGCAATGCGCGAAACTTCATTTTAGGGCAATCACTAGGAGGAAGCCTAGACGTATCTATACTTATTCATAAGACAACACTAATTATGGTGGCTAAAACACTTTATTGAACTTTTGCCTCATTTCAGTGTGTCTACTTCAGCATCATACCCACCCTTCCATTTCCGGAGTATTGAGAAAGGTGCGGCCAGGCGCTCGAAGGACGCACAATGCACTACACCTTGCGCACCTGTAACCGTACCCACCTGTTTGTTGCGAAAGTAAATAAAGTGCTCCAAATGCAACGATTCCTCATTGGCTCCATTATTAAATGTCTTGATTAAATCAAATTGCTGGAGACCTTGGGAAATGGTGCGTGGCACATGCGACGCTGTCCTGTGCAACTCGAAAAGGTCCTCGTGTGAGCCGTGCAAAATCATGACGAGCCCATATTCCCGACGAAACCAAACAGCGTGATGAAGATACTTGACGTCCATGGCAGCGCGCCACGGAAACAATACGAATAAATGCGTCTAACGTTTTCAGGGAATCAGCATTTGTCGTCGAAGAAAAACTCACGCACTTCTTCGGAGTCGAATATTGGAGCCTGTAACCTGGCTTTTGCTTGTATATAAAATATCGTTTGGCGTCTCTTTCAACAGGGTTACACAGAGAACTACACTTTTTCGATGCAGGCGAAAATGCTGTAGGCCCGTGTGCTTAGATTTGGTGCACGTTAAGGAACTCCAGGTGGTCGAAAGTTCCGGAGCTCTCCACTGTGGTCTTCCATATTCATATGGTGGTTTTGGAGACGTTAAAACCTGCATATCAATCGATCAATCAATTAATCAATCAATCAATCGATCGATCGATCTATCAGAGAGCTGCACTTCATAAAAATAAAAATTATCCCCTGAAGACGAGAAACGTAGTAACATTCACAAAATATTGTTACGTAGTTGTTGCTATCAGTGTCGACTAGAGGACGCTTCTAGTCATAGAAGAGCTCGAAGTGTGTCGGGCTCTCAACCGATTGCGTTTCGCTTGCCTGAGAGCATATGCAACTTCAACTGCCTTTGTACACGTATCAATTTGGTGGAAGTGCTGGGTACGTCTCCACGGAAGTCGGAGCTGCATCTCTGCAGCGGACATCACGTCGGTTCCGCTGCTATGGCTAACGGCAGTGCACCTGCCGCTCAGACACCAGTGCAATACGTGATGCCTCCACTACGTGACCCGGGAGTCTATCGACAGTGGTACCAACAACTACGTAACATTAACCGAAAATCATAACCAGTTGTGTGTTTTTGAACTTCTTGGAGCGATTGGTGCATACGTTACCAAACGCCAATTTTTGTCCGTGGATATAAATATTCTTTCGGCTACAGGCTACTTCTTTTCGTATAAAAAACAAACAAAACAATTAATAACATAACGTCCTGGTACATGCACTACTGGTGAAAACAGCTTAAGACCGTTTTGTTCCTGTGGATTGTTCTACTAGAGCATGCTAAAGCTGCCCTACATGGAGCCAAGCGTGCTCTGTTTTGGAGTAAAAGCTCGTCTACTTCATGTCTCCCGTGGTCCTCTATCGCGTCGTGACGACATAGAGCCGCCGGTGGAAATTTAGTTGTGGTGTTTCAATAGACATTTTTTTCGTAAACAGGAAGTGTGCTTTCCTTTGCTGCATTGGCATTGGTAGCACCACGATTGAGCACACAAGATTTTTCCTTCAAACATGCGCCAGCTTACAGAGCAGAACAAGCATGGAGCAGCCCCTAGGCACGGGATTCAAAGCTTTAGCTTCTCTTTCTTATTACCTTCAGCTTGTTTAAAGATGCGGAAAGTTATAACTCTGTTTACAAATACCACACTTGTCTTTTTCACAATGCAATGTAGTACGCCAGCGCTACTCAAACGTATGTTTGCTTCAAAATACGACGTCGAAACCACCAAGACGTCATAGGAAAGTAGTGTCCCAACACGAATGCCCAAGTCATTCAATAAAGTGCATTATCTTTTTATAGCAAAACATCTCTTCGCGTACTGAGGCACTTTTGGCGTCTATCTGCGTATCTATCTGGCTGCCTACGTCTGGGTGCTCTCGTTATCACCCCCTTCACTTGGGGTGAACTAAGGTTAGTATAGAAAGTATGATGATTTGACGAATATGACCCGCTAGTCATGACGTGAATAGTGCCACAAATCCGTCGCGTACGTCGTCAAACAGTTTCTGCCAAACGGTGGGACACTAACGCAGGTGGTTATGCCCCTGGTGCTTGACAGTTTGTATAAAAAAATGGCGACTACAGGCATTGGTAATATAAATGCGAGAGTGCTAGAAGAACTGATTGAGGCATCGTTGACTCGTCAAAACGTTAGGGTATCAGCAGGAACTGAACCCAAGTATTCTGCTTGGCGTTCAAGCATTCTACCGCAGAACCACGCCACGTCTCGGCCCTGCTTTGAAAAAATACTATCAGGTGCAATGCCGGTAAAACTTCAGGTGTGGTTGCAATGCTGGCTCTCCAATTTTATAAACATTACATGTGTACTTTATTAATACGACCATCTCGTCGGGTTAACGTGGGGTCTAGTAAAGTACAATACACTGAGGTTAATTCTGGCCTTGTCGAGGGCCGCCATGCTCGCCAGCACAAGCGTTACCGATATTATCAGCTTACTCCTTCTGTTGTTGCTAATACTGATACTGTTCTAGACATCGTTGTGCAAGTGTAATCAAACGAGGAAATAAAACATGTGCTGAGACTCTTCAACATATACTCATGCGTACAACATACATAATGTGAGCGCAGTCACCGACTCTTCTTTATCAATTGGACGTGTCATCATCATTTGTATAATTTCCTCACCTGTAGCACGAGCTCGTCTCGAATAAAGCTCTTCCTCGTAAGTTGTGGAGATGCTGGGTATCTCGGCTATCACAAAGCATCCGACAAAATACGCAGTCGGTTCACCTGACCTGGCCTCTCATCCGCCATTGCCAAATATGTTTCTTCGTGTGCCTTATGTCAACGGCGGAAACGACCCACTACTGCTCCTTCTGGCTTTCTCCAACCTTTTCCTTGTCTCACTTTGCCATTCGAAGTCGTCGGGATCGACTTGTACGGCCCCCCTTCCCGTGACCTCCAATGGAAATCGTCGGATTGTGACGGCTGATGACCACCTCACTCGTTACGCGGAAACAGCCTCGCTGCACGCTGGTACAGCCACAGAAGTAGCCCATTTTTTTCTGCGTAACGTATTTTTACGCCATGAAGCTCCACGTGTTCTGCTCAGCGACCGCGGCAAGGTATTTCTTTTCTCTATTATTGCTGACGTTCTACGCGCCGCCAACACCATCCACAAACAAATGGCTTGACGGAACGCTTTCGTCGCACCCTTTCGGACATGATTGCCATGTACGTCAACCATGACCATACGAACTGGGACGCCATTTTGCCATTCGTAACGTTCGCCTACAATACGGCTACGCAACGCTTCACCTGCTTTTCTTCCTATTTTCTGGCCCATGGCCACTCTCCAAGTGTAACTCTGGACGTCTCCTTCCTTTCGGATCTAGCTACCTCAGCAGGCCCTTTATCCTCATTTTTGTCCCGCCTCGAGCACTGCCGTCATCTGGCCCAAATCAACACCGGCATCTCTAAAGAAGCTCGCAAGTCTCACTACGACTCAACTCACCGTGCTGTTACCTTTTCTCTAGGAGACGAAGTTCTTCTCTGGACTCCCGTACTGTGCCCGGCTTATGTAAATAATTCCACATCAGTTTTATAGGACCCTATATGGTGATTGAACAAACATCTGGTAGAACAAACGTCCCCCGTTAATTACCGTATCTCACCACTTGACGCTCCCCCTGACCATCGTTGCCGTGGGACAGAAATTGTGCACGTTTCTAGACTGAAGCTTTGTACCCGACTCAATTCGGCCGTGCGAGCGACTCTATTAAGATATATATATATATATATATAGAGCGACTCTATTAAGATATATATATATATATATATATATATATATATATATATATATATATATATATATATATATATATATATATATATATATATATATATATATATATATATATATATATATATATATATATATATATATATATATATATATATCTTGCAGTTGCGAATACAATTTCAGCATATCTCTGAATCGGACTTGCTAAAACACCGCAGTTCTTAGTCATAAAACCACACCAACTTTCTCGACTATCAGTGTTGCCAAAACAGTCGAACTTTTTTTTTTTTCAGTGTCTCTAAACACTGTTGGGTCCATGCCTTGAGACGTGATTATATGCTTTTGACTGTGTTCGATTTGTTCGTGCCCAAACCTTTGAAGGCACAGGTCTTTGCCTCATGACGTGATTAGAGGCAACTTCCGGGCCCTGAGTTGTTCCTACACGATCTTGTGAATGGAGAGTTATCTGTAAACACAGATGTGGTTGTGCCGTTGTCCACTTGTATGCCAGATTACAGTATTTGGCTTCTTCTGAAAGCAAGCGAATGCGAGTATGAAATGTAGTTGTCATGAATAAGCTCTGCTTTGGCATAAAGAAAGCAAGTTATTCCGTCAGTCACGTACACGCTCTAGTATGTTTGAACTTGCAATGTCTGGCAGGTGCTGTCGATGGCTTTTTAACTGTTATCTGCCACAATATATTTGTCCAGACGGGTGAAGAAAAAAGTGCAAAACACGATGTTAAGCTGGAAATGCCACAGGGAAGTGCGCTTAACACTTTTCCATTCAACTCCACCAAGGCTAATTTAGCGGAAAGACTGCCACCTAATTTACAGTTTTCACTGTATGCAGATGACGTATGCATTTGGACATCTGGAGATAATCTTCAATCAATTCATACGACATTACAAGAGGGCATAAATACCATCTACAGCTTTTTATTAGAAAAAGGCATGGCTCCCTCACATGCTCAGTCAGCTGTGTTACCCTTCACTTGTTAAAAGTTTAATCATTTTAACCGTAGCCTTGAAGGACAAGTTTTAAAGATTGTCACACAGCATCGATTTCTTGGAATAATGCTCGATCGACAGTGATCCTGGACACCACACATAAAAAAAACTTAACAGCGATGTTAATTCAACAGTGAATGTACTTCGCAGGATTGCTAGCACCACGCTGGGCGGATCAGTATCGTTACTGCTCACTGTTCATAACAACGAACAATTGCGTACTCTGAGACCATTTTGTATAGAATTTCACCCATACAAAAACAAAGACTGCAAACACTTTTAGCCGAGGGTATAGGCATGTCTTTAAGAGTTCAGCAAGGGATTTCTAACAGAAGAGGCTCAGCATTCTTTGTTTGCAGTCGGAGGAAGAAGACGACGAAGCTGTTGCTGCTTAGCTAAATCAGGATTTTCATTAACTAACCTGTGTGTCGTTTGCAATGAACCGGAAACAATAGATCACTTTCTTCTCACATGCCGCCGCTTCGCCTCACTGCGCCGAATAATTCTTGAAAGACCGATTGGTATGCTCAGATTGCCAGTCAATACATCCACCCTATTATCGTTTGGAGCCAGTCAGTTGGGTGTGGGCCGCAGTGCTATTCTGTCAGCGCTATATAAATTCATTCAGGCCACCGGAAGGATACGCTGCTAGTGGTACAGCCAGATATATCCAATTTTTTCTCCCCCTTCCTCATTCTTGTTAATGTGTTTTATATATTCTGGTTTATCGCATTCTTCTGCAATTTTTCACGTTTTTCAAAGGAACATTATTATTGTTCCTATCTAATTTCTCTTTATTTTTTTAGCAAGCGTTGTAAAAAATGATCTATTACGAGGTACAGTGGGGCGAATCCCCCATGTGGGTATGAGCCAAGATCTCCTAGGAGACGAGACAAGACAAGTAGCTCTGTCTGCATTTATCGTTTATTTTTGTTTATATTACGGCTCAGCACTGCTCAAGACGTCGGACGACTTTAAAAGGTACCTGCCGTATCGGCGACCGACGGGTGCTGCGCAGCCCGCCGCGTCGAAAGGTGCTAGAAGAAACGAAACAAGCATCAGGGAGAGCGCCGCCATGACCTCCCAAGGTGTGACACCAGGTCAGAAGCACCAGCTGGTTTGCGCAAGCATACCTGACTGCAAGCGACAACACAGCATTGAATCACAGGACGAATCAACTGTCGTCGGGGGCCACAACGGGGCGAATCTCACAGATCTAGACATGGACGAGGGTGTTTTCCGCCTTGTGCGACATCGCAAAGACAGGACGGTGGGCATTCCTGTGTTAATTGCTCCAACATCCGAAGGAGCTAACTTGAGGCAAGTGAATCCTATTGACCTATACTCGGATATTGAAACGATTCTCGGTGGAGCCGCAGTTAAGATCCGTTTCACAGCATAGGGAGGCTTGGTCTTGGATATAGAGACAGAACACCAAGCTAATATGCTTCTAGAAAGCAACACTATCTGCGGCCTTGCCATATCTGCCCGTGTACCACACAGCTACATGAAAAATACATGCATTATAAAAGGGGTCCCAAGATGGTACTCGGACGAAGAGCTGTTAACCTACCTGAGACCTCAGGGAGTATACCACGCAAGAAGAATCATACGACGGGTTCAAATCTCATCCTCCGAGTGGGAATCAAGGCACGCTGACTCTGTGATTCTCACATTCGCTCCCAATTCAAAACGTCCAGAGAAGATCAACCTTGGCTTCACCAGACACGAGCTGGTAGACTACGTGGAGACGCCGCCACGCTGTTTTAAATGTCAGCGTTTTGGACATGTCGCTAAGCGCTGTCGTGGGGAACAAAGGTGTAAGTGCTGTAAGGGGCCTCATGACTTTAAGGCGTGTACAAGTAAAGAAAAACTTGTGTGTGCAAACTGTGGTGGCGACCACCCAGCTAGCTACGGCCGATGTCCAGCATGAACAGCTGCGCAGCGAAGAAATAAGACGTTTGTCCTCGGGCCGAAGACTGTGAACGAACCATCGCTCACAAAGAAGACGTCCGGCGCGCCACAACATGGCGGTTTGGAAAACGAGTACGCAGGAAATTTTCCGCGCCTAAATCCGACAAGAGCTGCTACTGAGTCAACGCAAGTGCTCAACGCTGGGGAGAAATGTATCACGAAAGAGTCCGCCAAGCGCACCTACGCTGATGCACTGAGCCCACCTCAAGTACCATCTGGAAGCAAACAACAAGAAAACCTCGAGCACGTTATTCGCGCTCTATTCACCGCACTACGTCCACACGTCGCTAAGATGCCTGCGAGTTCAACGAAGGATATGTTGGAAGCAGTCCTGGCTCTAGAGTCAGTGTTACTTTGCTCTGCTTCCACAAACACACAGTAGAATAATGGCAATGTCTCGCCCACCTGGTCTATTTCGTCCTTCAAAAGTGCCCTTTATAATGCAATGGAACTGCGCCAGTCTTCTAAAACGTCTGTGTGAACTCAACCTTTTCCTGCGCGACATTCCAATACCGATTCTAGCCCTCTCCGAAGCCGGTCTACCGAATGCAAGGACGCTCCCAGAGTACAGCTGACACGGCAACCCGAGCATAACGTCGTTTGCAAATGGAAGCGCAATGATATACATAAAGCGGGAAATACCTCACGTCGCCTTACCAGTGCAGGAACTCTGTTCCAACTCAATGGAAGTCGCTGCTGTGCAAGTGTGTCTGGGAAACCGAAAACTGAGTGTGGTATCGGTGTACATAAGCCCACGAAAAAAGGTCTCCATGGAGACTTTCCTAAAGGACCTTTGCACTCGATGTCCCGCTCCTCAAATAATCTGTGGTTATTTTAACGCGCACCATTCACTCTGGGGAGATAAGAGTGTAGATTTTCGAGGCAAGGAACTTCTAGCAGCTGCATATGCTGCCGACTTATGTGTGGCGAACGATGACAAATCTACATTTTTCAGTCCACCAGATTCATGGAGTGCAATAGACCTTGTACTTCACTCCACGGACCTTCTGGTATCATCGACCACGGCTCCAGACAGGATGGGCAGTGACCATATCCTCATCTTCACCAATATCCTGCGATTTCGAACTGCTGGTCGACAATTCTGCAATGTAACACGCTGGGACACCTACAGAGAAGCGTTGGACAAATCCGCTGGTGAGCTGTTCACAGATATGTTGCAAAGCAAGCGAGCAGCAACTTCGTTGCTGAAACTGCCCGACCATTTTCCTGCTCCTGACTTGAAATTGAAGAACCTCTGCGCAGCACGTAGACGGGCGGAGCAGAAAATATTGAGAACAAAAGGACATCCGTCTGCGAAAACCGAATATAACAGGATAAACGCTGAGATTCGTCGCCATACAAAAAATTAAGACGAAATGAATGGGCCGCTTTCTGTGAGAGTTTGTCAACGTTTACGCCCTTGACAAAGATATGGGCAGTAATAAATAGTCTTTCTGGGAAGATCCGAACACACAGGCCATACGAAGCACTCGCTTTGAAACAAGGAATAGATTTGCAAACCTTTGCAGAGAATTTCGCAGACGTGTACACATCTGGTAGATCAGCAGGAGCGGCGATTCCTCTGTCACCCCAGTTTTTTCACACGATGGATACGCCATTCACCTTTCGAGAGCTGGATATGGCACTTAGCAAATTAAGAAGACGCTGTGCCGTGGGTCCCGATTTGATCAGCAATCAAATGCTGACAAATCTACCATATGAGCGAAAAAGGGCCCTTTTGGACATATTTAATCATGTCTGGAGCACGGGAGAGATCCCATTTGTTTGGAAGACAGCATGCGTGGTGCCAGTCCTAAAGTCCGAAAAGGATCCTATGAGCCTCGCGTCATATCGACCGGTATCTCTTAGATCATGCGTATCCAAGATGATGAAAAGATTAATATGTACAAGATTAACTTGATACCTTGAACAAGGAAGACAATGGCCATCGTGTATGACCGGATTTCGCCCACGACTGAGTGCCCAGGACAGTTTTTTGGACCTATTAAGCCACATCGAGCACCACCACGTCAGCGGACTCTCGACACTCGCCGTCTTCATGGAAGTTGCCAAGGCATATGATTGTGTGCTTCAGGCAGGCATCGTGAACAGGCTCCAAGCCATGGGTGTGTCGGGAAATGCTCTTCGGTTCGCACAGGAATTCCTCAGAGACCGCTGTGTCCGTGTTAAGTTTGGAAATGTAACGAGCGAAGAGAGACGCGTTTCCATCGGCGTCCCACAAGGAAGTGTTCTATCTCCCTTGTTTTTAACGCTGCCATGGCCAGCCTTCCCGACACTTTGCACTTAGCTCTGAAAGCAGTTAAAATATCCATCTACGCCGATGACATCTGCATTTGGATCTCAGGGTACCAGCACAAACGTTTAGCCCGGATAGCACAGAGCGCTATTTCAATCATTGAGCGTCACTTGTTGACACTTGGCCTATCTTTATCAGCGGAAAAATTGGCCTTCATGCTCTTCCCGGGAGCGCGATGGAAGTCAACACGTCTGTCGCTGAATATTCGAGGCCACTCAATTCGTTGTGCAACAAGTGTCCGTTTCCTGGGCATTACCATTGACAACAAGCTATTATGGTGACGTGCGGTTGATGGTATAGTCACTGCATCAGTGCAAAAAATCAACGCTCTTCATCGCATGGCAGGGGTCCGTTGTGGCAACAATCCTACGTCCATGCTTAAATTGAATGATGCGCTTCTAACGAGACACATTCTTTATCAGCTGCCCCTGATATCACCATCACCAAGCCAGTTCGAACACCTAGAGGCAGTGCACAGAAAGGGCCTTCGCTTGGCGATGGGAGTCCCTCAGGCGGCTTCAAACACGAAGGTCACTAATGAAGCCGAGTTTCTTCCGCTCCGCCTTTTGGCGTCTCAGGCCTTATTGACGCAGCTGTCAAGACTGGGCGAGTCCTTCGCAGGCACAGCGCTTCTCCGGCGGCTAAGAGCAAGAACTGGCTCACATTTCAACGCGGCACTAAACACATTTCGATATTTAGGCTTGAAACTGCCTAAACGGCGCCCTATGGACCCGCGATGGTCTTTTGTGGATGTTGCGTGTAACTTCAGCGTACCCAATCTACCAGCGAAGCGCACCATTCCAGCCGCGGAAGCAAAATTTCTTGCGCTGGACCACTTGAGCACCATGTACCGCAGCCACCTACAAGGTACACCGACGGTTCAGTGTGCACACAAACGAATAGCTGCACAGCGGCTTTTTGCGTACCCTGCCTTGGCGTATCATGGTCTGGCCGCCTGGATCGCGTGGTTTCGTCCACAACGGTAGAAAGCGCTGCAATCACGGCGGCTTTGCGAAAATTGCGATCTTTTTCTGCACGAGATGTTGTAGTGTTGACGGACTCCAAATCGGCGCTACAAAGACTACATCGTGGCCTACCTCAAGAAACGTTCACCAGGCAATCTCTGGCACTAATCAAACACATAAATGGCAAGAGTTTTAATATAAAGTTCCAGTGGATCCCATCCCACGTTGGCATTGAGGGCAATGAAAAGGCTGATGCCCTTGCATGCGAAGCACGTACATCGTTTCCAAAAGTAAGAACTCCCAAGACTTACCAGAACAACACAGATGTGATACGCAATCATTTCAAGGCGATCTACAAGTTTCCACACCAAGCATGTGTAATTCATGGACTTTCTCGTGAAGAAGCGACGCTGTTGTACCGCATAAGAACCGGCTCCGCATACACCCCGGCCTGGTCTTTCAAGACTGGGAGATACGCTTCCTGTGGTGACATCGGGGATATTGAACATTTCATTTGGCTTTGCCCACAGTTTGATGTGCAAAGGGCAGCGATTATCCGCACTTTGCGAAAAGGCTGTCATAGGCACCGGACAGTTGATGACGTCATCTTTCCTGAAGGACCCGCGGCAACTAGGATGAACGTGCAACGAATTTTGTTAGTCTTCCTGCAAGACATTGGGCTGTCTGACACGTGGTGACATTTTCCAAATTCCGGAGATGCTCAGGCGGAACAATTGCCGGCCATGCAGGCCAGACTAACCACGCCTGCTGCAACACCACCACCACCACCACCACCACCACCTTGTTTTCAGTCATGAGAAGTATAGAAACATACCGACATTTTTTTTCGCCTTCAGACTCTAGAGATATTACAATGGAATGCATGATGCGTTCATAAAGAAACTAAGGAAAATGCCAGCCCATTTCCAAGAAATTATTTTTTTTCAACTGAGACATCAATTATCCCCATGGCCGCTCACGTGTCAGTGGATGACAATATCAGCAAAAAATGACATGTTCATTGAAGCCACCCAACCACTAGCGCTTTACCAGATATATATGCGATATTCGGGTTACATTTACGTATATACAGATGGATTCAGTGTACCAACATTGTCAACTTCAGCATTTATTGTAGCACACCTCAATGTACAAGATTCTTTTAAGTTAACTCGCGTGGCATCGTCTACAACAACCGAACTGTTGGCTATTCTCAGCAATTTAAAATTTATTGATACTGTAATAAATGCTCAAAAATAGGTACTTTTTAGTGATTGACAACTGGCCCTAACATCAGTTGCAGCCAAAAAGCAAATACAATAAATAATAGCCTGATTTAAGAAACACTTAGGCAGCTCACAAAGGCAAGTTAAAAGCACCATCAAATAATGTTTCAGTAGATACTGGGACATTGCAACACACCTGGCAACACAGCAACTGATGAACCAGCTCTACAAGTACATGCCAAAAATGCTTTGGTTTCTATTTCAGTATCAATAAATGAATTGCGCTGCATTTTAAAGACAAAATGCCTTAATATGTGTAAATACGTTGTTAGACCAAAGCTCGAAGAGCTCTGATTTGTATCGTATACATCCACTAATTTAATTTCAAATTACGTTATCTCTAGACGTAAGTGCGGAAATGCTTATTGATCGATGAAGATTAGGCACTGCCTACACCAAGCATTTTCAAACAGAATAGGCCGCGCTGAAACTTCAGAATGTGATTGCGGATTTGTAGATGAAAACATATATCACCTCCTTCTGAAATGTCCACAACAAGAAACACCAAGACACGGACTAGATCATCATTGATGACTTTAGATCGCAGACCCTTCAATTTAAGGAATCTTTTGCGCACGTGGCCAACAACAGGTTTACAGAAATGCAGATTAAAAGCGTTGAAAGCTTTCCTTGAAGACACAGGCATTCTTGGCCAATATTAGTGCAATTCAGTTTTTTTCACGTGACAGTGCATATTTATGGGACTACTGATTGCTGTGCTGACAATTATGTGACAGTTTTGTTGACAACTTTATGACTCTTCGGCTGTACGCAATGGATTCTCTTCAATTGTTAACATCACCGTATATGCGCGTGTATGTGTTTGCTCAACACTTTGATATGTGGGTTTTAACGTCCCAAAACCACCAAATGATTATGAGAGACGCCGTAGTGGAGGGCTCCGGAAATTACGACCACCTGGGGTTCTTTAACGAGCACTCAAATCTGAGCACACGGACCTACAACATTTCCGTCTCCATCGGAAATGCAGCCGCTGCAACCGGGATTCGATCCCGCAACCTGCGGGTCAGCACCCGAGTACCTTACCCACTAGACCACCACGGCGGGGCTATGTTCAATGCATTGCTTCGAAATTTTATACCCTGACTGTTGCGCTAAATTGTGTGTTGTATGTGCTGGGCATTTGCTACACTTGACTCTTGGACCTTACGTGAAATTTGTTATTAGACAACTCTAACAGATAAGAAGTAGCTGGTGCCCTATTGGTGCACCAACATCTCTTTACATTACATCAAAACAACAACCAAAGCCCTCCTCTGAGGTGTGGAGTTTATAAAGGGGGAGTTTTTAAAGCCATGCGCGACGTGTATCTACGACTGAAAAAATAATTGCTCTTTGTGATGGCACAAGGCCACCTACAGTGAAACATAGCTTTGAAATGGTTCCATAATACTGTTGCACTGATGATTGTAAATTGACTTTCAACAAGCACACGAGTCAAATTCATACTCAGTGGCCACTGTCGCTCACGCGAGCTTCACTTAGAGTGAGACATGCATGACACGAAATACTTGCAAGCTGTGAATAATGATTTAAACAGCGCTGCTTCTTCTGCAAAGTCCAAATGAATTAAGACTGGAGGGCTTCACTTCAGTGTGGGTATAACTGTACATTCGCAGCATTGTCTTAAAAACAGCGCCTTTCCATCACCACGTGAACACGAGTCTCGGCCGTGCGATATGGTTTCGTATCCGGCAATTGCAATATTCTTTTTTTTCATGTCTTTTTTTCCTTATGCTACGGATATTCCAGTGGAATATGCTAGCATATTTATCATCGAGAAACTCATTTACTTGAGCTACAGTGACAGCCCTTTCTCTGGAAAGCCTAGGAGCAGGTGATCAAGAAAAGAATCTGTCAGCTCTACGAGATCATCCTAGCATGTACTGTGCAATACCTTCGAGATTTCCGACTCCCTTGCCGTAATTTTTTCTTCGAAAACCCAGTCACATCTTCCGTTCCTAATTTTTTTTCTGTGCAGTCTTACCTAACGGGGTCTTATTTTCAAGACACAAGCATCCCTTCAGAAACACGGATTTATGTCTACTGAAACGAGAATTGACGCGTTGAGCTAGCTTTGTTTGGAGCACCGAAGAAACTTAAACGACTTTTGGCACCTTCGTTGACTTCAACAAGTAAACAGTCAGCAACCTTTTTTACAAATTTCCCGATTTCGCAAAACACTCGATCATGTGATTCAAGAAATAAAAACAGGTGATTTCATGGCTTGCAAAGTTTAAATAATCAATTGCAACATCTACATGCAAGTTCAGTATCGTTTTAGTATTGTTTAACTTCTACATTCAGATTCTCTGTAGGTAACGTGATATAAAATATGCTATATGAAGATGTGTGTATTATATACCTTTTTCTTGTATGCCTTGTAGAAGGGGTCTAAATCTCTGTCGAGTGTCTTACGGAGGCGTTTGGTGCGTAGCGACACCACGGGCCCGAGCTAATGGGGAGGGAGGGGTGGGGGGGGGGGGTTCGACTTTTCACGCTTAGTCATGCGTGGATTTGCCTTGTCCGGAGAAAAGGGGATCCTGGGGGTTGAGTGGACGCTGGATGATTGGACCTTTAAGGCCCCCCGGCAAAGGCAACACACCCCTTTGGCCCCGGCTTCACGTAGACGGCACCCCTGGGCTCACCCACCCTGGGGAAGTCGGCAGTCGCCTTTTCCTTTCTCTCTCACTACATTTTTGTCTCTCTCTCACACTCTTTATCTGTCCTGTCATCTTCTCTTTTCTGGTTACTTCCGAAATTCCTGGCGGCGAGGGTTAACCTGGTGTAGCTTTCCAACCTCGGGTAATTATAGCAGGTTATATTGGCGATGCATGGCTGGCGTCTGTTTCTTGTTCAACATTGTAGCATCCCCTTGTTGGGCTCGGTGGTGGGTGGCCACCATCGCCACCAAACTTTATAGCTTTTTATGGCACATAACGCCCCCCCCCCTCTCTGATTGCTCTCTGAAAAGGTGGCGCACCAAACACAAATTCATGCTCAACACACCAAAGCCGAGACATTCCCAAAGTACCATGTTATCCACAGTCAAAACGAAAAGTAGACATTCCGAGCCATTTCTCCTTTCCTCGTGTCCAAAACTCTCACAGAAGCAATAGGCCCAGGTGATAAAGTGACAAAGATGGGAAGTGGCGATCTTTTTCTGGAGGTTCGTGACAAAGCTCAGTATGATAAGCTGTCTAAACCTGTAGTGTTTGGGGAAACTCCTGTGTCAGTGGGCCCACACAGGTCAATGAACACTGTCCATGGCGTGATTTCTGACGATGATCTCAACATTCTGAACATTCTGAAAGTGAACTGCTCGAAGGTTAGCAGGACCAGAACGTGGTGATAGTCCAACAAATCACAATAAGGCGCAACAACAAACAAACCCCTACAAAACACGTAGCAATTACATTCGGTACCAGTGACCTACCAGAATAAATTTAAACCGGATATTGTAAGCTCCTTGTAAGACCATTGTAACGAGCTGTGTATGGCGAGACAGGGCTCTAAACAAAACACTCGTGTTTGTGGGAAAAGAACCACGATTACTTAACCGTCATCGGGACAATAACGAGGCCGTTTATGCGTGCACAAAACCGACGTATTCACAGATGATGATAGAACTATAATGGTAGTAAGGAAATAGAGCAAGTGCTAAGAGTGCTAAAGAAAAAATGGCAGCATATCCAGGGAGTGAATGATTGATAGTGGGGCCAAGCATCCGTCCGTCCATTCGTTCTTGCTTCCGTCCATCCATGCGTGTGTCTGTGTGGCCGCCCGTGCGTCTGTTCGTGCGTCCGCACGTTCATCTGTGCATCCGTCCCTGCTTTCGTCCATGCATCCGCTCCTGCGTCCGTTCATGTGTCCATCCGTCCGTGCAGCCATCCGTGCGTCCGTCCATGCATCTGTCTGTGAATCCATTCGTCCACCTATTCACTACTCCAAGTACAACCATCTCGCATCTTTTCATCATATATTCTTCACATAGAAGCACCGCCATCCAGCGGACACTCCAAGGACTGAACGAGAGGAGGCACACGCACACTTTTTTACGTGACTTGCACTTCGTGTCTACTTCCCACATTTAATCACCTCGAGTTCAAGGTATATACTAGTTCACTGTATTCACGGCAATGCCGCCCAACGCTCGCTAAACCTTTCTAAAACCTAGGAGGTTACGCCCAGCGAGTATAACGTAGCAACCCTTTCTTGTCTTCTGTGCGTTGTTGAACAATAGAAAATTCGCAGTGTGCGCGTTAACTAAAAGCCGAATTCTCATGTCCCTCATTCCCGCTTAGCAGCCAGTGGCATTTACATTGAGCACTATTTTTTTATTTTTCAACAACGCACAGAAGAAATCTCTCACCGGCCCCACCTTGGAGGTCAAAATGTTATACTTGTTACACAATACTACAACGTCTACGAGGGACGAACGGGTGTTGCTATAAGGAGCTTCGCCCCTAAAAGTGAATGATCGAATGAAGCAAAGAATGAGTTCACCGGGGGCAGAGCGTCGGTGATGTCTCGAGAAAGGGCTGAACGGCTCAACAAGCTGGGTGAAGGCACTCGATGCTTGCGTAACGCCGTAGTTGCGCTGCCAGCTGCAGTCGGCAACGCTGCTCACCACTTGGGTCGTTGACCTGCCATGCTGCTCACGAACGCTGACTGAGGCCCACTGTGGTAGACGCGTGGATCGACTGGCGGGTACGTCCTGGCGACGTTTCAACCACGCCAGGCCCGAGGTGGTCGGAAGGCTGCTTCGGCCCCAGGAGCGTATACGTCTGGTTTGGCCACAGGTGCTTGGATGGCTGATTTGGCCCTTGTGGGAGCCTGCGGCTACCTCGGGTCCGGATCCCGACAAGTCTCTGCTCCCACGCCCTGGTTCTTCGATCGCCAGCCACGTCTGCCAACCCTCCTCCCCTTCACTCTCGGTCTCGTTCCACCGCGTCTCGCACCACGGCGTGCCCCAATTTCACACGTCGTCTTTCTCCATAGTCTCACAGGCGCGCAGTTCAAATGCGTTTTCCGCGCATCACTGATCACTTGGCCCTTCGGACACGGCCACTTAGCACAAGCATACATTCCCAATCTTCGTCGATGTTTGAAGAGTCAACTTTTCGGGCATGGATCACAGAGTTGCAGAAGGAGCGTCACTTGCCCGTGCAACACATATCCGACAACTGCACCTCAGAAACAACTCATTGTTCCAACCGTGGAGAAGATCACGCTGCCTACTCACGATCATGCTCCACATGGTAAAAAAGAGAAACAAATAGTAGAGCTTAATGTCAAATTTAATCTGTCATATGAAGAAGCACGTCAACTGTTTGCACTATACAGCCAGTCTTTTCCCTCCTTCGTGGATGTGATGCGCCGGGGCGCCGTGCCACATGTCTCTGCACCCGCAAATGTCACACAGAGTGTGGCCGCGGTGGTGCCACCAGCGCCCCCGGCTGAAGCAGCCTGTGCAGCTCCGCCATACGGCAAACAGGGTCGGCAGACCCCCGTGTCTGCTGGACCTCGGACTACTGCAAGCGCAGTTAGGTCCGAAAGTTCTGTGAACGTGCCTGCCAAGCAGGCACCATCTGCCACCCCACAAGAGGTGATGGATACAAGTCCCACTCCTCCGGCGCCTCAGACGCCGAAGGATGGGCGCAACTTTTTGTAGCGCGCCAAGAAAGAAAAACCCCGAATCACGAGGCCCAAAAAACCTGTAACCTAACGCAACGCTTTCGTACACACAGCCTCACACAACAGTAAAATGACACAAATACTACAGTGGAACGTCAGAGGACTGCTGAGAAACCTTGACGATATCCAGGAACTTTTACACAAACATACGCCTAAAGTGCTGTGCGTACAAGAGACACACCTAAAACCTAAACGCACCAACTTTTTATGTCAACACGTTATTTTTCGGAAGGACCGGAATGATGTCATTGTGCCATCGAGTGGTGTTGCCACTATAGTCAATAAGGGATTGCATGCATACACCTACCACTACAAACATCACTTAAGGCGGCGGCTGTTCGAGCAGTTCTTTTAGTTAAGCTCGTGACTATCGGCTCTTTCTACATATTGCCACAACACCGTCTTGAAAAGCATGAATTTCAGTCCCTCACAGACGAACTTCCAGAACCCTACCTTGTCCTAGGCTACTTTAATGTGCATGACAGCCTCTGGAGTGGCTCTTACTGCGTTGCGCGAGGTCACTTGATTGAACAGTTCCTTTTTTCTTCGGGTGCATGCCTTCTGAATCGAAAAGAGCCAACATATTACAACATTGCTAACAATACGTACTCAGCAATAGACCTCAGTATAACATCTCCATCACTCCTGTCTATACTTAAATGAGAAATCATGAATATGCCTTACGGCAGTGACCATTTTTCTATTGTTATCAGCACATCAATAACAAATACATGTCCTGCACAGGTTTCCAAATGGCTCACCGACAAAGCCGATTGTGAGCAGTTTCAAAAAATGACTCTATTAACTTGGACTGACACGGGGGCGTTAAGCATGGAAGATGCTATGTGCTACTTCACAGCTTTCTTGGTTGATGCAGCTACGAAATCTATTTCGCAAACATGTGGACCATCAGGCGAACGACGAGTCCCATGGGGTAATAATGAGTGCCGTGATGCACGTAAAAAACAAAATAAGGCATGGAAGTTGCTTAGAGACTCGCCTACAGCCGATAATCTTGGGAACTTTAAGAACAGCAAGTCGCAAGGAAGGAGGACGTGCCGACAGGCAAGAAGTGAAAGTTGGCACAAATTTTTATCAGGCATTAATTCATACACACATAAGGCGAGAGTCTATAACGTGGTTGGTGAGGTGGCAGGACGACAAGCACATTCACTTCCTCTAGTGAACACACAAGGGGAGAATTTGGAAGACCAGGCTAACACTCTCGGAGTGCACTTCGAACAGGTCTCCGGCTCATCACACTATAGTGAAGCGTTCCGATGATACAAAACCAGAATAGAAAAACAGAGGTTAGAGCGCAAGCCCACAACACATGAGGCATACAACGAACCTTTCTGTTTGGCTGAACTGCAGTCCTCACTTACCTGCTGCAATAAATCTACCCCAGGCCCGAACCGTGTGGCATATGAAATGTTAAAACACCTGCCCACTGAAACGCAGAAAGCTCTCCTGTCCCTGTATAATGCGATATGGTCTTCCGGCAAGCTACCATCAGCTTCGAAGGAAGCTATCGTTATACCTATTCTAAAACAAGGCAAGGACCCATCATCAGTTTCCAGCTACAGGACAATAGCGTTAACCAGCTGTCTTTGCAAGGTCTTTTTGCAAGGTCTTTGAGAAAATTATTAACAAGTGCCTGATGCACTTCGTTGAAACTAATGGCCTGCTTGACCCACGTCAGTGCGGGTTTCGAGAGGCTAAGTCGACTACTGACCACCTTGTCCATATCGAGGCACAAGTTTGCGAAGCTTTCGTTCATAGGCATTTTTCTTTTCTGTGTTCCTCGATACGAAAAGGCAAATGACACTTCATTGTGCTTTGGCATATTGCGAGACCTGTCACATTTAGGTGTGGGGGGTAGAATGCTGACAATCATCGAAAGCTACCTGTCCAACCGGACATTCCGTGTCCGAGTTGGCACTGTCTTATCTCGAATATTTGTCCAAGAAACACAGGAGTGCCACAAGGCGTTGTATTGAGCTGCACACTTTTCATAGTTAAAATGAATTCTTTGCACCTGTCTCTCCCAAGTAATATTTTTACTGCATATATGTCGATGATGTACAGATTGGTTTCAGATCGTGCAACGTGTCAATGTGCCAACGTCAGGTTCATTTAGGGTAGAACAAAGTACCTCACTAGGCAGATGAGAATGGTTTTACTCTCAACGCACAAAAGAGCACTTGCGTCAGAGGGGGGGGGGGGGACCTTTATCCTGACCCCAAAATTGACCTGCATGGTCAACCTCTGTCAGTGAAGACCGAGCACAAGTTTCTTGGATTAATATTTGACGCAAAACTAACCTTCATCCCACTCAACAATTATTTAAAAGACAGGTCCTTAAAAACAATGAATATTTTGAAAGTGTTGTGACGCACAAGATGTGGTAGTGACAGAAAATGTCTCATGAGTTTATACAAAAGCCTCGTACACACACACACCTTGATTACGGTGCTATAACCTCTCAGTCTGTGACACCATGAGCCTTGAAGATTCTCGACCCTGTCCACCACCTAGGCATTCGCCTCTCTATGGGTGCTTTTCGAACAAGCCCTGGGGAGAGCCTGTACGTGGATTTGAATGAATAGTGTCTCCACCTACAGAGTTGTTAGCTGTCTTTTGCGTACTTTCTAAATGTGAGGGCAGACAAGCAACACCCCTCTCATTTCACAATTATGATTTGTCTTGTTCCGGCTTGTTCGAAAACCGTCCTTTGTTGAGGCAGCCCTATATTCGCTCCGTGTAAAGGTCCTGGCCACAGAAACAGGTGTGCCTCTTCTTGAACACTGTTTGATGACTCTGGCAGCATATCTGCCACCATGGCAGTAGCAGCTTATTGACTGTGATGTCTCTTTTGTGTAAGTCACGAAGCACGCACCACTTGCACTCATAGAACTGAATCATACCATGCGTTTGATGCATGATGGCCTAAGCTGCCTATGCACCATAAAAAACCAAACCAAACCAAACTTCCTAGAACTACAACATAAATACACATGCCCTGAGTTCTTAACCTATGCCTCAAAGTTCAACAGTTCTGTGCCATAAGCAGCGATAGGCTAATCATTTTTCGGAGCCAGCGTTCTTCAGCCTGATGCAAGCATTTTCACAGGAGAAGCTTTCCACATCAAACAGATACAACAGATAACAAACACATCGAACAGATAAAATTACAAAAACCGGTAATAAACAGAGATTCCCTAAGTGTGGATCAAGTGGTGAAAACTCCTAAAAAACACAAAAACTCCCTGCTGGTGTCACTTTACTCACTTCTGTGCACAATGTAAACATCAAAACAGCATGTCGTTGTCTGCTGGGTGCCCGGGCACCGTGATCGAGATACAAGGGAACGTTTTGGTGGACAAGCTGACTGCTTCCACCAACGACACCACTTCCAATGCATCAATACCAAACCCTGCGCTTGACTTGAAACCTTTTCTAAAACGAAAGCTCTACGGATATTGGCAGAGCACGTGGGATAGACACACAGACAATAAGCTCCATGCTATTAGGCCACAACTAGGAAATTGACCGCCACTATCAAAATCGCGACACAAGTAACACTTGCAAGGCTAAGAACAGGACATACGCACTCAACACATTCATATCTTCTGTCCACCGGCAATCCACAATTGTGTGAAAGATGTGGATAACCCCTTACGGTTCTCCACATTCTCGTCCAGTGAAATGAGTTAGATGCTATAATAAAAAAGCACTTTTTACTGCCCTACCGACAGCAGCTCCCACTACACCCAGGGATGCTCATCAGTAGGGATCCGCTTTTTAAACTCCAATCTCTTTTCACATTCTTAAAAAAATGTTCGTAGCTTTCAGCTCATATTTAGAGGTGATCCGTAACACGACCTCTGTACCGTGCTCGTGGCTGCGGTGACTACATCTTCGTCGTGGTTTTATTATCATGCCATTTTGCTATTCACTTTCACTGCACATATTTCACGCCACTGTCATAATTTCATTACTTCTATGTTTTACCCGCCTTAGCGCGAGGAATTTTAAGGCCCCTTTACTGCCACACATCATATCAATGTTCATATCTCTAGTTTATTGAAATGGCGCTCTTTGGCCATCAATTGTCCCTCGCATCAACAAATACCACTCAACATCATCAATACGTTGGATACCACACGTATCCTGCTCTTCGCTGGCCACTAGTGCAGAGAAGGGCCAAATTAATTTGCATTATGTGTCAGAATAGGATGCATGTGGACTTTTATCTGCAGTTTCAATCATTTCTTTCAGGTGAGAAATTAAAAGAGGCTACAGCAAACGCAAAATCAAAGTGCAGAGAGAAAGACATGGAGTTAGACAAAATTTCCGTGGCCCCTTGTTTGTGCAGTTTAGTCATGCTGTCGTGCTAATCAAACTCAGCACTTCACTTCACTTTTTTGCAGACTTGCTGGCGAGGGGCTTGCGATAAACACGACTGGACCGAGATATACACCACGTATATCACAAACGTCACATTCTTTACCCTGTAATTTTTCGTGCGCTACGACTCGAACAACTTGACATAGCACCTTGAGCTCAGATTTGCGTGCACGTAAAGAACCCCAGGTGTTGGAAATTTCCGGAGCCCTCCGCTACGGGGTCCCTCATAATGTTATGGTGGTTTTAGGACGTTGAACACCACGTCTCAGTCAACTTGACATAGCACGACGTTGCTTCAGCACTCCAAACTTTTCCGAATGGATGCTTCAGTAATCAAATAAGGTGATATCCTTATTGGAATAGAAGCATAAAACAAAAAGGCACTAACAATCGTGATAAGAATGTGTTTCAATACACCGATTTCCGTTGATCACCTCATATCTCCTGTGCTGTCCCTTGGCGTAACCTGAGAGATGTCCATACCCTTGTGGGATACGGTCACGTCCCCCTTAGTGGGCGTGTACCACACGTGCTTTTTTCATCACATTATAACACGCCAGAAAATATCGTTATACTTTTGTTGTTTCATTTATGAACGTCACGGGTTACTGCGATTTCAAGCTGAAAGGCCAAAATCAGCAAGAACCTGTCGGCAGGTCATTCCCCTTGGAAACAGACACGTTTATTTATTTTTACGAGCTTTATTTTTCGCCTTTTCAGCTGTAATACATCCGGCAGAATAACAAACTGGTGTATTTCCTCGTGAAATAGCATCCTGCCACAGAGTTTAGACATTCGTTCTTTGAATACGTCCGCATAGGTCCCGTGACTATTTCAAGCGGGCCTGTCAACACGTGAATTCATCGTAACGCGCTCAATATGCCGCCCCTGTGACTTTCCTGCACAGGAAGTGTACAGATTTGCATGCCTTTGTGTTTTGGTGATTTATAAAAGGGACGGCTGTGAATTCGAACATTTCAGGCGAGGAATTCACTCGGATAGCATTCAACATGATTGCCTGCGTTATTGCAGCGATTGCGTCACTTCTGGTTGGGGTGCAAGCTGGATCTGGTAAGCGCTGTCGCTGCGACCAGGAGGTCATTTGGCGGTGATCTCTGTGGGAAAACTCTCCTTAAGAGAGTTTGGCATTAGAGGCGCGATGACCGCGGGAAAGCGTCTACAATGCTCAATTACCATGCTTGATAAAGAATAAGTCGTTAAGTCCGATATGTATTTTTGTTCCAGGAAGTGTAAGCTAAGTAAGTTTCTCCAAACGAAGAAAGACATTTAATGGTGTATAGACTTACTGGAAAGTTTGTAAAGACCGCGGTTAATGTAATTGTCAGCTTGCGCTTGATATCTTCAGTGTTCTCTTCCCATTCATAAACGTTTATGCATCAACATCTATGACACATGTATCTGCAGTTCGTCACACCTAGCACCATCTTAATTTCAGCAATAAACATATTTCACGCTCTTAACGGCTAATTTTCAGGCCCTGACTGCTAATCCTCAATGATGCTTCAATTCAATGCTGAGAAGCACCTCAGTGCTGCAAAGACATGCCACTGTTTGATATGCTTAGCATTTGTTTCCCTAAACTCTGCTGTAATAATAGTGTAGTTTTTCTATATAGTGTAAAGAAGAGGAAGTACTCCGGCGCAGAGGCAGCAGCATCGAGTGTGCAGCAGCGGCTCGAGCTCGTGAATTGCGGCTGGTGCATCGCCTTCCAAGCCTTCCAAGCATCAACCTTTCTGCTTAATAAATCTCCTTTATAATTGGTGGAGCCGTGCCGGGTACCGTCCCTTACACCTTCTCGCTACCATCCTGGAACTCCGTTCTCGACGGCTACCTTCTGCTATGCCGGACGCCGATCAGCAGACGCTTCCATCTCTTCCGGCCACCTGTCCAGGCAGTGTTCCTCAACGGGAGCCTCCAATCTTCAGTGGAACAGATGACAACGACGTTGAAGATTGGCTCTCGACTTTCGAACGGGTGAGCGCTTTAAACAGATGGACGGACGTGGACAAGTTGACACGCGTGTCGTTCTACCTCGCGGGTGCAGCCAGCCTTTGGCTTAGAAACCACGAGGCAGACGTCCGAACGTGGCCGCAATTTAAAACGTCGATTGTATCAGTCTTCGATCGACCTGCCGTCCGAAAACTTCGTGCCGAGCAACGTTTACGCACACGCGCACAAGAAACGGGTGAAACCTTCACAAGCTACATAGAAGACGTCGTCGATTTGTGCAGACGTGTGAACGCCGAAATGACGGAAGCTGAAAAATGTAAGCACATCCTCAAAGGGATTGACGACGACGCTTTTCAAATGCTCTTGGCGAAAAGCCCGACCACTGTTAACGAAGTAATTAGCCTCTGCCAAAGCTACGATGAATTGCGGAAGCAGCGAGCTCTGACAAGACGTCCTCCAGCGCACGATTTGGCATCGCTGTCTAGTGTGATCAGTGGTTATGACCAAGCGTCACTAATAGCCGAAATAAAAGCATTTGTCCGTGAAGAAGTTACACGACAGCTTTCCTTGGTGCCTTTCACACCAGAAGCTACCACAACTTTACCATCGTCTCTACGTGACGTCATTCAACGAGAGGTCGCCGAGGCCTTACCAGCTGCTCGCGAGCCTAATCTTGTGGCTGCTCCTCTCACCTACGCCGCGGCTGCAGCCATGCCAACTCGCAAGGCGCCTGCGCCTCCGTTCCAGCCTCGCGCGAGCTATCCCCCAGCTCCAGTTCACTGGATCAGCACTAACACCGCCAACCCGTGGCGCACCCTCGACAATCGCCCGATATGTTACGCTTGTCGATACCCCGGACACGTCGCAAGGTATTGCCGCCGCCGGACGCATATCACCAATGAAAACCGCCGTGAGCCTTTCTTCCCGCTTGACTCCAACGCGCGATACGGTTCCTCCACTCCAATGCCAGCCCGCTACCAGGACGACCACCGCCCTCGGTCGGGACGTCTCCGCTCGCCTTCTCTTATGCGTCGACGGCCCGCGCCTAACGAGGAGGAAAACTAGACGACGCAGTTCCTGAGGCAAGAACTGCGCAAGTTCCGGTTTGCCCAAGTTCTCATTTGTCACCTACCAATGTTATTGATTATTGTCGAAAATACTGTCGCTATTGTAGATACCAGTGCAGCTGTTTCTGTTATAGATGCTGGATTTTGCCGCTCAATTCGTAAGGTTACGACGTCTTTCTCCGGATTATTGCTTCGCACAGCCAGTGCTCAACCTGTTCAACCAACCGCAGTATGTACAGCCCGCGTGACAATTCAGGACGTTCTGTATACGATAGAGTTCATGGTTCTTTCATCGTGCTCCCATAATATTATTTTGGGATGGGACTTTTTGTCGCGTCATAACGCCGTAATCGACTGTGCTAGGGCTGAGGTTGAATTTTGCTCACTGGATGACCAAGCGTCCGTCGACACCCAGTTTGCCGCTAAACTTGTCGTTAGTGATGACACCTACATCCCTCCATGCTCTTTTGCGTTCGTGCCAGTTTCATGCAGCGCCATATCCGACGGCACGGTCTTCTTCACACCATCTCCAATATTCGTCGCCCTAAGAGCCCTCCCCCTGCCTTTTGCTGCTCTCGATCTTGTAGAAGGCTCAACCACAATGCCAATTTATAATCATGAGTCGTCGTCTTTATCCCTACTTTGTCACGAGTGCCTTGGCCACGTCGAGACAATCAGTTCTTCCAGAATTATATCCGTCGCCGATGAGGTGCCTTCTACCTCCGTCTGTGAACTGGCTGCCGTCTCAGCGCCTGACTCAACGTCGGCAAACATATTTCAACCATTCATCGCTGCAGATTTGACATCTTCGCAGCGCTCACAACTCCTCACCATTCTTGAAAGCTACCGCCATTCTTTCGACGTTGAACAAACATCTCTCGGCCGTGCCTTAGCAGTAGAACACCACATCGACACTGGGTCCCACTTACCGCGGCGACAACGACCATATCGCGTGTCCGCTACAGAACGCCGCGTCATTGCTGACCAAGTAGACGACATGCTTCGCAGAGACGTCATTCGACCTTCGCAGAGCCCATGGGCGTCTCCGATAGTTCTCGTCAAAAAGAAAGACGGTTCTATTCGTTTCTGTGTCGATTTCCGGTGATTGAACAAGATCACGCTGAAGGATGTCTATCCACTACCGCGCATTGACGATGCTTTGGACAGTTTGCAGGGTGCCGAGTACTTTTCCTCGTTAGACTTGCAGTCAGGCTACTGGCAGGTGCCTATGGCGGAGGCTGATCGCCCCAAAACCGCTTTTGTCACGCCAGACGGCTTATATGAATTCACCGTCATGCCCTACGGACTTTGCAATGCACCTGCAACGTTCGAACGAATGATGGACAACATCCTGCGTGGACTAAAATGGAAGATATGCTTGTGTTACCTCGATGATATCGTGGTCTTCGCCCCTAACTTTGACACACACTTACGTCACCTTCAGCACGTCCTTACTTGCTTAACTAGCGCTGGTTTGCAATTAAACCTAAAAAATGTCGATTTGCCATGCATCAACTGAACAGTTTGGGCCACGTTGTTTCCAAGGAAGACATCCTCCCGGATCCCGAGAAATCGCGAGCTGTTACGGCGTTTCCTAAACCTGCCACCATCAAAGAACTTCGAAGTTTCATCGGCTTGTGTTCGTATTTCCGGCAATTCGTCCGAAACTTCGCGTCTATTATATCACCTCTCACGCAACTTCTCAGCAGCTGTAAAGACCTCTTATCGTGGTCCCCTGCCTGCGATGAGGCTTTCACCACCTTGCGACGGCTTCTCACGACGCCACCCATTCTACGCCATTTCGATCCTGAAGCTCCAACTAAAATCCACACCGACGCCAGTGGTGTAGGCCTGGGTGCTGTGCTCGCACAGCGTAAACCGGAGCATCAGGAATACATCGTGGCATACGCTAGTCGCACCCTTATCAAGGCGGAGAGCAACTACAGCGTCACAGAAAAGGAGTGCTTGGCCATTGTGTGGGCCCTTGGAAAGTTTCGCCCATATCTATATGGTCGTTCTTTTGACGTCGTGACCGACCACCACGCGCTGTGCTAGCTTTCGACGTTGAAAGACCCATCTGGCCGCCTCGCTCACTTGGCATTGAAAATTCAAGATTACGACATACGCGTGGTTTATCGGTCAGGACGGAAGCATGCTGACGCCGACGCCCTTTCCCGTTCCCCCCTGTCCCAGAATGCCACAGCTGACTCCACTTGCGATTCCACATTGTCATCGCTTGACTTTGACACCATTGCTATTGAACAACGCAATGACCGTGGACTGCGTCTCTTCTCAATCATCTCTCCCATACTTCTGAACTCCCAAAGACGCGAACGCTTCGGCGCCAAGTTCCACACTTCTCGATACGTGACACGGTTCTCTATCGACGCAACTACGCACCAGAGGAACGCAAGTGGCTGCTCGTGGTTCCACGAACCCTGAGGTCGCAGATTTGTTCCTCTTTCCACGCTGACCCACAATGTGGCCACGCAGGAGTCTTCAAGACCTACGAAAGACTTCGACATCGCTACTACTGGCGTGGTATGTATACCTTCGTCCGCAACTTCGTCCGCTCTTGTGCCGAATTTCAGCGCCAAAAATCTCCACCACACGCCTCCGCCGGTGAACTGCAGCCTTTACCATGCCCTTCTCGACCCTTCGAACGGGTTGGAATAGATATTTATGGGCCACTTACACTGACTCCGACTGGCAACAGGTGGATAATAGTTGCTATCGACCACCTAACGCGCTATGCTGAGACCGCTGCTCTTCAAACAGCTACAGCACAGGAGGTTGCCACTTTCCTACTGCATCATTTTGTGTTGCGTCATGGAGGCCCTCAAGAACTCGTCAGTGACCGCGGCCGCACCTTCTTGCCCGAGGTCATTGAAAAATTGCTCGCTGAGTGTGCTATTGTACATCGCACATGTACCGCTTACCACACTCAAACCAATGAAGCTACCGAGCGCTTTAATCGTCCTCTCGGTGACATGCTATCTATGTATGTGATGCCTGACCACTCTAACTGGGACTTAGTCCTCCCATTCATTACATGCGCCTATAATACGGCAACGCAAGCAACAACAGGCTTCTCCCCTTTTTACCTCCTTTACGGCCGTCACCCCTCCCACACCATTGACACCATTTTGCCCTATCGACCGGACGCGTCCGAGTGCCTACCGATCTTGGACGCCGCCAGACACGCAGAAGAATGCCGCCAGTTAGCTCGTCGCTTTACCTGCGATGACCAAAACAGGCAAAAAGCAATTCATGATGCCCAGACCTCAACTCCCGTTTTTCTTCCGGGTGCTCTTGTATGGCTGTCAGTGCCGCATCGCACACCTGGGCTCTCTTCCAAACTTCTGCCAAAGTACGATGGGCCATATCGTATTCTCGAACAAACTTCGCCAGTAAACTACTTCATTGAGCCTCTTACGCCACCATCAGACTTGCGACGTCGCAACCGCGAGGTTGTACACATCCAGAGGCTCAAGCAGTACCACGGTTCAACGCCGCCTGCACAGGACTAAGTCCCCAGGATGGCTCCTTTTTTTCTCCGTGGGGCCATTGTAAAGAAGAGGAAGTACTCCGGCGCAGAGGCAGCAGGATTGAGTGTGCAGCAGCGGCTCGAGCTCGTGAATTGCGGCTGGTGCATCGCTTTCCAAGCCTTCCAAGCATCAACCTTTCTGCTTAATAAATCTCTTTTATAATAGTATCTTCCAGTACCAATATCATGGTCCCCGTTTATGATTAACAACTAAATGGTGTCTTTGAACTTAGCCTCCTGTATTAGAATAAACATTGGGACACAAATTTTTTTTTTACTTGAGTGGCAGATTTTACAATGCACGGAATTAAAAAAACAGTGCTTAAGCACTCCGTGCAACAGGTTAACCAGCGAAAGCGGTAACCTGCGGCCTAAGTGTTTAGCAGTGGGTTCAACCCGACGCTGCACCGAAGCCTTTCATAATTATTGGTTACATGTTCGTGCTTCTTAATAAGGTTAGCCACTTGTTTGCCTTCAATTTATCACAGCCCTTATTATCAAATGCCGCACATTGTGCCTGAAATGGTTACTCATGGAGGAGTGTAATGAGTGGTTCAATTCGTATCGCAATGCCTTAATCACAGTGGTTGATCTCGAACCACAGGCGGTCACAGACGTCGCAGCCGAAGCCAAAGGGCCGCTGGAGAAACTCCCGCCGAAAGCGGACGTTCGCCCAGGTGAACGGGCTCCCTCAGTCGTCACGTTGACGCTGTCGTTCCCGCAATGGCGCTGGCTCGGCGCGTTGCGTTGTTGCAAGCGTTTACAATCGCGAGTTAACTCGGCGGCGTTGTTTGCAGGATCCGCCCGTGACGGGCGAATGCTTTCCCGTTCACAATTTAGCACGGCTTGGAAGGCTGCCTGATCATCGGTACGCAGCTGCTGCTGGCACTCGATCTCGCGGACATGTTTTTTTTTTTTTGTGCCCGGACTGCACCACCGACCCGGCGATTGCGAGCTCTCTCACGTTTGCATGGCAGGCGCTCATTCTATAGTTGTTCGTGGCATACTCATGTGGCAGGTTTCAGTAGAAACTTATGCGCGCGTGCTTGGCGCCCTGGCTGAGATGGAATGGACGACGTCCCTCACAACGCAATGGCGCGCTTGCTTGGGTACGACGCTGAGAACGACGTAATATAGTACAGCCAATGGAGACCGCTCGTGACACCACTGCCGAGCAGTTTTTCGCTTCTACGAGCCCTATATAGCTTTCGCTGTTAAAATATACAAGTACAGTCAAGTGGACTCTTGCGAATTTCCTTAAGACTCCACGAAGGCGAATGCTATCTTCGTATTCTGAGTTGATTGTGCTAATTCCTCACCACTCCCCACCCCAAAAAAAAGTGCTCTGCACCTCACGCGGTTCTATACTTCCTCTGTAATTGAGACACACTTGACCAAGTGACGGTGTCATGTGATTACAACATCCCATGGTGCCGAATTCGTGCGATATCATTCTATAATGAGCACGTCACAATATTGCACCATATACAATGCCTCACGACACAGTCGTCACCAAACTTTCGTTACGCCGCTGGCACAAGTTCATCCACTTGTGAATCACGTCACTTTTTACCGACCTAATAGTTTGCTTTGTCACCATTTATGAAGTCCCGCACTGTCTTAACAAGTCTCGCTAAATGCTGCTCTGTCTCGGTGAATCAGGAGATTCTTTTTTTTTTTCCCACCGGGTGTATGATGATTTTGCCTTCAAAATGATCTTAACATGATGTGGGCGCTTTGTGTGAGCGTTTCCGAGGGAGTTTTTTGCTACAGTGATATTACTATGCTCGCTATATAATAACCAGATTCCTCACGACATATAACTCGTTTCTTACAGCACCCTGCACTAGCATAACTTTGCCGGACTTCCTAACGGCTAACTTGGTAAGCAGCTGCATGCAGTACGTATATGCATGCTGCCTTCGTAATATTTCAATATTGATTTCAAAGCAATGCTTTCATGCGTCAATTAATTAATAATAGGGAAAAGCCTTTAGGCCTAGGGTATAATTATTATTATTATTATTATTATTATTATTATTATTATTATTATTATTATTATTATTATTATTATTATTATTATTATTATTATTATTATTATTATTATTATTATTATTATTATTATTATTATTATTATTATTATTATTATTATTATTATTATTATTATTATTATTATTATTGGTCCAATCAAGGCCTGGGATTATACAAAAAAAAATTTCAGACCAAACAGTGTAGCGAATATTTCACAGGATACAGTACAATTAGTATCTGTCACACCCGTCGGTGGGGTCCCGCAGATATAGCAACGGTGTTGCGGCAGACTTGCAAGCTTCCTCTTAACGCCTACGACGCCTGAAATGCCTCAAAGGAGTACATTTCAAACATTATTTGCCGGGTCGATCCATGCAGCGTTACGCATTTAGTGATGTCCACAATAACTGACACACTCATAGAGCAGACACGAATATTTGCTAAGCAACGAGCTAGTCTTTCATTAAAACAATGACACCGCAAAAATATATGCTGTGAACTAAGAGAAAAAACAAATATACGTGCGATGAAAACTATTGCAAAACAAACTAATCACTAAATGAACTGCTACAGGTGCAAGTTAAGACAAGGCGGTATGTTATGAAGATGATTGCAGACACGGTGGAGACTGAGAAAACTCAAAGAAAAATTACATCACAAATGCTTTGCTCCTTCTTGGGAGATATTTGCGCGACGATGCACACACAACCCCATGAAATGATGTTACCTATACTGGTTATAATAAAAAGTATCGCAACCGAAGAAACGAATCACAATGAAAGTTTCTGAATTGTGAAGAGCCGGGCCGTGCGGAAACCATCAACAGTTTCATTTCGCTGATTGTTTCAGCAGTGTGATGAGCCGTCTGTGGCCGTGCAATGACATGCAACAACAAAACTCGTTTCGACAACAAACCTCGGAGTTTCTGTTCGATTGCTTATTGCGTTT